>NW_022147071.1:21851-27638 GCF_002938485.1 Sitophilus oryzae
TAGCTCCAGCCGTCGCGATTTCATTGGTCACCAACAGTAGTATCTGGAACTGGTATGTCCGTAGCGCCGCGCGATAACCATCGGGACTTGTTCGCTCCAGCCGCAGCCATCGCGCTTCTGGAGTTGTAGTTCCCTGTCGAGAACAAAAGTAACTACTGTAACTGGGCATCGATGCTCGACCTCGGCGGCCACGTACTTCGTTCCAGCAGTCGCTCGAGCACTTCTAGGGTTTCGGTTTTGCCTGTCGCGATTTGGTCGGTTACTGCTGGCGTTGGTACTCCCGTCGCTACGTTACTTTTGAAATAGCGATTTTTGATATGTACTAGGCATGGTATAAAATAGTGTTTTTTTGAAAGATGAAACGCAAATAAAATAAAATAAAAATATTTTATTTGCTTTACATTTATATAAGTTTTATTGTTTATATCTATTTTTAAAGTTAGGTTAGACCAATAAAATTTTTTTTTGACAGTGGCTTGGATTTTGTTCTTGATTTTAACATTAAATATATATTATATTGCAATACACATAAATATGAGCCGTTCATATTATTTAAACGAAAATTGATAAAGAAAAAAAAAATAACAAGGAATGTCATCGTTTTTCTAAAAATGAGATAGATTGGCTATACACAATTATAAACTCGATATTTGGAAAATGAGTGGCGGATAAAAGTTACGTTAATCTACAAATATAGATAAGTTAGATATATTTTTAGCGAGGACCGCAACACTTTGGAAGTCGGAACCTCGGTTACAAAATCGCGGTATTTTGTCGCGGTATTTTTCTGGAACGGTCGCTATTGTAACGCGACTCATGTGGAACCGGTATTCTAATCGCTACTGTATTCTAAACTTTCTTTTTCAATATGAATAAAAACTTTATGAGTGAGAGGGCAACGGCCTAGCTACGTCGAAATACCGGTTCCCATTAGAACACCGAAGTTAAGCGACGTAAGACGATACTAGTGGATGGACGGGTGACCGGCTCGAAACTCTGTATCGTGCTGTTGTCGAAAAAAAGGCAAAAGTGTAAAATCTATAGACACTGCTCATTCATGCCGGTTCAAGGCCGGATGAGATCGGATATCTCGTGAGTAAGATTCGATTTAGAGACTTGCCAAGTCGGTAGGCCATTGACCATGATATGGCCAAAAACCGCGGTTCGGATTCCGCGTAAACAAAGTAGGCCCCGTCCAGATTAGCCCTGGCAGCAAAAAGGAGACGTTAACTGAAATCTTTTCAATGTGTTTTTATGAATTTAAAATACTATATTTATAAATTCTTACATGAGACATACTTTGCAAAGGTATACAATATCAGCGGTAAATTTGTCTTTAAGATACCGATGTGATTAAAATAGAACATTAATATTTTAAAGTAAACAAAATTACAGTTGGGGATTGGAACCTTTGGTGTGACACGGCAAAATAAAACACTAAATCCAAACCAAACCAAACCAAACACTTTTACTTTTACACTGGACGCGCGTTTCGCTAACCATGTTAGCATCATCAGCAGATGATTAAGACTGATTTAGAACTTTTTTATACTTAATCATCTAAAAAGCAAAATAAAAACACTAAATCACCACAATACACCAAAACACTTTTACTTTTACACTGGACGCGCGTTTTGCTAACCATGTTAGCATCATCAGCAGATGATTATAAACTTTATAATCAGTTTTTTTGTTTTGGTGTATTGTGGTGATTTAGTGTTTTTATTTTGCTGTGTAACACCAAAGGTTCCAACCCTCAACTGTAAACTTAATCATCTGCTGATTACGCTAACATGGTTAACGAAACGCGCGTCCAGTGTAAAAGTACCTAAAATTGTTTTAGTGTATTGTGGTGATTTAGTGTTTTATTTTGCTAAACAGAATTGTTGGTAAATAGTGTACCTTTGTGGTGAATTTATTTCTTTGATAAGTTCGGATGTCATTGAATTTTATAAAAATTAAAAGGTATCAATCATAACCCGACAAGTTATGAAATATTATGCTTCTTGTAAAATGAGGATTTACACCTCCAAAAACGTTAGCAGTTCACAATAGAACTCAATGGAGAAGAATAATTGTAAAGTCAGTTAAAACCGACAACCAAAAAGTAAAGAGACAAAAAAGCAATGAGATTTTTGAATGTCCGGAGTGCCGTAGACAAATAACATCAAGTATCGGGCTTTTCAGTCACAGAAAAGCTAATGAAAAAAAAACGACCATTTTCTGATGCATTTCGAATATTCGTCAGCGAGTAATGGCAGTATAGTATATGTATGTATGTTTTACTAGTAAAAATCACTGACATTTTGGTTTCTGTTGGATTCGCAGTGTTGTTTACAGAAAATAACTTTTATAGTTTCTAGGTTTGTCTTCCAATGGCGAACAACTATTTTCAACAAATTGTGGGTACAATAACCCAAATAAAAATTAAATTAGTTGAGTGGTGAAAAAATAAGTGATATAAAATAAAGCGTTGCTTAAAAATACTGTTTTTTTAACCACCACAACACAACGTAGGGTCCTAACCACTAGACGATCACGGCCAAGAAAAATCACAGATCTTCCTGGGTCTGAGTAAGAACAATCTTCGGATTGTCACGGGGTTTTTAACAGGACACTGTCTCCTCAATGAACACCTCAGTAGATTGAAACTAAGAAGAAACGGCGAATGCAGATTCTGTGGGGAAGATGGTGAAACACCAGTACACCTCATCACTGAGTGCGCCGAGACGACAACCATTCGTGCCATGAATTTTGGTACGACTGATATTGGAGATGGAGAACTACCCTCTATAAAACCGTCCCAGATACTGGCTTTTGTCAAAGCCCTGGGACTATATGATGAGTTATGATTCAAGAAAGGGGGACACAATGGATCTGTAAGGTCGAAGTGATTAACCCCCCTCCCACTCATTCTAAATTCTAATTGTAAAAACCACCACAACATGTGAGCTATAAAACAGGACTAAGATAAATAAAAATACTGGACAGGTTTTCAAAAATATTATCTTGCATACACTGCTGTAATACCGCAAGAACAGCAAGCATTTTACCAAAAGTACACCGACGTAATATCTCCATAAAAATATAATATGATTATGTTGTCTACGCTTCAGTATATAAACACTGTTTATATGGTTTAAACAGTTGAACAAGACATAAATTGAGTCGCATTGGACAGGAAATGTGCGGATATTACAGCAAATGCACAGTATTATAAACTGAATTTAGAGCGATTGTGTTAATAGAATTTAAGTCACGGCTTATACACAAATCGCACAAATTCGGGAATATTGTTACAAGACAGGTTTGTTAACAATTTGCCATGGCATTACCAGGAAATTATTTTGTTAGTAAACATTGTAGGTGTGTGTGCAATAAATTGGACATGAGGTTAATCAACTTTTAATAGTTGATATAAATGTGTGTTGTTATTGTTATTATCTACACATATTAGGTATACTATACAGGGTCCGGCAATAGTGCGTCGGGCATCTGTAGCTCCTAGAATAAAAAACTTGAGATTTTTGTTTAAGTGAAAACCTAAAGTATGTACCAGGATGTATTTCAGGAAAATATTTTAACTTCTATAGGGTGGCTCAAAAAAGTGTGAGTGGATCTGGATGATTTTTTTAAATAGAACACCCTGTATATTATTGCATTTTCGGCTTCCTTTCAGATCACTTTACATAATCCTAAGATCAGTTAAGTAAACAGTAAGTAAACAGTTTTCGATAGTTTCAGAGATATTAATCAAAAATACATATTTTTCAGCCCGTCTTAAAAAAATGTATTAAAAATACAAGAACTGTTCTGAAATCAAAATTATGTTAGGTATTTACTTTAAATGATCTGTTCTTACTTTGCTATAAATATGGTAATCGGAAATGAAACAGGATGTTTAATATTCTACGCCAAACTTTCTAAAATATAACATATTTTTTCTTTGTTTTTTTTTAACGAAACACCCTGTATATTATTTTTTTATTAGATGGAGAGTTAAAGAATGAACATTTTTTGTATTTAAAGTATTTTAAAATTTTTAATAGTTTTGCAGATCACGCAGTATTATTCCATATTGCGCTTTCAATGGTAAAATACACGAGAAAAATCATTGGGTGGCTTTGATAAAAATTTGCTGTGTGAAAATGCTATATGAAATATAAAACCGCGAATATCTGCGAAGCCGTTAAAAATTTTGAAATACTCTAAATACAAAAAATGTTTATTTTTTAATATTGCCTTTCTTAAATTAAAAATTAAAGTCTTCATAACCCCGCGTATAATAGACAGATTGAGAGTAACTTTAACTTGATAATAAAATATCAAGTCAAATAATTTAGATACAAATTGCTTAAAAAAAATAATCAAAATCGGCCCACTACCAATCACTGTATCTAAAAAAATAAAACTTTCTTTGCTGCAGTAAAAATTTATTGGACTCCGAAAACACATAATCAAAGAGTTTACTAACAAATATTGGCGTATAGAATAGCGTCCTAAGCGAAGAAGAACAGGCTAAGATAAGATAAGGTAGATGGTATATAAATCTTAGTGATTGCAATCAGTGGCGTCAATATCTTGAGAGAGACAACATTTTAGGTGCTAAGAGAAGAACATAAATAATAAAATAATATTAGTTTTAACCTTAAACAGAAAATTCTTATATAAAATGTTTTGTTCTTTGTGATTTTTTTTGTACGGCTTATATACCGAAAAGATCTTTGAAACATATAAATTAAAACACAAATCTCAAAATAATTGAATAAAATTTTAAATTCCTGTCTGTATATCGTAATAACTATTATTACATTTATTTCAGTATTAGAAGGTGAACTTGAAATCGTATGAAACTAGTACTAGATTAAATGGTATTTATAAAAATATTCACTTTGTTTTAATGAACATAAAACACGGCAAATATTTTTATAATAAATCATATTTCGGTTAAAATTAAACTAAAAGCTTTATAATTTTATTTATTACAACTAAATTTTATAAACTTTCTAACGAAAATTTTGTAGAAGTATTTTTATATAGAAATTTTACGGAAATATATTATTATGTCATCAATTTAATCAATAAAGTTTAAAAATTAAATTTAATAAATTATTATTTTAATTTAATTTTGAAACCATATTTTGGACTTTTTATAAATATAACCGCAGATTATAAATTCAAATTTATTATTTAATTTAAGTATTTAATCAGTGAAAATACAGTAAACATAAATAATTGCTCATTACTGTTTCCTTTTTCTCTAATTTGACTGACGCAAATAAACCTTTTATTAATTTCAGTCATTAATAAAAATAATTATTGTTTTTCTTAATGTTCCTTTTTATAATTTTACTACTTTTAAATTACATTTGATTCATCTTGGCAGCTCTAAGTAAAATAATTGTGTAAATCAATTAATTGTTAAATAATTATTAATCAGCAACAAACAAAATCAGTTAAAAATACAGAGTTGCATTTACGAAGCAATAAAGAAATGTATTTATGTTTACTTAAGTGTTAGATCATAACATTTTTAATACAAAACCGAAATGAGAACAAAATTCAATTGAAAAGGATGTGGAAAATTCTTTTAGAAAATTTACCGACACAAATTTTAATTCAAAGAGTTCTTTTAAAGGCCCTTTAACTTTTTTACTTCGAAGAATTTGTAAATTTTCATTCTGTTGGCCTGCTATGTGGAAAATTAAATTTCTTCTGAATACAATAAAACCATTATGCTTTGTTACATTCTAGTAGCAAAATAAATATGAATTGAATAATACGTAG
>NW_022147071.1:27736-100289 GCF_002938485.1 Sitophilus oryzae
GCGTCGTGTGGCGGGAAAGCGCTTTCAGCGTGACCGTCGACCGGCGTTTTCCGAGAAAACTGAGCGAAATTTTCGACAGCGCGGATTTGAGCATCATTTGGATACTTGCGCGTCTTTTCACATACGAAAAATTCGTTTTTCTCACTAAAAAAGCAACGATATCTGTCAAATATATCAGTGCTTTAAGTAAAACACCTGAGAGATGTAACCATGTACCATGTTTTCACTTGTTCTGTTCAGTTCTAGGTACTGTTTTCTTTTATAATGTTGGATATTTTCTAGACAATATTAGGTTGAAGTGATTACTTTGTTTTTTATTCCTTTTGACTTAAAGTTGTTTTATTTATTGCATAGTTGAAAGAAAGAGTTTATTTTTATTGAAAAAAGCTTCTTCAACCAAACATGTTTAAAATACAGTTTTAAACAGTTTCAATCAAATGTTTAAAACAAGTAATGGTGTCTTAAACACGTTTAAAACACTTGTTTATAAAGAAACGCTTAACAAACTTTTTAAAATGGTTTAACAAAATTATTTTTTGAACGTTTTTGTTATCTATCACAGACACGATGGGGAAACACCAGAACACCTTATCACTGAGTGCGCCGAGACGACGACCGTTCGTGCCATGAACTTTGGTACGGCTGATATCGAGGATGAAGAGCTGACCTCTGTGGAACCGTCTCAGATACTGGCTTTTGCTAAAGCCCTGAGACTGTATGATGAGTTATAGCTCGGTATAACTCAAGAAAGCGGTAAGACTAACTACCCTCCTAAACATTCTACATTATAGTGTTATTTTACTATTGAAACACCAAAGGCTCCAAGTTCATTTTATTAAAAACATTTTCTTGGATTAAAACTAGAAAGCTTGACCAAAAATCCGTATAAAATATAACACACTTCCACTTCTAATCAGAAATATGCTATACCTATTTTTTAATACAAACATCAAAGAACCATTATAAACAAGCTCCAAAGTGATCAATAACATTCATTAAAAAGTCAGAAGCGTTCTTAAAAAAATAAATGAGCTTTTGGATTCACGATCAATAACACCGCTTTTCGAAATTGATTTGTTATGGAATTTTATTTCGAAAATTATTCCACTATAAGATGACCCAGTCTTGTAAAAAATTATAAGTAGATACTGTAGATGATTTGACTTAGTTTTTTTTAAATTACTAACTGACCCTAAAGTAAATAATTCTAAGGAAATATTCTGCAGATAATAATTATGAAAATGTTATAATTAGGTAATAGTTATAAATAACAATGCCTTTATTGTCAACAAATTTTTCAATTTGTAGACAAAGGTAAACTAACAAACAAAGTAAAAAACAAGGTACAATGTAAACAAACAAACAAAAGATAATACAAAACATTATACAAATAATATTGTCAGTCTTATTGTTAAAATAAACATTTATAAATGTTTACAATGTCAAAGAACAAAAAAAAATAATATTCAAAAATATTTAACTAGTTTATTGTCAAATATCAATGACCTCTAAATAAATTCATTTTGATGTCATTAGTAAATATAGCAATAGCAAACATTAGACCAGTGTTTACAAGATCAAATTCGATTTTCAAAATATAATTCATTTACGGCGTAGAAAGCCTTGTCTAGTAAATAAGAGTTCAATGCTTTGCGAAATGAAAAAAATGATGTTATGGATTTGATTTCAAATGGCAGGTGATTGTGCATTTTTTTCGAGTTGTATAATATTGAACTTTTAACTAACTCTGAGCGAGGGGTAGGTAGATAAAGATCTTGCTCCGCGTTCCTGAGTGGATAAGTGTGAGATGGCCTTTGTTGAGAAGCTGATACATGTTTACGTATTAGGCAAACGGATTCAAATATAAATAAGGAAGGAGGAGTCAATATTTTTAATTCTTTAAAAAAGTCCCGGCAATGAGTTCTGCTGTTTAGTCCCAGTGAATATCGAACAGCTCTCTTCTGGAGCTTGATAATGCGGTCAAATTGAGTCGCACAACACGTACCCCAGAATGGAAGGGCATACCTGAGGTGCGACTCAAAAAGTGCATAATAAACAGTTCTAGCCACTGACAAGTTAAGCTCCTTAGAATCAGACCTTTTTTTTAGACAGAATTTTACAGATTTTACGACGTCAATGGTGGTGTTGTTAAGTACAAAAGGCTGCAACGAGTTTTTATACGATAAAGCTTTAGTTTTAGAAATGTTGAGACTCAGGAGGTTCGAATCGCACCAAGATTTAATGGGATTTATCAAAAAAAAATAATTTAAAAGATACCCTTTGGTCTATTTCTGTTTTTGAGCATGACTCAGTTAAGGTGAGGTGATAATAGCTTTGAAGTGGCGAAATATTATCCAGAAAAGTTTATATTCCTAAAACTCCTTTAAATATGAAAACAAATCTAGCCTTGTGTATTTTAAGTATGTTATGAGCTCACAACATTTTTCTTGTAAAGAGATCCAAAACAAACTAACATCTAGACATATACATTAAGCGTTAAAATATATAGTGTAAAATATCAAAAAAAGTAAAATTATAAATCACTTCTCAAGGATAGATACATTTTACAATCACTTATTATACAGTTTACTATACCGGGAGACAAAAAAAGCGTTACACACATCCAAGGATACTATAAGAAATAAGGATAGTTCGATTCCTATCTTCCTGCACTGTCAGTTTTTTTACGTCATCTACTGACCGAGTTGAAGTTGGCGCTAAAGATTTTAGACAGTGACAGTTATTTTTGCATTTGATTTGACGAGCGCACAGTGCGTTGGAAGATAAATTTAGCGGGACAAAAGCGTTTGGTTAGAAATAAGCCAAAAAATGTACTGATAAGAATAAATAGTAGACATTCCAATTGGATACAAAATGAATGAATATTCTTTGTATTTCGATACATTTTTATCAACCAAATTTGGTCGTTTTCTGCTCAGCAAGACAGAGATCATACTAAAACAAAATATTTACAAGTGCTTATTTTATTAGAAAGCCAAATTCTATTGAAGAATGACAAACGTATGTACTTTTCTACTGTACGTATATTATTTGTTAAAATCCTTCGTGCCTTTGTTCTGCAGATATCAAACTTTCACTTTTTTTTCAAATATCGATATATTGAATGATGTAGATCTTTTGAGTTACCAATAGTTACCAACACAGGTAGTCACAGTCACAGGGAGTTCAAGCTTAACAGGTGAATGCCCAAAAAGATTCATTTCAATCGGATAGTATAAAACAAAACAACCCCATCAAAAGGCACTGAGTTTAAAAAATTGTCTTAGATACTTACTATATATGAATTTACAATTACCGAGTGTTAAAATTAAAATATCTATCTTATTTATTATTTTCAAAATAAAATATATTTTTTTAAAATAAATTATAGAGGGTGTCACAAGATTACAAATTAATGAAAAAAAACTGCTAAAGAGTTTTTTCATATCATAATTTTATGTATTTGGCAATAGTTTGCAATACGGTTTTTGTGTATCATGTACGAATAATATCATAGTTTTATTATCTTGTATTTATTTATTAACAAATTAAGTTGTTAATAAACCAATAAATTTAACCATATAGTTGCTATATATTAGACCATTTGCTACGTTCTTAGATTTTAAGTCCCAATTTTGTCCCGCTAGAATAACCATCCGCCGCACTGTGGAGCGCTGGTCAGCGCGTGACGTAGCATTCCACGGCGACTACGACAGCGGCGATTTGACGCGATCGAACAGTCCTTTAGAATATATACAGTCCTTGACACACATCGTCATTTCATTGCTTTTTATCAAGTAAATTAAGAACCCTGAATATATTTTTTTATAGAAAGTTTGGCGTAGAATTGTGAACACCCTGTATGTGATATGAAAGGAAGCCAAAAATGCAAAAATATACAGGGTGTACTATTTCAAAAAAATCATCCTGATCCACTAACACTTTTTTGAGCCACCCTATAGAAGTTAAACCCTCAAACCCTGTATAATAAAAAAGATAAAAAATAAAATTCTACTAATATTTATTTGACACATAGTGTTACATATTTACACAAATAAAATTATTGCTTATATACACATATATAATATCATCACGATTGGTTATAACAGCAACCATTTTATAAAAATAAAAATTAACATATTTACGTATAAAAGTAAATGATTTTTTTAAATTAATTTTTGACCTTATATACAACTCCACATTATATACAAAGATATCAAACACATGTAAAATTAGAAAAAAAATATAATAATACACTTTGGTATATAGATAATGGTACCAAAAAATTATATATGTCACTATTTTAAGAAAATTGTTCAATAAATTGCATATATATATATATCACAGAACAGATATTTTTACATTTTTTTTAACTACCATCAGCTAAACCAACTTCTAGCATATGTTCGAAAAAAAAAACACCGTCCAGTTGGCGCATAAAATGACAGCGATCTTCATTTCATACCCACCGCTGACGCCGTTTTTTTCCATCATATTGTATAAACATCACACTCCATCTAGTTTGATTTGATCATATATAATGCTAATTTTATGAGTTTGTAGCGTATTTTGGCAGTGTATTTTGATATGTCTGACTAATATTTGTTTAAATAAATAATTTGTATAAAATATTGTATAATAACATCTGCTTATCAAATTTTCTTAATGTAAGTGCTTATATTAATACATATATTCTACATATCACACGATCGAAAAAAAAGACGTCAAAGAGGGCTAGGAACTAACAATCATGATAATTTTGGCGAGGTCAAGACCTAGACGTTATTTACTTGACCCATACTCTTCTTTATTATTTTAAGAAGGTTGTAATTTATTCTTATATTGAGTAAAATGATTTTTATAATTATCATCGATTGTCATTCCCCAGCCTTCTTTGACGCCGTTTTTTTTCGATCATACGATACTTCAGAAACACATTTTTAACTGTATGGCACTATATACTGTCCAAAAAACAGTCTTTTTTGGCATTCTCTTAAATATTAAGTCCATTTTTTTATATACAATATATACAACATTTGTTCTGTAAGAACTAAGAAATTCCAATATAAAAAACAGCTAACAACTACTACTAGGAAAGAATACCATCTCTGACAGACATGCCAGTACTATACAAACTACGTAGGTAGGTACTAATATACAGCCTGTCCTCCTGGACAGCGTGAATTTGTTTAACAGTAACGTAAAATAGAGGAATATAGCTACAATAATGAGGGCTGTGATGGTGTAGACTATTGAACCTGAATGAATGGTTATGAAGGCATCGTTGTTGGCACCCATGGAGATGGTTTTGAAGAACCACGGCATTCCTAGGGAGAAGAGGATGTTCATGGTGTTGGCACCCAAGGAGTTTGAGACACCCATTTTACCCTCACCTGAAAATTAAGAAAAAAATATAATCATCGGAAAAAATACGTATTTTGAGAGCGGTTTTCTTTAAAAACTTTATTAGAAAATTTGTTTCTTTTCCTATTTCACATACAGGATGGCCCATTAGTACGAAGAAGTCCAACAACATACCGGGTGCGTCTCAAAAGTGGCTCACCCCTATAACTGTTTTAATTTTTTTAGATAAAAAAAACGAGATTTGGTATGTTAGTATATGACATAAATTAGGATTGATTGATGTATTCAATTGTTTTCGGACACTTCCTGTTTCACCAGAAATGATTACAACTTTTGATTTGTAAATGGCACTCTCGGTATTTTTTTACTTCGGTATTTTTATATGTCAACTTTGACATTTTCGCATATGGTTTATTTGATATTGTAACATGCAGTTCATAACGACAATTTGACTCGAAATACCAAGTGTGTGGTACCAAATTATTTGTAAAAAAATGCTTTTTCCAAATATGCTAATGAGCCACCCTCGTTCCATTTGAAAAAATTGAGAAATGATTAAAAATACGATTTGGGCATCTTTTAACCGGCCGGGACAAGACACTAAAAACATTAGACGATGAAATCAATTTTTCCAAGGCTCCTTGATTAAAAATTAGTGTTTTTAACACAGTCATTGCACTCTAGATTGAAATCTAAAATACGATTTTTGTTTAAGCAAAAATGTCAAAAGTTGACATATGATATGTTATTCTATTCAGAGCGTCTTTTTCTATCAAATAAAGTGAAAAAATACCGAGGGTGCCATTTAAAAATCAAAATTTGTAGTCATTTCCGGTGAAACAAGAAGTGACCAAAAACAACTGAATACGTCAATTAATCCTAATTTATGTCATATACTAACATACCAAATCTCGTTTTTTTTTCTGAAAAAATACAAAAGTTATAGGGGTGAGCCACTTTGAGACGCACCCGGTATATGAAAAAAGTTTTATACAGATTTTGCATGGTTTATACAGAGGCATATCCTAAATATATTTTTAGAATATGCCACGGGGGTGTCCCAAAAAAAATTATGATAAAATTTTAATTTTTTTTTGACGCCGATTTTTTTCGATCATACGGTATTAAAATATCAAGAAAATTTACCTCTTCTTGACATGATTGCTATTGAAAGAGATTCGGGCAAAGATCCACCAAAAGCTACAAATGTCATACCCTGTACAGTGGAAGGAATATTCAAGACAGTACCTAAAAAAATAAAAAACAAAAATAATAATTTTATATGTATTTTATTTTTAATACACTAGTATTTAGAAAAATTTCTTACCAATGATACTAATCATCCACGACACCATATAAGAATTCGTACCGATCCATACGATACACATGATGAAAGTGATGGGAAACAATTTTGGATGGGTCTTGGGATTGGGCATGGTACAGCGCAAGGCCATCTTGATGGGCCACAGGTAGAAGAAGAAAAATTTCACCCAAAAACCTCCTTCTGGTACTTTAAACGGACTTTTGTTCTCTATAAATAGAAAATATCTTTTTTAATATATGCACTTCTTTGGCACAATTTACGAGATATTTAAAAAACACACATATAGTAATCGCAAAACATTTTCCGATGCACGTCATCAATCATATCGACATCGACACTAAAGTCTAGAAACCTGACTAAATGAAATTTTGGCCATGTTTAAATTTGTTGTATAATTTAGGATACCGAACAGCTCTTCATTTGACTTTATAGAGCAAATGATTGTAACAGATATTTTATTTAGATTAAAGCTGATTACAAAATCGCGATATTTTGTGGCGGTATTTTTCTGGACCGGTCGCTATTGTAACGCGACTCATGTGGAACCGGTATTCCCATCACTAATCGGAAATAGTTTTGCGATTACCATAGGTGTCAATTATATTTAGTAATGAGCGAAACAATAATAATAATAATAGCGTTTAATATGCAAGACCAAGACCAAGACCTGCCAGTCAAGACTTCCGCAAAAACAAAACCAAGCATGCAAAACTCTTGCTGTCTTGCGTAATTGCGTCAAATTAATTAATTACCTTTTTCCTGATATTCCTTTTCGGCTAACTGTGCTCTCCTATATTCTTCTGAGTTCTCATAGCCAGACTTTCTGACGTTTTCTGAGTATGATCCGAATGCTGATCGTACAGACACTCTGACAGAATCCCTGTTGTATTCCTTTTCTTTTTCGAGATCATCTTTAGCTGCTTCATCTGTAAATTATTCGTATTTTTATTAGTATACCGGAAAATGTCAAGAAAAATATAAAATTTTTAATATTCTAGACTGCCTGTTTATAAAACTTACTTTTCATTGGTGCAACTTTATTTCTATTCCTGAACTTGTCCACGGTTCTTCTAACGAATCTGGATATTTTCGGATTTTGGAACATAACGAAGAAATACAAAAAGTATATGATGAACAGAGTTAGGCCTTCGTACCAGTATATCACGTTGTCCCATACAATCGCGACCAGTACCGATATGGCAACCATGTATATGCAAACATCTCTGGTCACAGGCCACCAATCAAGTTTAATTGGCTGAAAAAAAACAAAAATAAATTAGTATCGTTTTAGAAAGTAATAAAATACTTCGTTTTTTACTTCTTATACGATAATGCCCGAAGAGGCATTATCGTATAATGATAATGCCCGCATGGGCATTATCGTACATGATAATGCCCGGTGAGCATTATCGTGGATGATAATGCCCAAAATAAAAAACCAGTAGTGCCTTAAAATGGCAAAAAAGTAAAATCATACAAAATCTTTGTTAATGTTTTAGTTACTTTTGCTGCTGCTAGAGATCCAATAGAAGCAACTCCAAGAGAATTGAACATAGAAGATCCGACGATAGTGCCTATACCTAGTTCTGAACCGGTCACAAACGTGGCTATGATGTTGGTGAAGAGTTCTGGACATGAAGTGGCCACAGACATAAAAGTTGCAGCTCCAACATCCTAAAATAAAACAGAAATAGATACATTTTATTTATTTATGAAAAGGTACTTTAATTTAAAGCAATAAAAAAGATTCAGGGTTCACCAAATAGTGTATGACCATTATTCCTGGAGTAAATTAAACTTAAAAAATTAAAATAGGATCAATTTCGTCGAGTTAGAGCTACAATAAAATATTTTTAAGTAAAGTACTTCTGGCTACTATTAAAGATAAAAATTAATCGCTTTTTAAGCTTCCCCAAATAAAAATTCCTTAAATAAATTCTATTTTGTAACGTAATAATTTTTATTAATTAGTTATGTAATACTTATCTTCTATTAGTATTAGTTATCAGAGCCTGTCTACCGAAAAATAAATGCTAATTTTTGTAGTACATAACTGAGTTGATGGAATTCACAGACTTTTGCATTTTTTGTTGGTTGGGCAAAGGGTATATAGCCGGATTAATATAGGAAATCTGCCCCCGCGGCTTTTTTGACTCGCACTCAGGGGATCGATTTGGTGTCGAATCAAAATAATTCACCTAAATTTTTAGCTCTTTAACTCAAACGGTTTTCAAGATTTTCAAAAAAACTGTTTTTTCAATTTTATTTTTTTTTATAGTAAAATTCAAAATTTTTCAAATTCTTAGAAGTTTAAAACATGAAAAAATAACATGACCATGATTCTTAAAGGAAAAGCCGATTTTTAGCGGAGGAAAGAAAATTAAAATCTTCATTTTTTAACCTTTGTGAAATATGTCATTTACTAAAAATCGTCAGAAAATGTCTTTTATACTTCTTTACACTCAGGAATTTTTTAAGTAGTGGAACAATATGAAAAAAATTAAAAACTCCTTTTTTTCAAAAATCTTTTTTTCTAAAATCTTCTCGGACTCATTTTTTTATAATAATCTTTATGTTTATTTCTGACAAGGATAAATTTTTAATGAAAAATATTTTCACAATTTGTGGATTTGGAAGACTTAGGAACAATGTTATTTTATACGGTATTTTCCCTAAAGTATTAATGCCAACGGGTTGGTTAATACATTCTCCATTTCTGTACCCCACAAAAAATCGAGTATGCTCTGTGTTGCTTCGAACCATTTCCACCATATTTATTCCTTCAAAATTCTCTTTCGTTATAAAAAAAATCTCGTGATATCTTTGTTTTCGTAAATGGAATAATAACATGAATGCATTGTTATGTCCTTGTTGGTCCTTCATCTTTAACATTTTGCAGCTGCAGATTTGTCAACTCGATACGCCGGCAGGCTCCCGCAAGTCCCACTATCAATGAAACTTTTGTCAGGAAATAAGTTTTATCATCGGCTTCCAACAAAAAACATGTTATGTCTTCTTTTCTTGAAATTCTCGATTTTTTTGACCGAAATCTTTCCGATTTTCTTTTTAGAAATGCAATTAAATGGACGTACTTACTACTATCTGTATTTTTCTTCACTGACATAACTGAACGTAGTATATGAAATAATATACCCAAAATGATGAAAATATTCCTATGTTTTTAAAGATGTTCAAAATATGCCAGGAGAACCTTTTCCTTACTACTATTCTTGATTCCTTTTCCTTTACACCAATCTTCAAGTTTTACATAGGCTTGCTCGTACGTTTGTCTTGATTTTTCGGGAAGTAGGAAATCGACAACGTTTTGCGCAATGCCTTCAATATTCGAAGAGACACTTTCAGAATCAGAATCACCCATATTAATATTATTTTTTGCTTTTCGCTAAAACTGAACCTTTAACGCAAAATTGAACCATCAATAATTGAGTAGTCAAAGTCAAAATGGAAACAATCAACAAGCACAAAAATATTTTCACAATTTTACTCACTTTTTTAAACTATACAAAAATATAAGTTTTTAAAACAGAAGATTTTAGAAAAAAAAGAGTTTTTAATTTTATTCATATTGTTCCACCACTTTAAAAGATTCTAAAAAATTCCTGAGTGTAACGAAGTATAAAGGTGCGTTTCGACCAAGCGCGCATAATGTTTGCAAATGTTCGCGAATGATCAGCAATATTTTCAAACACATTTATTTGTGAGGTAGAGATGTTATTTAGAATGTTTGCAAAAGTTCGCGAACGCTCGCGAACGGTCGCAAACCGATTGGCGATGTTCCGGCCGATGTCGGTTTACGAACATCGGTTTGAAATGTCGGTTTCGTTAAACAAAATAGGTTTAAACGAACCTTTTTCTTAAAACAGGGACCATTTGAATTTGAACGTGTCATTTTGTGGCGATAAAAATTAAAAATGGAGTGAGATAATTATAAAAAACTTACGGCGGATATGTTTAGGACTTCACAAAGTCTCTCGATAGAGGGCAGAAAGTATTTGTCACAAACCACAGCCAGCAAAGTGAAACAGTAAATAGCAACGAGAACACAAACAGCAACAGCTCCGTGGCGCTGTTGTTCTATGGTGAAAAATGGCGGGAACTCGTCTTCATCATCGGCACAAGTGTTATTATCTGTCGTATTGTCATCTGACAGGGGCATGGCAAAGGGAATAAACCTAGAATCCGAATACAATAGATTATAAAATGTGAGTACCACCAAATATAGATACTTACGTTCTGTGTCTATGATGTGGTGATGTTAGATAGACAGATAGTGGTTCGTTTAAGGAACTATTCGTTTCATCGTTGTCTGTTTTGTCCAGAACTCCTAAAAATTTGAACAAAAAACATTACTTTACACATTAGTGCGTCTCTACATTTACTTATTTCTCTGAGATTGCAGACATATCCACTCGAAAACTCGTAAATCTGATCTTATCTATCGCAAAAAGAAACATTATATCTATTATTTTCTCATAATTATTTATGTAAGTACACTGGCACTTAATAAATTATTAATAACTATTTTAAGTTGATTATTTTTATGTCAAAGATTTAATTGGCGATCTCAAATTATGTATTGAAATTTTTCAATTAGAGATCAATATTTATGATTCCTTAAAACTAAACAACAAGCTCTTTAAAATAATATCACTATAATGTAATAAAAATCTGGATATAATAAAAAATATAATAGTTATATAGTCAAAAATCAAAAGTTATAAAATTTTATTGCTTCATAAACTTAATAGTAGTGCTAAATGTAATAAAACACACCCTGTAGACGATAAAGTAAATATTGAAAATCTCTAAATCCAGTAATGGCATTTCTTGAGATTTATTTTCTCGAGTTGATTGTTTTCTTAATTATGTTTATGCTATTATCTTTGTCACCTTGCGAGATACAATCAGAATTTCCCCGTGTAAACATAGAAAACATTGTAAACATTTAATAAGAATCGATATATGAACAACAATGCTTATTTATTTGACTTTTCAATACCGTGAAAAATGTTAATTAACAATAAACAAACGGTGATAAGTGAGAAGCTGTTTTGATTGATGTTGCAGAAAAAATAAATTTTTGAGAAAATAATCATGGTAGATCAAGAACAAGACCGACCAGGGCCTTGTATCTTATTTCGCCTTTGTTACTTACATCTCATTTTCATAGAAAATAAATTTAAAAAAATAACTAAATTAATCAATAAGTTAGTAAATCATACATATAAGTTATTTTTATTTTTGACGATGAATAAAAAAATCTCTATTTGAAATAGTCCAGTTTTATAAAGTGGTGAATGTATTTCTTATACCATTCTTATGAGCAAAATCTTTCCAAAAAACTAAAAGTCTGTATGTAACACTTACGTCCGGAAGAGGTTGATAATAAGACACTAAATAACACCACAGTACACACTAATACACCCCTCATTTTGAGAGGGAGCTTCTACACTTTTTCCTGCAAAATTCGGAGTGTTCACACTACTATTCTTCTAATGTGTACTGTTGTAGTGCTGTCATCGTCCATGTATAAGTATCGAGATCATCGTTTCTAATCTGTAAAAAGAGAAAAATAGATAAGATAAAAGAAAAATTACTCTTGTTTAAAGATAATCTTTGGCAATTAGCAAAAATTCTATAAATTTTAAAGTGGACAATTAGTATTCTAGATATTTTATAACAAATAGGTAAGGGTTACAGTTAAATAGTTATAATGAATCAAATTGTTTAAATAAAAATAATATCAAGTCTGGTATTTTCAAAATAGAGTGTGAATGTCTAAAAATGACAAATGAATTGACAAATCGTTTATTCATATCTAAAAATGTCAACAAATCAATCATATTCTAGTTTGTATACCTTGACTTTAAGGCTTTTTTCCAACTTAAATGTTCAATTATCATTCCAAAGACTACTGTGACGCCAATTTTTCTAGGTAAAATTTTTAAATTTTACAAAATCAATAAATAATTCTGTAAATTTTAATACGGTATTCTTCATATACTCGAAAAACAAGAATTATCATTTATAATTATTTATAAAATTTCCCAATTATGTTAATAAATGTATACACGTTTAAACAAAAATAATGTGTTTTCCAAATTTCCAAAATAAAAACAAACGTCACAGTAAGCTTAGAAATAGCATTTCATGTATATAAATGTTTTAAATTAAAAAAATATATATTTTACTATATTTTACTGATGTTTTCAACATTATTTCTCTTTCTCCATGTCTGTTTTTCGCTTCAGTAAATATTATTATCCTACTTTAATATTTTAGGTCAATATATGTACAAATTTCCACACATTTTCTGAATATTAATGACCAGTATCTCAGATCTTATTCAACGACTGTGGAATAATGAAAATTTTATGTGCAAGTTAGCCTTATAAAAATGACTGTTAGAATAAGAACATTCTCTCAATTAATATTTAAACAAAATATCATCGGTTTAGCTCTATATTGTGAAAATTGGCGATTTTCTTCGTCATTTAGTTTTTCGTTAGAACTGTTGTTATTTACTAATTAAAAGGCGTAGAATAAGAAAATATAGTCTATTGTAATCTTACGAGAACAGTAATGAATATAGGAGACGTTTTAACCATCATCAAAAATAATTCAAAACAAGGACCAACAAAATTAATTTTCTTATAAAATCAAGATATCTAAACCTTTAAAGGTGTATATGTTCTGAATCTGCATAAAATTTTCTACAAATGAGGAAATTTTCAAAATTTTATGGCTAGTATTACTGTCTTTCTAAGAGATTTCCTGGCTTTTCTAAAATCAATTTATCCTTTTTCAAATTAGTTTTGTTTTTCTGCATTATTTTGCTCTGTTTCTTGATTATTTTATAACTGGTTTTATGAGTTTAATGGTAAAAACAGTGAGATTATTGTGAATCTTGGAACCAAGCTTCAAAAATAGTTACCAAAGCAGCGTTCGATTATTTCAATTAATCAATTAATTGTTTTATTAATTTAACATAATCAGAATATTAAACGGTATTGACGGATTTTTTTTTAATTTATAAATAATAAAGTAGTTGTTTCGCACTAGTGAATAAAAGATAAACCGTTTCAAACTCATTACGGTTTCGTAGAGCAAAAAAATTATCTTGTGAATATTTTTTTTAATAAATATAACAATAAAAATCAATTCAATCGATAGAAAGAATAAAGAGTTAATAGTTGATCGTTGATAACCCATCGTTATGATAAAAAAAAGGAGTCGGAGATGGCTTGAAGCAAAAATAGTTAAATAAAACACTAATTCGCGTTTCGCTAACTATGTTAGCATCATCAGCAGATGATTAAAACTGTTTTAATCCTAGTTTTTCTCAAAATGTCAATAATAAAAAAGTTTTTCCTCTTGTAAAGACAATCCGGGGACATACTGTAGACGATCTTTCGTCCTAATTCAATTTCAAGTAAACGTCCATTTTTTTTTCATCTACACAGAAGGTTTACTTGATACGTTTTGACTGAATAGTAGATAAGACTGACAGGTAAAACGTTAGGTGTAGACAAGGCTTAATGTTTAATTGAATCAACACAAATATCATAAATTTAACAGGCATAATAAATCTGCAATATTTAAGAGAAATTTCACCTAAAATATATTTAAATTATACTGAGTGTCCCAGAAATAAGTGCAAGTATTTTATGGGGTGGTAGATCTCGATAAAAGAAACATATATTTTCTCTTTATCGTTTTTCAAATAAATAAGTCCAAAATAACGGAATTATTTTACTTTGAAAATTTCCAAAAAAAATATTTTTTGCTAAAATGTTGAGAATCACTGGATCTTTTTTTTGGATTTTCTTTCTTGTAAATTTAATTTAACACCTATGTTGCCATATTATCAAGAAATTATGTTTTTTAAATAAAAACTAAAAAAACTTTCAAAAAATTTAGAATTTCGCGAAAAAAACTCATACGCGTGTTTCTGGGGTTTGGTTTTGATCAATATAATTTTTTTCCTTTTTGCATCTGAAGTCTTTTAGTTCGTCAATTTTTTTAACTAAAATTAAAGAAACTATTGTTATCTGAGCAAAAATAGACATTCTTCATTCTTTTTTCTTCCCTTTTTATTGAGAAGGGACTGAATTTTGATCAATTATCAATTTTTTCAGTTCCTTTTTTGCATCGTGTTATAATTTAGTGTATTATATTTTTATGTAAATTACGTTGCAAAATAAACATTATTTTTATAACAGAAAATAAAAATCAAAAAATAAACTTACCCTTTTTTGAAGAAAAAAATTAAAAGTACACAAAACTTTAGCAAATAAATAACAACAGCTTTAAACCGAACAAATCCAAAACAATCAAAGTCAAAATATCTAAATCTAGACAAACGCACGTTCTCTAGATAAGTCTTGTCACAATATCAGATTGCCCGCGTTCTGCCCGGTGTATCTCAACAAATATTATTACTAAACTAAAACCGGTGGATTTCTCTAAATCGAATTCCATATTTTATTTATGAGGTAATCGACTGACGAGTCCGATACTGTAGTAATAAAAAGTTTTCTCTTATTTATACGAAATAATGAACAATGAACGATCTGACATTGTTTCCGATACAGTGATAGTGTATCTCGGAAAGTAAGTAGCGAAAAAACTATTTCTACAGGATGATCTAACTTTATCACCATTATATTCTTTTAACCAACCTTTCTATGATCTTAGATAGCGTTGGAAGGAGTGCAATTGGGCGATAGTTAGAAGCTTCATCTTTGTTTCCTCCTTTATGCAGAGGAATGATTATTGCCGTCTTAAGACATTTTGGAATGACAGGTTTATTAAAGTAGTTAGGTGATTCAGAGTGCTTTCTGGCAGATTCGAAAACATTTTTAAAGTTAGCCCGTCGATCCCAGATGAGGATTTATTTTTGATGGTATTAATTGTACTGCGAAGCTCTTTCTAAAACTACTGGCGAAAAAAAAGAAACTGTGTAAGTTTAAGGACATATGGTATTAGCTAAGTTTTTCGCGACATTTACAAAGTAATCGTTAAGGTTCTCAGGTGAGGTAGAGATATTGTAGATGAAGAAGCTTTGTTTCTCAATTCATTCACAATAGACCATGTTTTTTTAGCAGCATGACTATTCTCCTTTATAATAAAGGTCCTTAGCGGCCCTCATAGTCTCATGATAAATTTTCTGTATAGTTTTACGTAATTTACTGTCTGAGAATTTTTATAAGTGAGATAATGAACGCATGTTTTTAGAAGATATGCGTAGACTTTTAGTGGTCCAATTTTTAACAAGCACAGGCTCATCAAAATTTAACCAGTGCTCAGTTATGGTAATAAAAAAGATATAATTCATCTGTTTTATGTCTTAAGGACTGAATATTAATAAGGAATAGACTAAGCTTGCTATCGCTTGATTTTTCAGAGGGTGCTTGATCCTCTGTTCGCGTCAATTCAACGAAAAATGTTTACTCTTATTTGGGGAGCCACTTAATATGACCTATTGGCTTCACCTGTAGAACTATCTTTACTTAAACTTGAACCACTCTGTATACAGGTAGTATGTCGAAGGATATTATAGCCTAACTGAATTTTATAAATCAATTATTATAAGTTACAGTTATCACCTCCTTGAAGAATAAAGAATAGTTGATAAAAAATATAACTTTAAATTTAATGAAAAATTAATGAAAATTAATGTCAAAAAAGCATACTTAAGTACAACTAAAATTTATGTAGAAATATCCACTGTATTAAAAATCTTAAGCTCATATACAGCATTTTTTTACAGGGTATCCAATTTTCGTGTGTTTTATTAGGTCTATCAACCTGCAACCCTCGGTATTTTTTTTACTTTATTCGATAGAAAATGACACTCTGAATAGATTGACATATCATATGTCAACTTTTGACATTTTCGCCGAAAAAGAAAATTGTATTCTAAATTTCAATCTAGAACGCCATGGCTGTGTTAAAAACACTAATTTTTAATCAAGGAGCCGTGGAAAAATAGATTTGATCGTCTAATGTTTTTAGTGTCTTGTCCTGGCCGGTTGAAAGATGCCCAAATCGTATTTTTAACCATATCTCAATTTTTTCAAATTGAACGAGGATGGCTCATTAGTGTATTTGGAAAGAGCATTTTTTTGCGAATAATATGGTACTACACACTTGGTATTTCGAGTTAAATTGTCGTTATGAACCCCATGTTACAATTTCAAATAAACCATATGCGAAATCATTTTCTATCGAATCAGGTAAAAAAATACCGAGTGTGCCATTTAAAAATCAAATGCTGTAGCCATTTCCGGTGAAACAGGAAGTGAACAAAAACAGTTGAATGCGCCAATCAATCCTAATTTATGTCATATACTAACGTACCAAATCTCGTTTTTCTTATCTGAAAAAATAAAAAAGTTATAGAGGTGAGCCACTTTTGAGACGCACCCGGTATATCTACTATTTTCGTAAATAAATAAAATGCAACATCTTCAATTCCACCCTGTATTTCAGGAACTAAGAAGTCTAGGATAAATTTAATTTATGTAGCATCTTTCGTTTCATAAAAAAACAACACAGTGATGTAAAAATCACACTTTGTTTCTCTACACATAAAAGAGAAACCCTGTAAAACTCACGAAAATGGGACACTCAGTTCATATTATATTTTTATAACATTTCTTAAGGATATTGAACATGCTGTATTAAACATAGTGATGTAAGTTAATTCATGGTTTCAGTATTGAAAATAAATATAATATATAAATACACACATTATTACCTTTAATTGTTCAGTCAATATTCTTTTTCTCTACTTACCCAAAGAACAAATAGACACAACACTTGCAAATAATGTTATCTGTCACCTTTATAGACAGAATCTTATTACAAATAAGTTATTACAATAAAACGAGCAATTTTTCGCACTATATCATTTCTCAAATAATATATATCTCATCACTGTCTCCCTAATCGTATTGTCTTTCTTTTAGCTTTGCTGTCAATAAATATTATTATTGCTAACGTGTAATTTTTGTCTAAAAATTCCCTATCAGATAAATAATTGTCCCGCATTAGATTGTAGTCATGTAATAAAAGAAGATTAGCGTGCTAGTGCCAAACATTTCAGATGGAAATTTTGTTTATATTTATATAAATAAAGCATTATCAAGCCTTTTGACTCATTTATATGTACCCGGACTTTATTTTAAGACAAAACTTGGAAATAACCACTTAAGCAGAAACGTTGTTTAAATATGTTATTTAAGCAAATATAAAATGTCTATACCTAAGGATTCATCACTTCAAAAAGTCCTATCGGTTTCGGGAAGTATATTCCTTAAAAAAAACAGAAATTTATTTTAACCCTATTAAAGAATTTTAGTACTGCCAGAAATAAACAGAAGAATTAAGTTAGCATGAAGTACTTATGAAGAATTTTTAAGAACTGCAGGCTATGAACGAGAAAAGCTTAATATAGTTAAAGAAAGGAAAGTCTTATACCTCGGCCATATCCTTAGAGGAGACAAATTCATTCAAGATTCCTAAGCTGATTCTACAAGGAAAAATAGAGGGACGGCGAGGCCCAGGAAGAAAACAACATTCCTGGCTAAGAAACATACGGGATTGGTGTAACATCAGCGACGCAGCCACCATATTTCGAAGAGCCGAAAACGGCAGTCTACACATTGTATTAAGAGTACAGACAATCGCCAACGTGCGGCTAAGCACAAGGCACAGGAAGAAGAAGAAGAAGTACTTATGAAGAAACTCAATCATAACTCAAATCTAGAATGCCACTCTATCTAAAGAAGAAAACATTCGACCAATGTGTACTACCAGTCATGACCTACGCATGCTAAACCTGGACATTTAAAAAGGGCATTATAAGGAAACTGCAGGTAGCACAACGCTCAATGGAACGAAATATGCTGGGAATAACCAAGAGAGACCCTAAAAGAATAGAGTTGATACGAGAAAAGACCCAGGTAATAGATGTCATCCACAGAGTCAAATCCCTCAAATGGCAATGAGCAGGACACCTGGAAAGAAGAATGGACAACAGATGGACCACAAATTACAGCATGGTACCCACGAGGAACTAAGAGACCTAGAAGAAAACCGAACCTGAGATGGGACCATGATATTAGGAAATTAGCAGGAATAACTTGGGCCAGCATAGCTGACAATAGACCACGACGGGCCTATAACTACAAAAAGAGTTTCTAAATATGTGAGGGAAGCTACACCAAAATTGGAAATGGTTGAATAAGCTGAAAATGATGATGACAACTTTAAATATTATTTTTATTAAGTTATTTTTATATTGGTCCGTCTTAAAAAAAATATATTAAAATATCAATAAATAAAAATATTATTTTTATTAAACAATTGGATATAAATAGATCATGTATTAATCCATTTAGCATTAACTTTATTGTAGATTATCTTATTGATAAGATACAATAACTTAGATTGTCGATATTATTAACAGCAATTTATTTCATATAAAAAAGAGAATTGAGGAAGAATACCGGGATATGGAGGCTGAAGAACAAGCGGGATTTAGAGCTGGTAGATCCACGGTTGACCATTTATTTACACTGACACAGATAATTGAGAAAAAGATGAGCATATGATAATATACCCCAAACCGTATGATAGTATACCCCAGTCTAAATTGTGGAAAGCTCTGGAGAAAACTAATATCAGCAGAGCATTAATTAAGGATATCCAAGAACTTTATAAGAACTTTACTAATGGAATTAAATGACAAACAGTACCAAAGGAATTCATCATAAACAAAGGCCTTAAACAGGGCTGCTGTCTGTTCCCGACACTATTTCAAATCTATTTGGAACAGGCTCTGAAAACGTGGAACAAATGGGGATACCATTAAACGACTCGATACACTCTTTATTTTGACACTCTTTGTTTCGCTGATGATCAAATAATACTGGCTCAAGACTACGAGGACCTGGAATATATGACCCGCAAACTAATTGAAGAGTATAATAAGTAGGGGCTGGAGGTAAACCTTAAGAAGACGGAATATATGTGCATCGGCGGCGAACAACAGAACTTAATCCTAGAACAGCAACTTGGCATGCACATTACCAACGATGGTAGCCTTGATGAGGAAATTAAGTTCAGAAACAACCAGGGTAGACAAGCAATTAGACAACTCAACAGTATTTTATGGGATAAGGCGGTATCAACACAAAATTTATAACAGCATAATTAAAAGCATTATTAGTTATGGTAGTAAAGTATGGCCTTTGAAAGAACTCGAAGCTATAGAAATGGACTTTTGGAGGCGCGCGGCCGGGAAATCGAAACTGGATAGGGTAAGAAATGAAAAAAATCAGAACATCATGGGCGTTAAGCACAGAATAACAGAAGACATCAAAATTAACCAACTCAGGTGGTACGGGCACGTACAAAGAATGGAAGAGAGCAAGATCCCAAAGAAAATACTCAATTGGACACCACATGACAAAAAAAAAGAGGGAGACCTGGACGGAGTTCGAGAGAAGGAATAGACGAAAACCTCTAGACAGACAGAGACCAATTGAGACTGGAAATCAGAAGACGGCGAAGAACATTATGAACTGATTTGTATACATATATTTCATATAATATTTAATTCTTATTTTAATTATTATACAGACGAGACGGTTCAACATTTAATATGCGACTGTCTACCCCTGACGTGAATCAGAGAGTCCGATATGCCTGCTATCGATTTAACTATAGATTTGGCGGAGACTATCTTGAGTAGCATTTTCCTGATTTTTATTAAAGGTGCTCTTTGTCTCATAACAATTTTTCTAGTACATAGTTGCTATTTTTAATTATTGTTATCATTACAATGACTTATAAAAATTTACTATCTAAATTTTAAATAGAATCTGAATTATGTACGTAATTCATACAGTCCAACAGTAGTTTGTATTGAATTAAATGCATTATTTGTATTCGTAGGTCCGTCTACGTGTGTCTGATTTAGTGCATGTGCACAAACAACCAGGCAGCTACTGACCATTTATAGTTGGTCATTTCACAAAACTTCATATTCCTTTTCTATGATTAATAGTATCCTTGTCTATATAAAGGATACCACACACATTCCATATTAGAAATTTGATTATTAATTACTGCAAACTAATACCACACATTACCTTCATCGTCGATGCTCTCAAAAATTAATTAAAATATGTAATCAGCTGATTATAGATGGAAGGACTAGATTGCTTCAGTTTTTCGTACAAATATGTCAGATAATATGTATGGACACTGAAGTTAGGCATTGAGTACTTATATAGGAAGAAAACATTCGGCCAATGTGTACTACCAGTTATGACCTATGCATGCGAAACTTGGACACTAAAAACGGACAATATTAGGAAACTACAGGTCGTACAACGCTCAATGGAGCGAAATTTAGACGGTCTTCCGTTTTACCTGACACTCAAAACTGGCAGGCAAAACGTTACGTGTAAAGGGGACTTTACATATAATGTTTAATAAAGCATAGCAAAAAATCAACTCGTGTGATTTTAGTATAATTAAAAAAGGTAACTGGCTCTCGGACTAAAAAATTAAGATTATGGTCAATCGTGACTTATTGAAATGCACAATGTGTTCTAAATAAAAACCCACTTACACCAAAGCAATTATTAACCAATAACGTAGAAAAAATACAGAATACGACACATTTTTCGAGAAAAAATAAATATTCTCGCAATAATGTGTGAGGTTTTTTACTATTTCATACAATCAATACATATCAGCTATCTGATTTATGGAATTAAATACTTGCTATATATTTTTTTTAAATAAATGACGTCTTATATGACCAGTCATTTTTGGATATTGTTAATATGTATTAGTAGCTCTTTATTAAAATAATACCAATATTTTTTTTGAAAAAAATTATCTATAATCCGACTGAAGTATGGATTAATTATATCTAAAACTATTTTAATTTTTACGTTAATAATGTCACTTACCTACCTTAAACACAGTTGCTCTTAAAATAATTACGAGGAATAATTTTTTCATAATTTTACACTGTTTTTATTTATATCTACCTACAAACTACTTAACGTAGTACAAATACGAATATGGATATTGTTTATCTATGTTCCTGTAATCATCGACAGTATGTACGTGTGTACATCAAAAAGATAATAATATATAGTATACAAATATGAATAGGTAAATTTTTTCAAGTTGAGTATAGCCTTGTGTATTCTCTTACCAAATAATATTACTAAAAAAATATCATCAACTGGATTTCTTTGATTACTTGTGTCTATGTAGTTTTAATTATCTGTGAAATTACTACAAAAAATGTTATAGATTATTTATCAAGTTTTCATAAGTGGCGTTGTTGAAATTGTAATAATATATAAATAATACCTATCATATTTTATTACCATGACTCAAAGTACAAGTATAGTAAACAGTACAAAAGATTTACTTAATAATAGCACATTTTTACAAATACACACACCGGAAAAGTCTAGGGATATTACAATTTTATCCAGCCATCGTCAGTAATTTTATTATTTGCATTTCTGATATAATAAAATTAAAATAAACAAATAGTTTACAGGACGTATTAGAAATAAAAATGCGAAATTTACCGAATTTTTCAAATTTACCTTGATTTTTATTGAACTCAAAAAAATACACACATTTTTTTTTATTCTAAACTGTGAATTAAAAAAAAAAGATAAAACCATTTTACTTAATAAAGGGTATAGCCTCCTCTACTTAACTGTTCATTACAGCCCTTCATCGTCTCTCCATGCTCCTGATCAGGTTGTCGATCTCTTCTTGAGGTACAGCCTGCCACGCTGCATTCACGGCCCGAACCAGATCCCTACGAGTTTCACGAGGCATACCCATTCTCAAAATTCTTCTTTGGACCGCGTCCCATACGTGCTCGATGGGGTTGAGGTCAGGGTAAGATGTTTAATTGATGAGCATTGATAAACTCACTTACCACTCTGGCTGTATAAGGCCGCGCATTGTCATGCATGAGAATGAAGTTTCTCCCAAAATCATTGGCATATGGTAACACGACAAGCTCAAGAATTAAATCACGATATGTGATTCCTGTTAGAAACCTTTCAAGAAAAAAAAGCGATCGGTTTTTCGGCCCAACTGGACTCCTCCCCAGACCATAACTGTTCCACCTTGATAAGGGTGCACTTCCTGAACATGATCCAACCTTATAAGATTTCCCGGTTCTCTCCATACCCTAATCCTTCTCGAATCCGGATGAATTCCAAAGCGTGACTCCTCCGTGAAGAGAACATTGGCCCATTGTTCATTCGACCACTGAACATGATCTTGAGCCCACAAATATCGTACCTCTCAATTTCCTCTCGTTAAGGGTTGAGCTCTCCAGGGGCGTCTGGTTCTTAAGTTGACCTATCTTAATCTATTGCGAACAGTGTCAGGACTAACGGTTACATTATGTGTTTCCTGGAGAATTAAACTAAGCTCTGGTGCTGTAAGAGTCGGTCGGCGTCGAGCATTTAATTGTAAAATATGATCTTGCTGAGGGGTAGTAATGCGATGTCGCCCTGTGTGCCTTTCAGCAACATCACCACTTTAACGGTAGCGTGCACTTAATCGCGATATTACAGTTTGCGTTGTATTTAATGCTCTAGCTACGTCGATTTGGTGCATTCCAGCTTCGAGCATACCCATGGCCCTTAGCATTTCGTCTCTGTTAAGATGTCTACGCTCCATAATGTCGTTTAATACTAAACAGAGTTATTTGAATGAATTCTGGCCAGTTATCATAAAAACATAGCCGGTACAGGTTAAATTCGAACAATTGATGCTAGGTGCTTTTTATATATTTGACAAAAAATGTACAAACACTTCTGCAAATATCCCAAATTTAGAAATAACTATAGTGTGACTACTTCGTTTCAATCGAAGTAGAAAGAATCGGCCTGCAAATATGTGGTTGTTTATTCAAAACATTTATTTTTAACTTTAATAAAATGATATCCCTAGATTTTTCCGGTGTGTTTAGTTTATAACAGGCTGTATTAAACCAAACAAAGGTACTCAAGATCAGAGCAGTCAGTTTTAAAAAGACTTAAATCATTCCTAAAATCAAAACGATTGAAGTTCTAAGTCAAATTCAACATTAAGTACTAATGATTTAAGTTTTATGTCTTTGACTTAAGTCATTTTATTTCAAGCCAAGTCATTTTTGTAAAGACTTAAATCATTATAACGTTATTTAAGTCGTGTTTATGACTTAAATCTATATTTTTGGCTTAAATTATGATAATCTGCAATTTAAGTCAATAAAATGACTTAAATCAATATAATTACCCTCAAGCCAAGACAACCAGAATTCAATTTAAGTATCGTTTTTTAAATGTTAATATTAATTTTCTTGTATTACCAATTAGCGATTTTCTTCAGAACTTCACAGTAAAACACCATCATCATTGGCACACCCATAAATGAAAACATGTTAGTATTTTGAGCAGTTTTCTAGTTTTAATAAAGATCCTGAGACTACACCAATGAAGTCTTTTTAGAAAATTGAATTGAATTTTTTTTTTCAAATTTTGACGACGAAATTACGAGTATATATTAAATCTGTGGTCAAATCAAACTGTACTGTGTGTAACCGTTTTGTTTACATTTCGTTTGTATATGCTGTTATTGTTTTCTAGGATTCCAGATTAAATCTTGAATTATATTTTCTGGTTTTTCTAATCTATACTAATATATAAAATCCTTAAGTGACTGACATACTGATTAATCACGATCCTGCTCAAACCACTCAACGTAAGAAGCTCAATTTTGGCATACAGGTTGATTCTAGGGTGTAGAGGTTCGATAAGAACGGATTTTTCGAAATTCCAGTTCCAAGAGGGTAAAACCACCCCTCAAATATTACAATATTTTTTATTTAAAAAACGGTCAAGTTTCCGAATAAACGCTTAAACACGTATATTTTATTTTGTTTTTTTCCATATTTTAACATTTTTTAACAATGTATACAGGGTGTTTCGAAAAATCTGGTCACTGATTAATCACGATCCTGCTTAAAGCGCTTGACGTAAAAAGCTGATTTTGGGAAAACAGATTGACTTTAGGGTGTAGAGGTTCGATAAGAAGGGATTTTCCGAAACTCGAATTCTAAGGGGGTGAAACTAACCCCCAAATATTAAAATATTTTTTATTTAAAAACCGGTGAGTTTTTCGGAAAAACTCTTAAACACGTATATTTTATTTTGTTGTTTAACATATTTTAAGATTTTTTATAAATTTATACAGGGTGTTTCATAAAATATGACCATTGAGTAATCACGATTCTGCTTAAACTGCTTGACGTTCAAAGCTGATCTTTGGCAAACGGATTGACTGTGGGGTGTAGAGGTTCGATAAGGAGGCGTTTCTCGAATCTCACATTCCAAGAGGGTGAAAACGCCCCTCAAATATTACAATATTTGTTATTTAAAAAACGGTTAGTCTTTCGGGAAAACGTTTGGACAGGCATAATTATTTGGATTTTTTACATATTTTGAAATTTTTTAAAAAATCATACAGGGTGTTCCAAAAAGTTGGATAATTTCTTCACCACGATTCTTCTTAAACTGCTTGACGTAAAAAGGTTATTTTTGGCAAACGGATTTTTCGAAAGTCAAATTCCAACGAGATGAAACTACCCCTCAAATACTACCAAATTATATAATAATATCGCCATATTGTTTTTTTCTCATGCTGACATAAATGTGAGAAAATTTGATACAGTTTGTATGTTAATGGAAATTCTTGCTTTGCTTTATCATCACCATTACAAATGATTAATTCGACACAAACGAAGTCGCTGGTACACGCTAGTAGATCATATAAAAGATTAACTTGTAATAATTATCCTAATACTCAGTATCAATATCACAATAAAAAATTTGATACTAAATCAATATTGAACGAAATATAATATTTTTTTAATCCCCAATTTATTATTGAGTGCGACAAAAAAATCTACGATCTGAAATATCGCTTTACGTCAATCTAGTTTTTATTTATAGTCTAATCGGTAATATTCGACTATTTTGACTATATTGACATAACAGTTTGTTTAAATATATCCCTTAAAGTACTTCAGAAACTTGATATACGTCTGAGCTTGAGATAGGTGTTTGCGAAAAATTCAACAACAATAAAACGATCTTGAATAAAAAATCAGATCGTGCGTCAAAGTATCATAATTGTTTATTGATAATTATGAATTACCGAGATAATCAGTGAACAATATCTATTACTTTTCAGAATTTTTATCGCATTTGCTACTGAGGATTAATAAAATAAAAAAATAAAATTTTGTTACACAAATGTGTACTAGGTTTTGTTGAAAATATGCATAAATATATTGTTTCCATAAACAAGAAACAGAAATCAACAAAATATGTTTTTTGGTCTTTATCTTCAAACGCTCCATCAATTTATCTCTTTCTTCAGATTGTTACGGGGTTTTTAACAGAACACTATCTCCTCCACGAACACCTCAATAGATTGAAGCTAAGAAACAACGGCGAATGCAGATTCTGTGGGGAAAATGGGGAAATACCAGAACACCTCATCGACTGATATCGGAGATAGAGAACTACCCTCTGTAAAACCGTCTCAGATACTGGCTTTAGTCAAAGCCCTGAGACTGTATGATGCGTTATATAACTCAAGAAAGGGGGACAGAATAGATAGTTCCATAAGTACATAATTACCTGTATTTTTTACACGATTAAGCGTTTTTTTTGAGTACTAACATCTATGCATTAGTGTTTATCAAAAATTAATTTGTATCTGTACAAGAGACACTTTCATCTTTAAGTATTTTTCATTATTTTAAGCTCTTTAAAAAAATTCCATGTAACAATAATTATTCTCCAAATTACACAATTCATGATTAAATTTTCTTATGATCAGTCTGATATTAACTTACAAAGAAAAGTTAAGCTAGCTAGCTAATCCTTTCCTGAAAAAAATATTCCTCTTATCATCTATAACTATAAAATTATAAACCAATTAAAATGGGCTTGATTTGTTTATTTATTTTTATTTTCAAATCCGTGTTGGTTTAACTTAACTTTTATGTGATGGCTGTAAAAATTAATTGTATCGAAACAATCAAGCGGTTTGATACTTAATACTACTTAGATTTCGGGTTAAAAAATCTCCATAGCTACAGATTTACTAGAGGTAAAGAAAAAGTGTTATCAAACTTTTAGAAATAAGTTATTAAGATATTTCTGTAATGAAACGTTAATGAAAAATCCACTGAGTAAAAACAAAAAAAAATTAAAAAAAAATAAAAATGAATTAATAAATTAAATATAGTAAAAAATAAAAAATTAATAATTTTTAATAAAAAAATAAAAAAAGTTTTTTAAAAAAAATCAAAGGCCAAAATGACATTTCTTGCAAATTTTGAAGTATACATAATTAGAAGAAAAGTTAAAAGTTTCTGAATGCATACATTAAAATTAAAGGTTAATTTAAATTAAATTACAATCTACTACGCTAATTAAAAGCACTACTTTAGACTAATCATAATTAATTAAATAAAAATCATTAAATCAAATTAAAAGAAAATTAAGTCATAAACATTTGTTTCGAGAATTTCGGAGATATTTAATTAATATAAAATAAGAATTCCGTTCTTTTACAATTCTATAAATACAGTTCTAATAGATAGTTGTCAGGCCATGCCGAATATATACCGAAAAATATCTATTTAATGTTAATTAAATTATAAAAGATGTACGTCCTTGACATGCATTATATACCTTCGTTCAGAAACGGAAAAGTTAAAATAATAGTCCCAAAATAGATTAGAATATCGGTTAATATTAGAAACAATAACGGAGTATATTTAATGGTCTAGTATTTTATTTAACAGTGTCTGTATTGAAGTACTGTATTAATAACAAAGTATATTATTTTTTAATCCGCTAATAAATATGTAGAAAAATCAATAAAAGTGGACTTTCGTCATCAAAAAAGTCGAAACAATTATAAAATTAGATTTCCAAAAAAATCGTCTCGAACTCTTCTTCCTACGTAAATAATAGTAGGTCTATCTCCTATGCCTCAACCTATCAAAAACTAAAGTTTTGTCATATAAAACTACTATACAACCTTTTGTACTTAATAACACCACTATTGACGTCGCGTCGTGGACTCTGTGAAATTCTTAGGACTTGTAGACAACTCTTTAAAATAGGACTTGCAAGCTTTATCAAAGAAACTAAGCGCTTCCTGTTTTGCGCTAAGATCAGTTTCTAAGGAACTTAACGTATCAACTAGCGATGGGAACTATCGAATGAATTAGACTATCGAATGGTTAATGAATGAATGATTTCAACTATCGAATGGTTTTATTCGAATAAAATCATTCATTCATTTGTAAACTAAAGCATATGTGACAACCTCGCCGTGCGACTAAATGGTTATCGTTGAGCCACGACTATCGAATGCTTTTGATAAATGAAATTTAGTATTCGTTTGATTTTTGTATGCGTCAGTGCATTATTAGTTCTTCCAAATTTTTATAACTTCACCGTATAAATACTGTGCTATTTTTGCGTTTACTAAAATAGTTAAAATACTAAAATAGTAGTTATTTTTTAATTTTATTTATTGACGATTGTGTGCATGTGCAGGTGGTCAAAATTTTTCCGAAAAGTTGTGTGGTTTTCCGTAGTCCGATCTTTCAATTATTTAATTTTATATGGTATATGGTCTATTTTTTAATGGGAAATTTTGAGAAGTAGCAATTTTTAAGAGAGATGAGATGAACTTAAATTAATTTTAAAAGTACATATTTGTATTTTAGATGTTTTAATAATATGAATTAGTTGAACTTAATAATCATATTAAAGTAATGTGGTTAAGTAAATGGTTATCGAACTCAAACTATGGGGTGAGAAAATTAAAATGAAAGTTTTACACGTGCCAATTTAAAAAAAAAGTTAACGATGTTTGTATTTTGTTTATGCTAATTCTCTTACATGTAGTTTTTGCGAAGAAATATTTCATTTATTTTTTAAAGTAAATGCCAGTAAAAGTAAATATAATTTTTAAATAGTAATATAAAGCACCTAATATAAATAATTTTGATTTCTAATTTTTATTTATATTTTCCTTCCATTACACCGCTTGCTTAGAAAATTAATAAATGTTTATATTTCATGATTTTAAAATTTGTTGTTAATATAACAAATTAGTTCTGTAATTATTATTATTTAATAAACCAACGTTGCCAAAAAAATTAGAGACTATATTATTTTTAAATAGGATCTAATATAAATAATTTTGACATCTAATTTGTTGTTTATATCTTGCTACTACTTAAAAAAAATATTTATATTAAATGATTTTAAATTTTGTTGTTAATAGGTATAACAAATTATTACTGTTATTATTATTTATTAAACCAGTCTTGCTTAAAAACATTAAAAATAATTTTCCTACATCCAAAATAACAAGTATTATTGCAGTGTAACAACAGAATATTAATAAAAAAATGCAGAATATATAGACATACTATCCCTAACTAACTAAAGCCAAACAATAATATTCTCTGCTAATATCAACTAATACAAAAATATGGCAACAGCGCCCTTCATAATGTATTTTCTGTGTAAATCCTAGCACCTCAATAAAAAAAATAATGTGTCCTTATCTATATATGACTCCGCAAAAAATCAAAGATGCCGGCTTCTTTCATAGCATTGCCACCGACCGCTTTCTCGGAAAAAAAACCTACGTCGCCGGGCGACAACTAAAATTCAGTTAATATTTTATTATAATCGATCCTGACGAATAAATGAATTTCATAAATGAATGAATTTTATAAATGAATGAATTTTATAAATGAATGAATTTTATAAATGAATGAATTTTATAAATGAATGAATTTTATAAATGAATGGTTTTTGCTGCCGAATTACTAGATTACAATATTTCAAGGCAGATGACGGATCTATTCGATAATTTTTATTCGAATAGTTTTCAACGAATGTTTTCTTACTAACTATCGAATTATTCGAATGAATTGCAACTATCGAATGTTTCGATAGTATTCATTCGATAGTTCCCACTACTAGTATCAACCACTAGAATAGCCTATTGTGCCCTTTTTGAGTCACATCTTCGTTATGCCCTTCCATTCTGGGGTACTTGCTGCGCAACAAAATTTGATCGTGTTTTCATACTTCAAAAGAGAGCAGTTCGATATTTATTGGGACTGAACACTAGAACTCACTGCCAGAATTTCTTTAAAAATTTCAAAATACTGACTCTTCCTTCTTTATCCATTTTTGAATCCGTTTGCTTAATCCGCAAGCACATATCTACTATTCCCGAAAGGCCATATCACAACTAGCCACTTAGGAATGCGGAGCACGATCTTTAACTGCCAACCCCGAGCTCAGAACTAGTTAAAGGCTCAATGCTGTACAATGCCAAAAAAATGTACAATCATCTGCCTTTGAATATCAAGTCGCTTTCATTCTTTCCCGCATTTCGCAAAGCTCTGAAATCATACTTACTGGAGAGAGCCCTATATGCGGCAAACGACTTTTTTGTTGATGTTTAATCATGAACAATTTTGAATTTTAAAATTTTGATCATCTCACACACTGGTTAAAAGTATAGTATTTAATATTTTATAGCTCTATACTATATACTAATAAGTTTGTATTGTACATTTTTTATTATTTGTATATTTTTTGTGCTTTTGTTTGTTTGGTAAATGCTTTGTCGATGAATCTATTTTGGCTTTTTGTACAATAAAGCATTATTTATTTATTATTACTATTCACACGTTAAAAAATACAGGACATATATTTAAAGAAGTGTCTGAATAACACTTCTTAAAAAAAATTGAAATAAATATAATCTTTAAAATCAAAAACCGCTAAAATTAGCAAAGGGATTAAATTTTATCAATTCCGTACTATCTGCTATCACGGAACAATACTATCTCATCTTTAATTAACTGAATCGAAAGGGTTTATAATTAAACCGTAATGGCAAGTTACATGGCCAGGAAAACCCTTAAATTATATCTAAGGTCGCATAAATCACTTCGATTCAACCATTGTTTAACTATTTTCCAGTGGCAGCAAATCCTGAAGGTCCCGAAGAGAGACATAAAGGACAATAAGATTATTTCAAGCGCAGTTAGTTGTTTGAAATAGACAGTGGCGGCCGATCTTGAAGGACACAAGGGTAGATGCTGAGATAATCAAAATTAAACCAAATTAAACAGTCCTGTAAATTCGAAACATTCAGTTTTGAGACACTCTGTTTACATTTGTTTACGTTGGAATTTGACTTTCGAAAAATCCATTTGCCAAAAATAAGCTTTTTACGTCAAGCAGTTTAAGCAGAATCGTGGTTAATCAATTACCCAACTTTTTGGAACAGCCTGTATGATTTTTTTAAAAAAATTCAAAATATATAAAAAACAAAATAAATTATGCGTGTCCAAGCGTTTTCCTGAAAGACTAACCGTTTTTTAAATAACAAATATTGTAATATTTGAGGGGCGTTTTCACCCTCTTGGAATTTGAGATTCGAGAAACCTCTCCTTGTCGAACCTCTACACCCCACAGTCCATCCGTTTGCCAAAAATCAGCTTTAAACGTAAAGCAGTTTAAGCAGAATCGTGATTACTCAACGGCCATATTTTATGAAACACCCTGTATAAATTTTTAAAAAATCTTAAAATATGTAAAACAACAAAATAAAATATACGTGTTTAAGAGTTTTTCCGAAAAACTCACCGTTTTTTAAATAAAAAATATTCTAATATTTGATGGGTGGTTTCACCCCCTTAAAATTCGAGTCTCGAAAAATCCCTTCTTATCGAACCTCTACACCCTAAAGTCAATCCGATTTCCAAAAATCAGCTTTTTACGTGAAGCGCTTTAAGCAGAATCGTGATTAATCAATGACCAGATGTTTCGAAACACCCTGTATACATTTTTAAAAATCTTAAATAATCTGTTTAAGCGTTTTTTCGGACACTTGACCGTTTTTTAAATAAAAAATATTGTAATATTTGAGGGGTGGTTTCACCCCCTAACTCGAATTTCGAAAAATCCCTTCTTATCGAACCTCTACACCTTAGAATCAACCTGTATGCCAAAATTGAGCTTCTTACTTTGAGTGGTTTGAGCAGGATCGTGATCAATGACTAAAAAATCCAAGGACAAATAACACCCGAGAGCAAATTGTGACGCTGTCACCAAACAGTGCCGTGGCACATATTTTTCTTAACCTAGCTGTTTGAAGCAATATTTATATTTTTTATAATTGTTTTGACTACGCCTATGGTGTATCATCCTAATTAATTACGAAAAAAACGTATTAAAATGTTAACAAAAGGTACAAAACTAGTATCGACGTATAGCACATATTAAGTACATATAGATGTTAATTGAAATTGAAGAATAATTATCGAATTCAATAAGAAAACGCTAAAAAGTTGGAGTGGACTGTTTATTTACCTATGAAACTTAACTCCTGGCTCTTTCTTATCGCTGCTGCTTTTACACTTGAAAGCTGAACAACTAATCACCATTGTAATAACGTTTATACAAAGTTTACTACACACAAACTATTAAAAATCGCTAAAATTGTGGCTGGTGACCAAATGATGACTCATTGTTTGCCACCAAAACAAAAAAAAAGGTCACAAATTCTGCTGCAGCCCGTTACATGTCCTTATATTCTTTAGTCATTGATCGTGATTAATCTGTGAGTTACTTAAGGATTTTATATATTAGCATAAGATTTGTTAAGAGTCCGACTCGCACTTTAACGGATTTTTTATTTTAACAATTACATAGTTTTGTAAACATTTTAAACAATATATTTTTTGAACTGAATAATAAAAATGTTTTTCTTGGGTTCCAACCCCATCGAAATAAAATCGGGATACACCACTGGAAGTAGGCCTACAAGAGACCCGGTTTCCGTCTATTTTAGACCTCGAACTGGCCGAAATAAGTCGGGAAATGTTGCATTTCCTTGGTACCGACATGCGATGGGCACAGAGGCCTAAATAGCGCGCCCAAATATGCGAAACCGATAGACGCTGTTGCATTTACATAAAAACGATCGGCCCGAGTCGATCACTTGGCGAACACCATCCCCCGCTTTAGTGCTTTAGTGTAGAGTAGTTTTACATTTTGCAAGTAAGTTTAATTCATTTATATTTATTTTATAAAAAAAATTAAAAAAATTAAGTTGCATATTCATTAATACCAAAGTCTAATTAAGATGAATTTATAAATTCATTATTTTAGCCTCTTATTGCTTGATATAATTAGAATAATTACGTAAGTATTGATTGGATGACGTAAATAGTCTCTTAATTATCTGAAACCTTGAGGATGCTCAGGTTACAGATATCGGTTTCTCAAAAAATCTTGAAAAAAATTCTCCCATACTTATATTCGTTAGGCTTATCTAGAAATAATTTGAATAAGTTAAACAAAAAATTTGAATTGAGATCAAATATTAATCTTCTTGGATATAATAATATGTTATCCAATGAAGAGGACGTCAAGGAACAAACTCTACGCTAAGTAGCTCCACTAATTTTGAGGAATCGAAAGAAGCTTTAGATTGAAGATTTGAAAGCCCCAAAAGAGTATTTTCTGTCGCGTGACATTTTGAAATTAATTTTTAAGATTATAAACCCCCAAAGTACGGAACTGCGTAGCGCCACTGACCTAAAAACATTCATTTTCAACCTTGTCACCTGATTTTTTCCAGGTACTTCCTTCAAACGCAACGTCACGACGTCATGCCAAGTAACATGACAGCAAAAAAACATCAAACTTATTCTATCCCATAAATTCATATTTTTACCGATCTCACGAACATGTCGAAAGAAGAAAAACTACGACCACCATTACCCAGAGACACTTATAAGGAAACCAATAGAATCTTAGAGAAAATGAGAGAAACTGGCTTGATATTAGGAGGCAAAGATTCAAAAACGGAAAAAAACAATGAAAAAGAAGAAAAAAATAAGGAAAATGAACTAACGATGGAGAAATTGAATAGGTTGGTGTCCAGTGCCCCTTCGTCACCGAAACTGCAAACTGTAACGGCCGAAATACAGGAAACTGTAGACAGGTGTACCAGGAGATCGAAGACGTGTTTGGAGAGTACGAAATACAAATGCACGATTACCAGCGATAGGTTGGCTCAATTGAGAAAAACTGTAGAAAATGCTACTAAGGAACACAGGACATTTTCCATAAAAGGTAAGTTCAAGAAAGAAAATTTATTAAAACCAATGACTATCCCCGTAGATAAAAAAAAACAACCATCTTTAAGATAAATATGAAATTTAATAGTAAAAGGCCAAAGCGCCCCTCCGTATCCTTAGTCAAGCCTACGTTTAAGCCAGCGCTTTTTTTTCGATCAGTTTCGTTTTGACTAGTAACTGCAAAATTACATTAACTTATTTTATAAACGTAGTAATTTTACAGTAAACACTTCTAATATGAAAAATATTCATTGAGAGTGTAATAAAACAATTTAAAAACTTCACCTTTTGATGTTGAAAGCGTTTGTATATCCATAGATGTCAATTCAAAAACAAACCGGTATTTTTGGCGTATAAACGCGCCTTTACCCTTTATTTTTACCCAAAAAAAATCAACCCCTTCATTAGACTAAACAATAATCCTTCCAAACACAGCTTTAATAAGGTCTATGGGCCAAACTTTTTTAATCAGTGGTTAACATCATTCTGTTTTTTTCTTTATTTCTTTATTTTTTCACGCGTGTAGGTGGGTGGCCTATTATACGCAAGGAACTTCTCAAGAGAAACTGGATCGAAAAATACGAACAGGGCACCAAACAGAGATCGCAGAGTGCCGATGACGTCACCAGTAATCTTCCCGTCAAACAGGAATGGGAATCTCCATCAACTTATGTAGAAAAATGTGAAAGAACCGGTAAGTAACGGAAGAATTAACAAGAAATCGTAAAAAAAAGAATGAATCAGCATGATTGTATTTGTTTTTTAACTAATACCGTTATCGTGAGATAGTAAGTATATATTTAATAAAAAAATATATATTAACCAAGTTCGTATATTATTTTATTATCTATTGATTATAGTATTCCATTAAATTTAAATATGTGTTTTCCGCACTTTTTTTTATTTCAAGATTTATAACGTTTTATCTAAATTTATTTGTTCTGTAATTCATAATCATAGAGATTTTAAATTATTTCAAAATCCGATTTGACAACACCATAATTGTTGATTTACAAATTAAGTGTCATTGGGAATTGTTATTAGCCGAATAAATTAGTGGTTTCAATACACTTCATACTTAAAAACTTATCACAATGTTTAAAAAATACAATAATTAAAATTAATAGAATATCCTAGCAGCAGCTTGAGGTATTGTATTGTATTGTATTTGACTAAGAGTGGGTCCCAGGTGGAACCCTCCACTGCGGCCACGAGGGCCTATTGTGGCTCAGTTTCTACAAGCTCTTTAATAGAAAAAGAGCATTAAAGTTCACCCTCAAGGCCCAGCCTTTTAACATAGGCCGTTATGTCCGAGGGTGATATGTCTTCTAGGTCTGATAGGTCTAGCGTGGGTTTGCCAAACACCTCAAACCCGGTCCTGCCCCCAGCGGGGCCGGTACACATAACGTGCTTCATTGTTTCGTCATCTTCCATACAGAGTCGGCATTCGGCGTCTTCCACCAGTCCCATCCTCTGTAGGTGTGATCTCAGCAGGCAGTGGCCCGTGTATACTGCAGTAAGCGTACGCGCTCCGTTCCTACCAGCCTTTAGGAGTTCATCTGTTCTACGTTTGGATGGCCCTGCTAGAATTGTCTTGGCATGTTCCATTCCGGGACTGTCATTCCAGTCCCGAAACGTCGCACCCCTAACCCATTCACAGAGCCTGTCTCTTGGGAGATTTTTTAGTACGCTAAGTGTCGGTTCTGGGCCCACGAATGGCGAGCCTGCGCCAGTTTTGGCGAGGAAATCAGCACGTTTGTTTCCCTCTAGGCCGACATGTCCCGGTATCCATATTAGCGACACTTTGTTCCTATCTCCTAATATATTGAGTAGTTTCTTACAATGAAGAATCGTCATGGACGTGCTTTTCGTTGCCTCAAGTGCTTTCAACGCGGCTTGACTATCCGAAAATATGATTATTGTTTTCCCGGTGTATTGCTGTTCTACCAGCAGTTGCACACAGGTTTCAATAGCATATAGCTCAGCTTGGAAAATTTTGGTGTGTTTTCCAAGACTGTGGTAGATCTCAGTCTTTGGACTGCTGCAGTAAATTCCTGCGCCAGATCCTTTATCGTTTTTGGATCCGTCCTTTCCAATCCTCCTAAACAAAGTATAACAATACCCATTTTTAAAAAGGGAGATAAAACAGACCCAGCAAACTATAGAGGAATAACATTACTGAGCACCTCGCTAAAACTTCTGTCTAAGATCATTGCGGACAAAATCTCCTCAATAGTGCCAACAAGTGAGGAACAACAAGGATTCCGAAGAAACCGATCAACTACCGATGCACTATTCATACTCAGGCCTATCTATGTTTTATAGATTTAACAAAGGCCTTTGATAGAGTCCAACTAAAAGACATCATCACCGTCTTGGAAAGCAGTAATGTCTCGAAAGAACTCACAGAACTTATCAAGGAGTTAAACACAAACACAACAACCCAAATAAGAACAAACTTTACCTTAACGCAGCATCTTCGAACTACAACTGGTATTCGCCAAGGCGACAGTCTCAGCCCTCTGTTATTCAACACAATCATGGATGAAGTAATAAAAACCGTCAAGAATACTGGATTAGGATATCGAATGGGAATGCATAAAGTAAACATATTATGCTATGCCGATGACGCAGTACTTATTGCAGAGTTAGAAGACGACCTCCAAAGAATGCTACAAGCTTTTAACAGACAGGCAGAAAAACTTAACATGCAAATTTCCACAAATACGACCAAATGCATGACCATTACAAAGGAGCCTCTACGGTGCAAATTGGTAATAAAAAACAAAACTATTGATCATTACAGTTGAGGGTTGGAACCTTTGGTGTTAAACAGCAAAATAAAAACTTCGTTTTTATTTTACTATTGATCAGATAATGTCATTCGAATACCTCGGTTGCAAAATTACAAGCTCAGGATTTCTGAAAGAAGAAGTAAGGAAACAAGCCAATAAAGCTGCCGCAATATCAGGACATCTTAAATATCCCATATGGAAAAACAAACATTTGAGTACAGAATGTAAGTCAAGAATATACAAAACCTGCATACGACCAGTGATGACATATGGTGCGGAAACCAGAGCTGAAACATCGGTAACAAAGAGAATCCTACGAACTACTGAAATGAAGACCTTAAGAATGATAACTGGATACACATTGAGGGACAGACAGAGAAATGTAGACATAAGAGAAAAGTGCCAAACAAACGACGTTGTCAGATGGATAAGGCAGAGAAGAGAGAATGGAACCAGCATGTCAATAGAATGGGCCCCGACAGAATGGCCATAATAATTCGCAACAACGTACCCCATGGCAGAAGACCTACTGGACGACCACCTAAACGTTGGCAAGACAATTGGCAGTCAACCTCGCAAGAGTTGCTTAGACGAGGAGGAAACCGGAACTAAACAGGCGATACGCCTTCTAAAAGAAGAAGAAGAAGAAGAAGAACCTGAATCTACTATAAAAACGTATTTTTTTAATTTTTTTTCAATTATATATCATTTATTTCTCTTATACATATCAATATTTTCAGTAATGTCCCGTATGTTGTCAAGCTACGATGTAGATTTCTACTGGTCGATGAGGAAGGAACCTTCCGATCTACAGCACAGAGGAAATGCCTATAAACTGATCAACAGGTTCAGCAGATCGTTGTTTGCTTCCAAGGAAGGATTGGCCCTTTTGCTTCAACAATCTTATTGGTATTCTGAAGAAAATATCTCCAACGTAAGACGTAAATTCATTAAGTTCATTTCCCGAAAAATCTGTGTATTTTGCCAATGAAAAAGAAACTTAAAAAATATAAAATAAATATATAAAATTCATACAAACCAAACAGAACTAGCTTAAAAAAGAGAAGTAATTAATATTTAGAATCTTCGTAGTTTTTTTTAGATTATTTTGTTGACAACGAAAATTTATTATTAAACTTTAAAGCATTAAAACCTATAAATAAAATACTGTTTAGGAACATAATAATTTATTTAACCCCATACTCCTTGCTATACTCCAACTCAAGGCTGCAATATTCAATATCTTTTTTATCTAACTTGGTTGGGAGTGAACAGGTGATTATTATGTGCACTCACTATTACTATTAGGTATGTTAAAATAATTACCGAGATAAAACTTACCTTTAAAGGAAACGTTTTGCCTGGATCTCAACCACAAAACAAAAATGCCGAATAATCGTGGAATCTGAGATAATCAATAATGACAATAATCTTCTCTTCTGACAAGCTAAAAAAACAGGCACATTCAGTTAAAAACAATTTATTACTCCAATTATCAACAGATTTTAGTTATCTCCTTCTAGAGCTAAGAAATAGAAAAAGCTACTGACAATCTAATTAATCCTGTCAAATGTTTAACTTGCAAAGTTGAAAACTTCCTTTTTTGACTAATAAAAATATAGGATCTTCTTTCAATGCGCACTAGGGAACGCAACGTTTACCGCATGCTGTTCTGGAGAGCATAGTAAAAGATATATCAAAGAGCCAGACGTCTTAAAATACTTGTTTTTCCGGCGTTGCTAGCTCTCGTATTATTATGTATGTTATTAATAGAAAACTATAAAAGAAAAAGGATTGGATTTTTTTGTAATTAGATATATTGATGCCATTACCTAATTTTTTAATAAAAAAAAATATTTTATAGTATTAACAACCATAACATATTGTAGATAAGCTTTCCCAGATGCTACGTTTTGGGTTTCCCCGATCACTACAACCTATTCGTAGACGATTTCCGCCAAACAGCCTGCATGGGCTTGCTAAAATGGTTCACCCAAAGATACGAAGACAAACTAGACGTGCATTCGATCGAAGGCAGCATTCCCCATTCGGCTTTACAGTTTGCTTTAGATAGGTATAATATGTCATATTTTACACAATTTTTCTCAAGTCAAAACTGCTTTTTGAAAGGTGTACGGAGTATGTGGCTGAACAGAAACATCTGGATATAGATAAGGAGTTTCCGAGAGTCTGGGATCACGAGTGGGAACAGTTTTTGGGGTTTTTTCACTCTGTGGTGCATAAGGACGAGCTCTTTTATGACTTTAAGGTACATTATTCTTTAACATAGTATCGTTGATTGAAAGAATTGGGAAGATACGCAACCCAATGGGCGAATTAGTGACAAAGCTGGTTTGATTTCCCCTTAGGTCTCAAGTGCTGTACGGTGGAGACACCAATCGTTCTGCGGTCAGCGCATAAAACACTCATTTTCTCTAATTCGGCCGGCAAAGGCATATCGAAGACGGTATGAATCTGAAAGCGACAGTGTTGCCATATTAACATGTGTAATATCTGTAAAACGTTTGACGAAAATTTCTTTGGATGAAAAATCCGCGTTTATGTATTGAAAATTTATTGGTGTTAAACATAGAATAACCAACAAAAATAAAAACTCTTTTATGTGTACTGAATATGTCGTATGATCGAAAAAAGTCGTTTAATTGACTTGGAAATGACGATTGTTGACATTTACCATAATATTTTACATAATATGAAATAACAGCAATCTTCATTTCCAAGCCAAATCTGACGCCGTTCTTTGTTTAATCACATAATATTATACTAAATTGTTTAATGATAGGAAATCCGTATTATTAACGTACTGTACCCAAAATCCGTACATCGACGGATTAATGATTAGTTCTGGCAACACACACTGGTGTACTGTCACAGCGGCGCAGAGCTAAACTAAATTTATCAAAATCGCCCATAAGAATCCCCTAATAATCGCCCATAAGGTTGCGCATCTTCTTATTTCTTCAATCTTATAAACAATAGCGTATAAACGGACAAAAACCAGCGTTATGTTCTGACCATATTATGTTCATTAAATCTAGTAATTGGTTTTATTTGAATTTCTTTTCACCACATGGTGTTCTAGGACAAATTACTGACAAAATATGCACTGGCCAAGACCTGTCTTAAGGAAATATCCAGGTTCTGGCCCCAATTCGACATAGACGGCATGAGGAACATCTGGATAATGAAACCAGGCAACAAGTGCAGAGGTCGAGGCATCCAGCTGATCAAGAACATCGCCGACGTAGACAAGATCATGGGTCTGAAGGTAAAATACGTCGTACAGAAGTACATTGGTAAGTTTCACTATTAAAATTGAATTATATTAAAATTGGCGTTGAATAAAATTAAGAAATCCAGCAGAAAACTTACTAAAATTATAGTAGTCGATTTTAGAAAAGCCTTTGATTATATATAAGACAAAGTTCGACATAAGACAGTGGTTTATGGTTACCAACGTCCAACCATTGACTATCTGGATGTATAAGTATGTAAAATATGATATATTATTTTTGTTACAAATAAATTGTATATTTTAGAGACAGCTATTTAAGATTTAGTAGTCAGATCTTCAGTTTGGAGAATTTTCATGAATCTCTTCATCTCACCAATCACGCCGTGCAGTGCAAGTATATAAACGGTCAGCTAAGAGATAAGTCACTGCCAGATGACAACATGTGGGATTGTCACACCTTCAAGGCTTATTTGAAGCAAATCGGGTGCATGGAAAAATGGAACCAGGTATACTGAACCCTAATACCGGCTGTTTTAAGATCTTTATCGCAGAGTCTGCAACAAAGACTTTCTTGATTCAGATTGAGCTTGTTCAGATAGCACTTGATAGCCATGAATTTGCTGTTCCTTTGTTGATATATAATTTCTTTTCTACCATTCCCTCTTTTATTATTGTAAATACTTTTCTTTTTTAGGTTATATTTCCTGGTATGAGACAGAGTATTATATGCGCCATGTTGGCCAGCCAGGATACGATGGATCGCAGGCCAAACACTTTCGAAATTTACGGTGCTGATTTCATTCTATCCGAAGATTTTACTCCCTGGTTATTAGAAATAAACTGTAGTCCTGACCTGTCCTTTTCCACGTCCGTTACCAGTCGTTTGTGTCCACAGTGCATGGAAGATATCATTAAAGGTAAAAAACCTTTAATTTTTTGTAGATTTTACCTTTGTTATTTACTATTCTGTCAGCTAGTCCACTTTTTTCATCTGTGAAAATTCATATTATATATTTCTAAGCGTATTATTTAAAGGATTTATTTAATTTCAGTCGTTTTGGACCGAAGAAAAGATTCCAACGCCGACACTGGCCTGTTCGAAATGGTCTACAAGCAAAACTACCCCAAAACGCCCCCTTATTTAGGGATGAACCTGTCCGTGAGAGGCAGGAAGCTGTTTAGGACCAGGGGCAAGCCGCCAAAAAACGAGGGAAAGGTTAGGACGGATAAGAGAATACCTATTTGCAAATGAGCAGGCGACTAGCCAACAGAAATTTATAGAAAATAATTTGCATTTAAACGCGTACAGTATCAGCAAAAATTCGACATCCATTATTATCTATAGTTCATATCCTTTGAATAAGAAGACTAAGGAAGGAGCATAATGCTATCCATGTATTCATGCATGGTGGGCGGAAAAAGCACCATAAAAACACTCTAGGGTGGGGATCCTTGACAGTTCTGTTTGACGATTCATTTGACACATTTGAATTTGATTTGAAATTTTCTGGATTTGTCAGTCTTTACGGAGCTTATTTTATGTTATTTATTATTTATTCTACTAGTGATAGTTGTATAAAGGTAGTAAATCTAGATGGAAATTGTGGCAGCACTTAAATTAACAGTGACACTATCGTGATTTATCGAAAAAGACTGTAAAATAGTTGGTTGTGTAGCGTGCGGTAGATCTCGGCAAAAATTGAGTAAAATAATGGACCAACTTTTCGCTAGTAAGTGACTATATAATATACATACGTGTAGTAAACCGATCATTTATGAAATTCACTTAAATTAACTAAATTATATATTTTTCTTGCATTTTAGCTTTTATTTATTACTTGTCAAAGATTAGATGTCAAAGAATTTAGATACGTTAATTTGACTTACCTGCTTCAGTAGCGTATCGGATGTTTGTGTTAATAAATACTTATTATAACTTATCTATTTTTATTAGAATTATATATTTTTATAACAATTTTAATAACTACCAACATTTATTCACAACGTAAAATAAAACAACAAATTATTGAGTCTACCCCACGTCTACCCTACATCATAGTTTTACATTTTTTAAATAAAATTAGAACGGCACTGATAAACCGGAATTTAAGTCGGCCATATTTGTGTCCCATCGCGGTGGACCTAAGATTTTTGATATACTCCTTCCTTAGTCTTCTTATTCAAAGTTCATATCAAATAAACTTTTAGTCACGTGATGACGTGATTAAGCTTGACAGGCACAGGGTTGCCTACTTTTACATATTTTCTTCTAATCAAAATATTTTAGAAAACAAAAATGAATTAATTATAAATATACAAACAGTTATTATTTATATCAACAAAACTCACTTTCTTAACAGCACTTAAGGGACATAAAGGGCCATTACTACCGCTTTCCCGTTCAAAATATTCTAATAACGTTGCGATTAGTTTTTTGTAACGGCGATTAGTTTTTTGTAACGGCTATTAAGTCTTGTACACTTTCCACTAAAAGAGGTTCTAAAAAGAATAATGAATGACTGCAAGGTCTCTTAGCAAAAAATATTAAGCTTAAACTACCACAACACAATTGATTTAAACCAAAAACTGTATTTTGATTCGGTTAATGTTTGCTTATTCTTTCCGTTTTTTCTCTTGTGATGGCAAGGAACCGCGGGAGAGGATGTCCTTGGGCCTGTCGTCCAAAGTCCGAAAATCTCTGGACTACTACAAGGCGGAAACCCTTCACGACAATGTCGCGACCAAATTGTTGCCGAAGCTGTTATCACCAGATATCTACAAAGGACCCGTCATCGAAGATTTAATGGAGGAATTGCAAAAATCAAGTAAGAACAGACCAACTATCTATTCGTCCAATTTTATGACCTGCCCGTCAACTTACACCTATGGCCAAAATTATTGCATATAACGATATTTTTATTTTATTTTGGACCTAATATGATTCTTTTTATATTTTTGGACATATTGGCCTACTACACGACTAACTAATATAAAATTAAAAATCTAAGTGCAACTAGGCTGTTATTATAATTTTATTTGATAATGAGTGAAAATCAACAAAAAGAAATTTCATTTTAAACAGAAAATATTGAAAACAATTTTAATTATTTCTCACAATTAATAGTCTGTATTGCCTCCTCGAGCCTCAATGCAAGCTGTGAGAAGACGCGACATGCTCTCAATTAAGTTGTCCAGAAGATGTTGAATGGCTTCCCATGTTTCGCGCGCAGCAATTTTCATCATTCCTTTTGGCAATATGGCGTTTTAGCATGTCCCAAGCATGCTTGATCACATTCATATCTGGAGACATCGGTGGCCACCACTGTTTTCTTATACCCTCTACCTCACAAAATTCGCGAACCGCTAAAGTGCGATGGGGAGGAGCATTATCGTCTATGTAAACAAATTCATCCCCCACTGCCCTTCGCAATGGACGCACAATAGGCTCTAAAACGTCTCTAAGATATGAGGCACCTGTCATTTTGCCATCAATAAAAACAAGAGGAATTCGAGCTCGGTGCATTATACCTGCCTATACCATAACGCTTCCCCCTTGAAACGAGATACGGGGTTGAACTGCATTCAAGAGTGCTCGTCTTCCAGATGCTCTCCAGACCAAAGTTCGTCGCGAGTCTGACACTAGGCATATTCTTGTTTCATCATTAAACATGACGAAATTCCAATTAGGTCCATTTGCTCTCATCTCCTCAGCCCATTGTAGTCGCGTAATTTTGTGCTGTAACTTAAGCTTCGGAACACGTAGAGGCCTCCTTAAATGTAATCCTCTATCATGGAGTCTTCTTGCTATGGTCTTTCTTGAAACATTTACTCCTTCAAGGCGAGCTAACTCATTTTTAATAGCAGTACTAGAAAGCAGGGGATCGCGTCGTGCAATTTGGGATATTTGACGGTCTTGCACAGCAGTAGTAACTCTCTTTCTACCTCTTCCAGGCCGGTCTGTAACCTCGTTTGTCTCCCTAATTTTTTTTAATATTCGCGAAACATCGCTTTGGTTAACTCCTACAGTTTCAGCTAATGCAACTTGCCGGTAGCCCTGTTGAGACAGTGTATTAAACTGTGAAATAATGTTTCTAGGCATTTTAAGGCCAAATTTCTTCTGAGAGACCACAAATCGAAATGTGCAAAAATTTGTAATAATATTGGATCTGAACGATAAACATTGTTTACCATATCCATTTTAACAAAAAAAATGTTTATTACAGATTATCAAAGCTATATATAAAAAAAAGATTCCTTAAATTCCTTTCCGTATATTTTTAAACGATATATGCAATAATTTTGGCCCTATGTATGTATATTAATTTTCCTATAACAACCCCGTTTTAATAATCTACTTAATCTGTGTTTCAGTGTACGAAAGCGACAGCGGCATAAAATTCGTCCACCCCCGCACCGCCAACCCCGACAACCCGTGCCTGGAGCCATCCCGCAACCACCTTCAGGACACGACGGCAAAGAAGAAGCCGGCGACGGCAGGACGCGCCGCCGAAAGGGTACCGCCAGCCAGGTACTGCCACACCAAGCAGCCAAAAAATAACCACAAACCCTCCTCTTTACACAGAAAACCGCCAGCAAACGCAAGCGGGGAAAGCACTAGCCTCAAGCCGAGGAGCACGTCGTCGTCCGGTCAAGTAGGTTACGGTAGCAGGAAGAGACGGTACTACGGGCTGTTCCAGGATGCGGTCGTACCGGAGCAACAGGAGGAGAAACCATCGCGCGACTTGTGGGAAAGGGGGACTACCAGCATCCTGAAGAACGGGGGAGTTTTGGGGAAAACGGTCCCTCCTGGAGGCTGTCTCGTAGACTTTAATAAAAGTTTGGTTAGGACTTTGCCTTGTCTTAATTTGCACACGTTCGATTTGAATAAACTGTTGCCTGAAATTAATGGTTCTTGTACCAATGGAGCCTAAGTTTGTTAAATGAGCGATTATGTCACAGCCTATTCATTGGGCAGCCAGTCGACTTCGCTAATTTTAGAATAGCCACATAAAAGTGTAATTTGTCCAACGACAAGATCCTTGACAGTGATAGATGTGTCTGTCATTTTAATTTCAAAGTGGTTTATTTGATTTTACAAAAAAATAAGTTGGCACAGTTAGAATGCAAAGAGTATAAACTGTACCCAAGTAGCATTTTCACGACTTGCGACTACATGTTTACTGAACACAACGTTGGATTAGTTACAAATAATAGTTAGCTCCCTACCTTGGGTATTAAAATAAATTTAAACGTTTTTATAACGTTGTGCCGACGTTGGACTAGTACTACAGCAAAGTAGAAGCTTCTGCGACGTCGAATAAACGTTGTCTTGTAACCTTTTTTGCTTAAGTGATCTTTAGGTGATTTGGACAACGTAGTTACAACGTTGGATAATATAGAGTTTTCCGACGTCAGTTTCAGGACCTATTCCAACGTTATGCAAACGTCGTCTGTTTTACTAATTCCAACGTTGTTTAGATTTCCTTATTCTTACGTTGGTAGGACGTAGAGTCACTACCTTTTTGCAACTGTATTGAACCATAACCTTAAATCTTAAATTTTCAATTCATTGTTCTGTTCAGTCAGACAGTTCAGTGCTGTTTTTGTTTTTATAAAAAAAAAACTTAATTAAAATGGGACATAAGAAAGGTACATATAAAACTAAATTTAAATATACATCGACATATATTACCGACACTTCCTCGTTTATTTAGATTATAGAGGGCGGCACAAGCTAGACTCTAGAATGACTAAATTAGGCAATCTTGCGACTAGTATACTACCTGTTAAGGCCGAACTGCGACTTTATTAGTCCAGTATGCGACTACTCGAACTACTCCATCTTAATCTCCAAAACAACAAAGTTAAAGCCGCCATGTTGTTAAATAAGAAAATGTTTCGTTCTTAAAATAGCAATTCCTGCTTTTTGAATACATTAACTTGAAATATTTGACCCTAAAAAATACGCGGAAACAATTTTTTCGAATGCGAATAAATTATTCTCATTTTACTAAAAAAAAAATTCAAGAAAATTTTTAAAACTTCTTTAATTTCAAGGCCCATTAGTATTTTTTAAAGTAGAAACAATACATTTATCAATAAAGTTGTTTGCGTTTAACTTTTTACCTTGGGTAACGAGTTACAGAGTCGGTTAAAGTGTTTCAATAATTATGATCTTCAAACATCCTCCACACTTAAATACTTTTGTTTTGTTTTCCTTCACTGCCATCTGACATATGTCTCTAACTAAATTATAAATATAATATTTTTACTATAATTATCCCAATTTAGGATAAAACGCGACTTAGACGCCATATTAGTTTTGTATTTCTGTGAATTAGGATTTTAAACAACGTTGCAGTTTGTACTAAATTAGGCTTCTAGCCAACGTCGGTATCCAACGTCGTTTCGACCCAAAAATGATTCTCCAAACTAGTGCAGACTAGGGTTGGCACGAGGTTGTGCCGACGTTGCGCCCCGACGTTTGGTCGCGTGACACAACGTTGTCCCGACGTCCAAATGCTGCTTGGGTATAAAACTCGAAAAATCTAATCCAGTTATTTTATTTAAAAAAAAATAATTAAGGGTGTGTATAAAGCTTCGTTCAGAACCTTGCAATTAGTGGAGTAAATTAGTGGTTTCTATTAGCGTGGAAGTTTGTTCCTTTAATTTCAATGTTAGCATTCAGAACGTCAAATAAATTAGCGAAAGACATGTTCAATTAGTAGAAAAAGTTATCAAACTTTTAACTTTTCCTCTAATTATGCCTTAAAATTTGCAAGAAATGTCACTTTGGCCTTTGGTTATCTTCCGTCAATAGAAATTGTGGTTAGAAATCAAGAGTTGATTGTTTTATAAACTACTAAATATTAGGCTTTCTCTATGGATACAACTGGCTAACGCAAGCTGTTGCTAGGCTATTCTATTAATTTTAAAAACATTGTGAATTATCGTAATCTAAAAAGTATAAAGTAGAATTGAAACCACTAATTTATTCAACTAACTGCGAGGTTTAGGCCAGTGCAAATAATTTTGAATTTGCAAAATTTTTTAGAAAGCTGCGACCATTGAAAATAGTTAGCATTAGTAACCCTTATTAACATACTAAAAGTCCCCATTTGTCCGGTGTGTGCGTCATCAAAAAAAATCGACCGCCATCTTGAATTTTGGTACTTTTTGGGAAAAAATGTAAATAACTCGAAAACGGTGCGTTATAGCGAAAAACTTCAAGAGGTAAAAATTGAAGAGAATTAAAAAATCTACCAGATTCATTAAAAACTAATTTAGTCTCGCAGCGAAGATTCATCTTATGAATTCTTAAATCCGGAAATATTCTAGAATGAAGCATTCGCAAAGCGAAAATCGTAGAGAGTGTAAAGTGTTATTTAATAGATAACTTTTTTTGAATTTTCGTACTTGTCTTTAATATTAACATTCACATAATAATAAAATATAAAATAAAACTATTTCTTACTTTCAAACTTTAAGAAACTTTCTGCGTTTATTATTATATTTATCAATGTAATTTATGTACAAATAAAAAAAGTTTAATATTGCACAAGAATATACAGTGGTGGCCAAAAGTATGGAAACTTTTTTAATTTGTCATTTATGCTGAGAAATTAAAATATGAAATAAAACGACTTACATAATCGTGACCTACAAATAATTTCCTACAAAACCTAATACATTTAAATAAAAAATTACAGCTATCAAAAAATATATAAAAAATTATGAATATTTTCTTGGTCAAAAGTATGGAAACTTAAGAAGAATGTTTATTAAAATTCAAGATAATATAAAAATTACTAATATTTAGTGGAATATCCCTTTGAATTAATTATTTCTCTACATCTTCGTGGCATCGAATCGATCAATCTCATACAATCTTTACTGGAAATGGCCGCCCATTCAGTTTTTAGCACGTCCCATAATTCATTTTTATTTGAAATAGAATGGCTTCGAATTTTGCTATCCAAATGGTCCCATAAATTTTCTATGGGGTTAAGATCCGGAGACTGTGAGGGCCAATTCATTAGTGGAACATTATGTTCATTTAACCAATTTTGAACAAACCGAGATTTGTGCTTGGGATCATTGTCTTGCTGGAACAACCATCTGAGTGGCATTTCTTCATAAGCATGAGGCAGCATACTATTCTCCAATATGTCTTTGTACAAAAAACGGTCCATTATCCCATCAATTTTAACAAGAGGACCAACACCTGAGCAGAAAAACACCCCCATACCATTATACTCCCACCCCCATGTTTTACTGTGGGCATCTTGTACTTATGGCTGTACCGTGTACCTTTTAGTCTTCGGACATAACGTCTCCCGTCACTACCAAACAGTTGAAACTTGCTTTCGTCGCTAAACAGTACAGTATTCCATTTCTGGTAAGACCAGGTGAGATGATCTTGAGCAAATTTAAAGCGGGCCATCCTATTTATTCTTCTCTTTGATATTAGTGGTTTCTTCACCGCAACTCTTCCAAAAAGTCCCATGTCATCCAACCTTCTTCTCGCCGTGCGTGCAGACACCGATATTCCCCTTTCACCCATTTCTCGAGAAATGTCTGTGGATGTTTTTCTTGGATCTCCCATTGATATTCTCTTCATTACTTTCATTGTCCTGTTGCACAACTTTCTTGGTCTTCCTGACTTAAAAGCTGTTGAAACGTTCCCTGTTTTATTAAATTTACGAATTATTTTCGAAACGGTGCCTTTTAAAATGTTTAAATTTTTACTTATTTGAATTTGTTTATAACCGCTCTTGTATAATTCAACTATTTTATTTTTTAAATCCGTAGAGAAATATTTAGACTTGGGCATGATGTTTATATTTATCTGAAGCAAATCGTACTGTTTATCAGCTTAAACTAAATAATTTTAATGTATTTATTTATGGTTTCCATACTTTTGGCTACAAGGAATCTATTGTTCTCCTACAAAAACTGCTAAACAGATTTTTTTCGCTGTGTAATTTTTGGAATACTTTTATTTGCTGATAAGCTGTTCATTTATATTCCTGAGAGTTTAAGCATAGCAATATTCTCTGTGATATTTTAAAAAGTAAAAAGTTTCCATACTTTTGGCCACCATTGTATATAAAACAAAATATTTTATTAAAAGTACAAGTAAAGTTTCATGTAAATAATCGTCAAATAAGTCGACTGGCTGTGTAACGAATAGGCTGTAATGTGAAATATAAATAATATAATGCGTAAAAATTTGCTTGTAATAAACGAAAACAGATCGGTTATAACATTAAAAACAAATTATCAATAAAAAATAACAGGTTAAAATTAAAGCATAAAATAAGTTATTAAGTAATGTCAAAGAATCAAACTTTAAATAAATTTAATAATCTTTATAAAATCTTAGTACACTACATATAAATTAATGTTAAATAAAAATGTTAAAAGATGACGTTTTAGTGTAGCTTTATGTTAGCTAATCCATGCAGGTGATACAAATCGCATTTATCTACTAATTCTACCAATACTTAATAACTTATTCCATATTCCAAGAAAATATTTTGTAGAAACGCTTATTTGTGTGTGGTGCTATAGATATACACTGCCATTAAAGCTAATGTAATAACTAAAAATATATTAATAAAATATTTTATGGTTTTGTAAATAAAATATACAAAAATTAAAATCCTTTATAGATCTCATATTATGTATTTTTGCACTACAAAAAACACTGCCATTCAAGAATAATAGTAATATATCTATCTAAAGAATTATATTTTTTTCTCTCTTGTAAATAAAATATACATAAATTAATATATGACGTTTTATTTAAATTTTTAATGCTACCAGGAAGAACATCCTAGGCCTAAAAAAGCCAAGCTTAAAGACTGTTTCAGTCAAAAACCTTTATCTCATTTATCAAAATCTGTGGAGCTGAGAGTTTTTATGAAATCGAAAATAATATAACTATCCCAAAGATCGTAAATTCTTATTATTCGTATTATTTAGAAAATAAAGACAATAAAATTTCGATACCTGTATACAACACAGGTGACTTCTAAGTTGACAAAACTTCTCTAATGACAGAAAAATCTAAAAAAAATGTAAAACGTCAAAACAGCAGTGCGGATTCAAGCAAGAATCTTCAAGCATGCGTTCTTCCAAATTTTCAGTGATTTGTACTTATTAACCATGTCCACAGAACCGGTAATACTCAATATATTATAACAAATAACTTGATTTAAATGAAATCACATTTGCAGACACTAAATGACAGGGTTCAAGAGGAAAGCAAGATCTTCAAAGTGATCGAAAATTGCAGAGAAGTGGTACAAAAAAACAGTTTTGCTTTAAAACAATCGTCCAGGGAACCAATAAGCAATGCAGCTCTCGAAAATGTTAGTAAAAATTAACATAAAAATGAGAAAAATATTCGGTATACAGGGTGGGCGCACCTCATTCGCCTCGGTTGATTATACGACATATATACATAAAATAATTCGATTATACATAAAATAATTGCGCAGGTTGGTCGCTACGTCGCTATGGTGATAACAGGCGCTATTGGTCAGCATACGCTCCGCGCGCCAGTTCAAATCGTCAAGATATTGTTATAAACCTGTTTTTTGTTTATATACCGTCATTGAATTATCGCTAAAGCAAGTTACTGTGGAGCAGTGCGTAAGGGGAGTCGGAGCTGGGGAAACGGTAGACCAGGGTTCAGATCTCGGCGGGACATAACTTTTTATTTATTTTTTTGAATACTGTTGTATTCTATAGTTTATTTTGTAGTATAAAAAAGAACCATTTTATTCTGGTATTTTTTAATGTCCGTTATTAATATAAATTGATTGTTAGTACAATACCTCATTTAATATAAAATAATATTCTACTTTTTGAAATGTATCAGGCCCTAACTGTACCTAAAAAGTAATATATTTTTTTTAGTGATATACCATATTGTAAACTATTTATTTCAGTCACTTTAAAGTTAATTTGCATTGAATAATTGCCTACCATTAAAGGAAATTTGAGCTATATAATCCTTGATGGGCATATTCTGGGTATGCAAATACTTCCTTTAAATTTTGGGTGCAATCGTTCAACCGATTTATTCTCAAAACCAGAAACATCTACATATAAAAAAGAAGCACAGGTCACTAATTATAATAAACTTCTCACCCTTGGTATTACTTCCACTAATTATAATAAACTTCACCCTTAGAATTACTTCTATCCCACAATTACAATATGTTCATCTGCATTGGCATTTTTCTACTTTTCGATGGGAAACAATAAACTTCCCAACATTTTCTAAATGATGTAACAATTCCTCTTGTGGTTACTTTTCCATAGATATCCTCAACTCTGTCATCATGTGAATTCAGAGGCAATGAAAATGAAAATTATTTACCATAAACATCGCAAACTAAAAACCTAATAAACAATTTTATACCGAATATAGAAATAAATTTAGTATTCTTACCTATCGTCCAAATCCATGTTAATAGATAATTATTATTTTTAAATATATTTTTGGAACTGCTGGTTTTAGTAATTATTAAATTAAACGAACTAAAAGTCTTAAAAATAAACAATTCTTAACCATAACCTCAAAAATGCAGATCTCCTGTCAACTTTCTTTATTTTTTATTTATTCATTATTTTCCTAGTGACGTCACAGGTGGTATGCGCGAAATGAACGAAATTGGAGCCGCTATCGATCATACCTTGTATTCTTTGTACCATGAAAACGGAAAGATGTAGAAACAAAAATGTTTATGGGTATATGTAGAGAGGCAATGTGCATAATTTAAAATTATTTTCAAATGTACAAGTTGTGTCAAAACTAAGATCCATACCAAAGTTATATTTTTTCTTATGGAACACACACCCGGTATTTTATTTCATTTTTGGATTCTTGTGCATAAAATAATTTACTATAAGGGTTTAATATGTTTAAATGCTTTGGTTTTTGAGATATTTAAATATGCATGCTATAATAAAAAAAAGTTTATCAACATCTTGTACAGGGTGGGTCAAATTCGACGCTTTTTACCAACTTTACCAAAAAAAGTATTGCTTTCTTAAAAGTATACAGGGGTGTATCTATTTACAGATTGCACGTGATATGGCCTATGTGCTACTAGACCTGAAAAAGGGAATCAAGTTAATCAAATCTAACAAAACGATAAATTCCAATACAAACGTTTTAGAGGAAATTGAAAATACTTACAAACAACAAGAAATGGCAAAGAGCAAAATGGATGTTGAGCAACAAAACGCTAAAAAACAGACCAATAATAATAATAACAAAAACAATAAACAAACCAATCAAAACAAACAGCCTGTTGCTAACAAAAATAATAAAGCTCAGCCTCGAATTGAACCTGGAAATAGTCAAAGGAATCGTTCAAAGTCTTTGGACAGCAAGTTTAGTGGTAATAACAAAGTTGTAGCGACGAATGTGACAAATATGACGTTCCCCCAAGAAAAGTCTTCTACATCGAGGAATACACAGCCTAAAAATAATTCAAATGACAACAGGTTATTCATTTTATTATTATTTATAAGTAAAGTCTAATTGTTTAACACTTTATTGACTTGACAACACCTTTTCTTTAATTATGAGGTATAAAGACAGGCTAAGAACATTAATATCTAAACAGTGAATTGAAAGTTTTTTTTGTCAATCTTGGTAGTACGTATGACTGACTGACCGAATGTTTTGCAATGATTGACACCTTTTTAGATTGAGACCAATCAATTTGACAGTTGTTGTCATTTGTTCTCTATATCTTTGTTTATATTTCAATTCACGTATCTTCTATACCGGGTGTTGCATCGTCGAGGGGGACATAGGAAATCCCATGTAAATTTTAATGGGGTCAATTATTGGCTTCCCTAATTATTTTAGACAATAATTCTATTTAGGTTTATTGAAGAGCACTAAAACCCACATTCAAAAGAATAACTTTAGATATTTTTGATTAGCCCGTTTACGAGTTATCGCCGATTTCTTTTTAAATATTTCTCCTTTCTTATCGCCCTGTATTTACTTATGAGCACCAGTCAAGGTAAAAGATAACTGTCAAACGACATAAATACTATTCCTTCAAATATGAAAAGCAAGAGCCAAGAGCTACGAGATGGGGACGAAATACGGCGACAGGCGTTTTGTTTTGATATGATGGAAAGAGCAAACACGGATAGGGAATTTTTAAAAAACATATGTTTCACTGACGAATGAACGTCTACCTTAAATAATGAACCCAATGTTTAAAATTATCGATGTTGGAACAAAGAAAACCAACACAGGTTTGTCGAAACAAGGACGCAATATCCACAGAAAGTAAATGTTTGGGCAGGGATATTCGGACACAATATTATCGGGCCGTTATTTCTTACGCGAAATTTAAATGCAGAATATTATTTGGAACTACTCGAAAATCATATTTTACCTGTTTTACATGATGGCGCTAGGGAAAATCAGGAAGTTTGGTACCAAATGGATGGCTGCCCGGCACATAGTACCCTGGCTGTTCGGGAATATTTAGACAATAGTTTTAACGGAAACGTTATTGGCCTAAATCATACAGTAAATTGGCTAAGGCAAGGTCTTCTGATATTTCGCCAAATGATTTCTTTCTCTGGGGCCATTTAAAAAACAGGATATACAAGGATAAAAAATACCCAAATCTAGACGAGTTAAAAAATGCTATTTCTGCCGAATGCAATAGAATTTAAGTTTACCAACTAGCGAATGTAACAAGAGAATTTTATGATTGCCTGGGTTATTGTCGTGAACATCTTCTTAAATCCTAAAGTTCTAACAATTTAATAGTACCTAAATTAATAAGTTATTGAATATTGTATTAATATTATAATTAACCTTGTAATTGATTACTTTATTTTACTTTAATTCATATTAATTTGTATTTATAAATACATCTTTAAGATTTCCGATGTAGGAATGAGTTTTCAATAATAATAAAGCACTAAATAGGTAAATTTCTGAAATGACAACTTCATTTGACAGTTATCTTTTACCTTGATTGGTGCTTATAAGTAAATACAGGGCCATAAGAAAGGAGAAATATTTAAAAAGAAATCGGCGATAACTCGTAAACGAGCTAATCACAAATATCTAAAGTTATTCTTTTGAATGTGGGTTTTAGTGCTCTTCAATAAACCTAAATAGAATTATTCTCTAAAATAATTAGGGAAGCCAATAATTGACCCCATTAAAATTTACATGGGATTTCCTATGTCCCGTCCGACGAGGCAAAACCCGGTATATTTCAATATCTTTCTAACTCGTTATTTGAATGATTGTGAATGGCTAAAAACTGAAATGTATATATTTTTTTCATTTTTAGGCCACACAGTTCACCGCAGCCTAGTTTAAAAAAAAGATCCGCATCTATACCTCCATCTAGGGAAATATATAATCCTCTAGGTAAAAAACAAATTAGACATAATACCGAAGTTAAAAAAAAAATTACATGTCGGTTAGGTTAGCAGTTTAGTTATGTTATTAGGTTAGTTTTTTCATTAAGTGACTAGGATCGTCATGAAAAGGCGGAATACACTATGAGACTACGACATATACAAGATAAGTCTAAGAAAATTCTGATTGGTTTTTAACGATTTTAGGCATAATTAAGGATGAAGTAGCCAGGGCTATTAGAGACCGGAAAACCTTCACTATAAAGGGCTTTTTTCCAGCTGTAAGAAGAGCTCTATTGAAAAGAGGCTGGATTGAGAGGTTTCATCCCAGTTTAAAGTAAAAAATACGATATTTCATTACTATATTATATTCGATAGGATATAAATGAGATACACACATAAAAATCGCTAAAAAATATAGAGGCGCGTTATTAAAATAAACTTTTCTCGGTACATTTCTGCTAAGAACTTTAGAACTTCTCTCGGTTTACTTATTTTTCTGAAGCTTTCATACTGACCACCCTATACATATATTTCAAGAATGAACGTCCAAGTAAAAAAAAATATTTCTTAGTTTTTCTAATATTTCTTTTACCATATACTTACACATTCATTTTTAATACATTTATTATTTTCAGGGAAATTAATAACAACAAAATTAAAGAATTTTATCATATGAACCTTACAGAGCTAGTTGGTCTACTCAAAAACAAAGAAATATCTGAGACTGTAAAAAAACTGATCAAATCGAAGTTGCTAAGTAATAATCAGGTATAATTCTTCTTTTTTAACTTTTTGTTTGTCTGATCACTATAAACGGCGTCCAGTTGTTTGGGAATTGAACATCATTGACATTCCCGATATCTTTATTTCATAGCCATCGCTGACGCCGTTTTTATTCGGTTATACGGTATTTTAATGTTTGGTGTATTAGTGTTTTATTTTGCTATATATTCCAATATTTTTGCAGGTAGATCTTTACTGGGATAATACGTATGATGTTTTCAAAGATTGTCCTGATAACAAAAAGGTAAATGTAGCTTTGCTTTACTTTTTTTATGGCTGTGAAAAGATAATTACAATATTGTTATAAAACAAATTAAATATAACATAATCAGTTAACACTCGAATATAAACCTTTGATTCATTCTTCCATTTATACAGAGTATCCCAGAAATAAGTGCAAGTATTTTAACTCGTAGTATAGTCCAACCCCAGAAACAAGCCTATGAGGTTTTTTTCGCAAAAAAAAAAAAAATTTGGAAAATTCGGTTAGTTAATTTTTTGAAAAAAAAAATTGGTAATTTTTTTAGTTTTTAGTCAAAAAACATAAATTCTTGATAATATGGCAACATAGGTAGTAAATTAAATTTACAAGAAAGAAAACCCAGAAAAGATCCAGTGGTTCTCAAAATTTTAGCAAAAAGTCATTTTTTTTAGAAATTTTCAAAGTAAAATAACTCCGTTATTTTGGTACTCTTGGTAAATAATGAACAAAAATAGAGTGTCTCTCAGATTTCCCAGAACTGATTAGATATAACTTTATGTTCCAAATTTTTCCTCTGATACCGAGGATTAAACACTGAATTAATATTAAAACTTAAGTGTTTACTATCAAGTATGTAGTGTTTTTAATAGAGAATTTATTTTTAGTTGACACTTATTAACCAATTTCGAAGAGAAGCAGCCAGTTACACTAGCAAGCAAGGGTTGTGTCAAGCGGCAAGAGATGCACATTGGTTACAGATTCCTGGCGTTGCTAAAATCAACCACCCAAGGTATAAAAAAAGTACCGACTTTGGTATAAGTAAACTAGAAGCGCCACTCGCTGTTAGATCCTTTGATCTTTTTCGGCGTCATGCGAACATACTGGTGCCTACGAATATGACCGAATAGTTACCGAAAGATTCCGAACACCGAAAAATATGGATTCTGTACAGGGTGGGCCACATTGGACGCTTTTAAAGGGAAACGCCCTTTTCTATAAGAGATAGACAAAAAATATCAGTGTCTGAAGAAGCTCAATTTTTATCAAAACTAAGGCGGTAAAAACCGCACAGCGATATCTGTTACCGTTCCAGAATTACAGGGTGTTTTTCAAAAATGTTAATTTTTAACAAATCGCTGTAACTTATTTGTTTCTAACTATGCTACTATGGGATTTTAAGAAAGCGAGAAATTTAGAGGGAAACAGGCCCTATAACATAGAATTCAACATTTTAATGAACAATGCTTTCCATAAAATCAATAAAATGAAAAATATACGAAATAATATACATGTACTGATTTCTTTCGAAAATCGACAACTATGAAACTATGAACCCTTCCCGGACACAAACGGCACATTGTGAGACAGGAAATTGTATAGAGAAACAATCCCTATAACATAAGATACAACATTTTAATGAACAGTGCTTTCCATAAAACCAATAAAATGAAAAATATACGAAATAATATACATGTTCTAAAGCTTACTTCTAAAAAGAAAATCGTCTATTTTTCAGATGTTACTTATTATGTAAGGGCGGAGATACCAAGTACTTCGTCAAAGACTTCGGCCTGACAGCAGCCATGTCCTTGCTGAAGTGGATTGTCAAAAATAACGTCACTGGTGAATGCAAGATAGCCAGCAGTACTGGAAAAATTCCGGTAAGAATTGCGGTGTTGCCAATAGTGGAAAAATCCTTAATTTTAGGGATTTTCCTGGTAGGTAATCATTTAAAAAAAAACTCTTGTTTTACAGATGAGTTACTTCGATTTTGCTCTCACCGAATGTTACAAATATGTCAAGAGAGAAAAACACCAAGATATCGACGAGGATATAAGAGAGGCTTTGGAAAACGAATGGCACGAGTTTCTCAAGCAGTTTTATAAAGCAGTCCATGTGGGAAATCATTTTAAACTACCCGATGACGAGCTCAATGCAGCAGAAGGTATGAAACATATCTGTATATTTATTTCTCTGGATTATAGATTCTTTAAGTAATTTGTCTAATCCAGAATTTCATTTATTTGGCTTAATATTATTTTATTTTTGACACTATAGTAGTAAAAACTATGGTAAGGAAGACCACCTATGTGCTGAACGAAATCCGCGATCACATGCCTTGCTTTGACATGGATGGTTACATGAACATATGGATATTAAAACCTACCAATAGTAGCAGAGGTGAAGGTATCCATATTTGTAGAACCCTAGAATATATTCTAGAAGTCGTGAGGAAGAATCCTAACAGAAGATACATCATCCAAAAATATATAGGTACTACCTAATGTCTTCAACTTTTTGCCTAAAAAAAATGATTAAAAGTCGCTGTTTAAATATTTTTAAATATTTTACTTCTAGAACGACCGTTCCTGATTCATGACACAAAATTTGACATAAGACAATGGTTCCTTGTCAGCAATTCATCTCCTCTGACTATCTGGATGTACAAGTAAGTTATTGCAATTTATTTTTCTAGAATACATCCACAAAAAAAACATGTAAATTCAAAATATATTTTCTTTTCAATCCAAAAAGTCATTGACAGGTGTTTTGGCGCATTTCTTACCATTACCTATTAATATTTATTAAAATTATATCTATATTGCTTTTGTAGACTATGTTACTTAAGGTTCAGTTCCCAAACTTACAATCTAAATAATTTACACGAGTCCATACACTTGACCAACAATTCCGTCCAAACAAAGTACCATAAAAAAACTGGTAGGGATCCATTGATACCAGCTTACTGCATGTGGGATTCAAAGGAATTCAAGGTACCTAATATATTATTGCAATTTTAGATTTTTTTTATAATTATTCACAAAGAAATGTACAAAAAAATTAAATTAGTAATAATGGAAAAAGGCCATATTTCAAAAATCACTCAGTATACGTTTTACATAGGACATAATTTTATCAAATTTATTTTATCTTCTTTTGAGGAGGTCTTATTTAAGATGTACAAAGCATTTCAAAAGCCTAAAAAATGTTGTTTAAAAGTCTATTTAACTAGTACGAAAAAGTAGGAAAAAAAGCGTTCGGCATTTAACGTTTTATGTCAAACTGGCTAGGTATTTTTACACAACTGAAGAAGGAAGTTAAAGATAAAAGATTATACTATATCCGTATTGTAGCACATTTTTAGACAACTTAGACAGCTGTTGTTTAAAAATAACAGTTCTCCACAGTTGTTACATCCAAAAATAACAGTTTCTCGTTAAAGTTTCTTTTATGCCGAAGTGATAACAATTATAAATAACAAAAACCTGTTATTTAATTCCAAACTGTTATTTATAAATAACAGTTTCAGCTGTTATTTAGAAATAACAGTTTCAACTGTTATTTACAAATAACAGTTTTGCCAAACCTGTGTTTTTCGTTGAATTGAACCTCTGAACCAAAGTTTTTTTTTCTTTTATTAGAATTATCTGTCAAATATCGGCTACCCCGACATCTACGAAAATGTAATATACCCCGGAATGAAAGAATGCATCACTGCGGCCATGATAGCTCACAGAGACAAAATTGACAAAAGAAAAAATTGTTTTGAACTCTACGGGGCAGACTTTATGCTGACAGAATCATTCCAACCCTGGCTGCTAGAAATCAACTCTAACCCAGCCCTGCACGCCTCCACACCGTTGATGTCTAGAATGTGCCCGGACGTACTAGAAGACGTCATCAAAGGTACATAGACTACGCGATTTTGATCCCAGTATATCTTTAATTTTACCCTGTATAATATTTTATTTTCAGTGGTCGTTGACAATGCAAGAAACAACAGGGCCGATACAGGCAACTTCGAACTTGTGTACAAGGACAAACTGGAATACCAAAAAGTGAACGCGAAGGCTCAGTTCGAGGTCACCGGGTCTCCGCTAACGGAAGACTTCTGTGACGTAGCCGCAAAAACTAGTAGTCACTCCGAACGGAATAGCTTTAAGCAACTCGATCCCAGTAAAGCTCTACTGCACACCGGTGAAAATATGAAGAACGCTTTGAAGAACCTGCTTAAAATAATCAAATATGAAAAGCACAAAAGGTAAGTTAAGATACGTCAATTGACTTATTTGTGTGACGTCGCATCAGTGGTCGGAACTTACCAACATTTCCAAACAAAGCAGTGCAGGTATAGAATTTTCAGCCATCGTTTAACGTCACGTCATATTTGACAACCAGATGGAAGGGATTGGTGAGATCATTACAGCATTTCGTAAATTACTGCATATTATTATTAGTAGTTGTCATCGTCATTTGATTTGGCGCTATAATTTTATTGGTGGGCATCGATCAATGTCAAAATTAAAATTTTAAAATGACTAATAGTTATTTTTTATAAAGGACCCTTTCGGTTAAAGTACTATTTTATCTACTATTTTTGATAGATATCAAGGCAATTTTAACAGTTGCTATGGAAAAAAACAATTTTTGTTACAGCATTCTATTTTTTAGGCGGACAACTTGTAAAGAACAGTCCATAGAGGTCAGATCAATGGCTGACATCAACATAAGCACCCAAACCAACTCTGAGATACAATCCCTTTACCAAATCACGCTAGCAGAAGAGAGCTCTGAATATTCTGTGATTATACCAGATTTAAGAAAAAACACATAAAAAAATAAAAATGTTTTATTAAAATCAATATTATATAACTAGTTTGTCAATATAAATATTCCTAAATAAAAGAAGTTTATTTTTGTGTTGAAAACTTATCAAATCATCATCGTCAAAAACGTTAAGCATCATCGAAAGCATCACTAAAGAATCAACGATAAAATATATGCATTTTTTTTTTGTATGTCTTAAAAGACACCCACTGAGATTTCATTCGCTTTCGATGCTCAAGCGGGATCACTTTTGATTATACAGGGTGTCCCAAAATTTGGCCCCATCACTGAAATCTCGGAAACTAAAGTCTCAACCTAAAGAAAAAAATAAAAAGTATATACAAAAATGTTTTATTAATCAATATATACATCTTATCTGTATAAATATCCCTAAATAAAATTTGATTTAAATTTCTTAAGTTCGTATGGAAGTCTATTTTAGATTAAAAAGAACCTTTAAATGTTTTTATCACCAGCACTGTAAAAAACACACTATCACTACAACACCGGTTTTAACGAAAACGACAACTTGGGTCTCGAATTGTTCTTTCCCAAGATCTTCTTCTGTTCTTCTTTAGTCCGTTTTTCCTGTTCTTTCTCCAGTCTTCTACGCTCTTCGTCTATTTTTCGCTGTTCTTCCACCATCGCCAGTCTTTCTTCATCCTACATAAAGAAAATTTGGTCAAAAGCTGGCTTATATAAAAGGTTTAAATGCTTTAGACCAAAGAATTAAAAAACTAAAAAGAAAAAGAGTCAAATACTATTTTTACAGTACTCCTTTAGAGACTAGAGGGAAATCAATCGAAATAAAAGCTGGTGTCACGTCATGAAAGACGTCAAAATCAATATCAAATCAAAATCAAATATCTATCTCCTTTATATCCTGGTTAAAAATGACAGCACGCATCACGTAGGCCCATAAAAAAGGCTTTATGTTGGTAGTCATGGCAAACGTTGCCGGTTGTCATGAGATTTGTCTTTGCAAATATGACATTTGTCATTTTCAATTTGATTTTTATTTCTTGTTTTACTTCATTTTATCAGAATTTGTTTTTGTAATAATCATTGACAAAGTAATAATGTAGAGATATAAAAGGATATTTGTATATATTTGATACCAATTCAACTTTTAGTTACGTAATCAAGGGCGCGATTTTTAAATTCATTGTTGTCAACCATATTCGGCGCCGGGTTGACTAACTGGAGTCTAAATTTCGCGCTGGGGATTCAGGTAGTAGCTCTGTTGTAAAAAATGTCAAGTTGCCGCATTTATTTATTTATTTCCTGACACTGTCATTCGTTTTGACACTTTAGTTTTGTATTACGACACTATTTTTTTCATATGACACAACACTGATAAAGGATATAATGTGCCAAAACGTTTTTTTTAAACCAAATAAAAAGAATGAAAAACCAAATGAAAACTTAATCAGCGTTTTTCCCAAACCTAAATCCCCAGGAAATTAAAAATTTTAGAATAATTTTACATATAAAATGACAGCGATCATTATTTCATAGCCATCGCTGACGCCTTTTTTTCTATGATATTGTATTATTTGCAAATATAATTTTTTGAACATTAATAACAATACATCACTATTAGTAGATATTGAATGTTTTTTTGTTAAATTAGATCGATTTTCAAACCCCAAAATTTAAAATATATTTTACATTTTACCCATTATCTTATGTACCTATTCATTATTTGTATGTTGTAAAACATTTGCTGCATTTGTATGGTTCATAGTTTATTTGCCAAAGTATTTATTACTATAAATAGGTATATATTATATTGTATTTATTAACTGTATCTTATGTATATTTCATGTAAACTATATCATTTTTAAAATACAAACCAAAAATACGAGGAATAATTATGTTTTCCATGTATTCTACAACATATTTATTAATCCGTAGTATCTAACTAGCGTGACGTCATAAATCTCGCTCCGAGGCTGTTCTATTAGAGACGGCATTGGTCTGATATTTAGAAATGTCAAAAGCTGATGACATTTTGCTTTTGACAATTATGACATTTCGTGTTGATTTTTGCAAGAAGAGGAAGAACTGTCACTTGTTTTATTATTTTCCTTTTCTATTTCACGAAAGTAAAAAGAGTTTCCTATCTGATTCGTTCAGGCACTCAATTTAAAGAATATCAGTAACTTTTTTGATAGAGGGATTTTATATTTGCCATGTTGGTAAAAAATAACGGTCAAAATTCAAAGTTATTAATTTTATAGAATATATCGTGTCCCATATTGAAGTGGACAATCAGTGACAAAATTAAATATGTATTTGACACCTGTCAAAAGTCAAAGTAAAAAAAAGTGGCAGTGGCAACATTGCGACGTGTATTCGTCAAATACCGTATGATCGAGAAAAAACGGCGTCAACGATGGCTATGAAATAAAGATCGCTGTCATTTTATATGTAAATTTATATGGGAAATGTCATCGATCGTCATTTCCCAGCCAACTGGACGCCGTTTTTTTTTTGATCATACGGTATTTTGATGACGTGCACAACAACTTTTATGGGTTTTTCTTAGTGATGAGCTTATCACTATTTTTTATACATTTACAATTACATGGTACTCACCAATTTTTTCTGAGCCTCCTCTATTTTGCGCTGGTTCTCTTCTAAAATTCGCTGCACCTCCTCGTGCTTTATCCGCTCTTCCTCCTATAAAACAGGAAATGAAGTTAACACGTTAGTACCGGACGATTCTAGTCCTACCCGGCTATGGTACGCCGCACCTACAATTCCATTTTCAATTTTTTTCACGTTAAATTGATGTTAGCAGCTCTATTGAAAATGGAACGATAGAACAAAAAGGGGCCGTATTCCATTTTGCAAAATTAAAATACTCTACTTCTATAAATTAAATAAAATCTTTTATGTTTTGTTAGTGTTAATTTTACAAATGCAATACCTGGTAGTATATATTTGGAGTTTTTTAAGCAAATTATCAGTTGGCCGATAAAATATGTCTAAATTTACTGAGACTTAAAAATTCAACAACATACTTACTAACTGGAACTTAAATTTCCCGCTGGGGATTCAGGCGGTAGCTCTGCTGTAAAAAAATGTCAAGTTGCCACTTTTATTTCCTGACATTTTCAGTTCGTTTTGACACTTTACGAGTTTTTGGTTTAAATGAATTGTGTTGTGATACTTTGAGCTTAAAAAAATTTACTAGCAGGCCTTGCAGTCGAACATTGTTCTTTTTAGAACTCCTTTTAGTGCGAAGTGTACAAGATAGCTTAATAGCCATAAAAAACTCATCGCATCTTTATTATAATATTTTGACCGGTAAAGCGGTAGTAATGGCGCTTTATATCCCTTAAGTTCTGTTAAGTAGGTGAGTTGTGTTGATGTAAATAATAACTTTTTTTTTATATTTATAATTAATTTATTTTTGTTTCCTAAAATTTTTACTAAATATTTACTTTACTAATTCGCTAATATTAATATTTATATTAAAAGACAATTTTTGGTAATGCTCCCTAGACTTTGCAGGTTGTAAATGGGTAGTTGCTTATATTTTTTAATTAATAACTGATGTAGGCTAGCTCCCAGACTAATCAATTTACACCCTGTATATAAAAATTGTCTGCAACAATAAACTCCAAATATTTACTATAGTACGATATAAAATCGACAAACAACAGCCAGGTTCAGACCAACTAATAACAGTGAATGAAAAAAATAGTCTAGAGGTATGTAAACCTCTGCGGGGTAAAAATAAAATATATAAATATATGAGTATATAGGGTGATTCACGGCGATGGTAGGTTAGACGTTTATGGGGGAACCGGTTATAGAATATTTTTGAGAATTTGGATTTTTACATAAAGGCAGCTACTTGATCTATCTAACATATTTTCAGCGTTACAATGTTACCGGATCATTTTAAAAATAGTAGCCCTTTTGTTATTTTAAATGGAACACCCGGTATATTATTACATTTTTGGAAACTATTTTCATAAGAAAAGTTCGTATTATAAAAAAATTATGGAATACGAAAATAGTTTCCAAAATTGTAATAATAAACATATATATACCGGGTGGGTCTCAAAAGTGGCTCACCAATATAACTTTTTTATTTTTTTAGTTAATTAAACGAGATTTGGTGTGTTAGTATATGACATAAATTAGGATTGATTGGCGTATTCAATCGTTTTCGGTCACTTCCTGTTTCACAGGAAATGACTACAACTTTTGATTTTGAAATGGCACCCTTAGTATTTTTTACTTTATTTGATAGAGAATAACACTCTGAATAGAATGACATGTCATAGTCAACTTTTGACATTTTCGCATATGGTTTATATTATTATTATTATTTATTATTATTTATTATTTGAATTTATAACTTGCCGTTCGTTATGAAAATTTGACTAGAAATACCAAGTGTGTGGTATCAAATTATTCGTAAAAAATGTTTTTTTCAAATGTGACAATGAGTCACCCTCGTTCCATTTGAAAAAAATGAGATATGATTAAAAATGCGATTTGGGCATTTTTTAACCGGCCAGAACAAGACACTAAAAACATTAGGCGACCATTGAGAATGCAAAAGTTGACATATGATACGTCATTCTATTCAGAATATCATTTTCTATCGAATAAAGTAAAAAAATACCGGGGGTGCCGTTTAAAAATCAAAAATTGTAGTCATTTCCGGTGAAACAGGAAGTGAGCAAAAACAATTGAATGCGTCAATCAATCCCAATTTATGTTGTATACTAACATACGAAATCTTGTTTTTTTTTATCTGAAAAAATAAAAAACTTATAGGGGTGAGCCACTTTTGGGACGCAACCGGTAGGTACCGGATGTACCACCATTTTTTTGGCTACCACTTTTCAAATGATGCGGCAACATTGTAACGCTGAAAATAATTTAGACAGATGAAGCAAGTGACTCTATGGAAAAATCCAAATTTTCAGAAAAATCCTATCACCGCTTCTCCATAAACGCCTAACGAACCATGAACGTGAATCGCCCTGTATATATAAAAAAAAGGTTTGATAATACCTGCTACGATGAGGTGTCCACCACCGTACGTCGTTGCCGTGATGAGTACTCGGTTCGCTTGGATGGCCGCACTTTAGCTTTATAACCAGCTAACGGCATATAATTTACAACATAACTTGAGAGGAAATTTTATGTAGAGACGGTGTCAGATCTACATGCTACCTGCTTTGCATTCGAAAATCACGTCCATACGCCAGACAGCAAAATGTTACAAAATTACCCCAGCCAAAACAATAATATTGCACAAGCTGGCAACATCGCCTCAAGAGGACACGCCCATTTCCTACTCGATCATGGATTTCGGGTTATATAATACAGTGGCGTGCTTATAATGCAAGCAAAGAGGCGTCGCCTACTCCAGACAACATATTAAAAGCCAAAAAAGTCCTATAGGTATTTTGCCTAAAAAAAACTATTCAAGAACACTTTTTCAACAGATACGCCTATAAAAACCGTTGATGTATCTGATGAAAAAAAACTAAAGTGATCTTGAATAGGTAGTATAGTCACAGATTAGGTATCCTAGTAGATAAGTTTACAGATTAAAACCTTGTCCCTAATTCGTGGTACGAAAATTGTTTTTTTATGACGATGTGCACGAGTAAAATTTCCTGTGCGCAAAAATAAACTCGCGTAAAATAACAATAAACGGTGTAATAGAGAGATATCGCTAAACCGAATAGCGTGCATGGGCGTTAATAAGGCCAGGTGTTATTTCCTTTACGTGGCAACGTTCTTACAGTAGCAAAACACCCATAGGATTTTTTTGAAGAGATGAATCTGACACAGAGGTATAGACATTTCTTATAATTCAATAAATATATTTTTTTAAAGGTTTAAAACAAGTACATGTTTAAAACTCTTGTTACTAAACAAAATATTTAAAATATACTGATGCTGGTGTTAAAGTTAAATCATTCTGTATATGAACTTGAATTCCATGATCAAGTAGAAAATAGAAATTCCATTTGATGCGCTTCTATTTATAATTAAAAACCAATTTTTCAATTTCACAAACATTTTTTTTTTTCTTGAATTCGTTTTGAAATATTGCTTGGGGTAAATATTTCCTGCATTTTACTTTCTTAAATTTAAAAATACATCTTCTACAATTAGGAAATACATGAAAAATTTTGAAAACGCGTTTATTTTCGGGATAATTTTACACCTATACAAGAAAAGGGAACAAAAACAAAGGAAAAAAATCAGTTTACAATCTATAATTTCTGAAACTTACGAAAAACTTTCCTGATTTGGAAAAAAAACTCGGATGTCCGCAAAAAAGTTATCTATATTAACAATATACAAAAGAGAATAATAGAATTTAATCATCAGATCATAACAAAAAAATATTCTAAACTTATAAAATGTCTGGAATTTGCTCTTACCTCTCTTCTTCTTTCTTCTTCCCTCTGTTTCTCGCGCCGTCGTTCCAGGTCTTCCATCATTTGCTTCTCCATGATTCTCTTGGCCTCTTCCACCCGCTTGGCTACCTCTTTTTCGATTTCGTCCCTTCGTTTGCTCAGTTCCTCTTCCACACGTTTCTTGACCAGTTCCTCTATCCTTTTGGCCGCTTTTTCCTCAACGAGTCGCTCTTCAGCCTCCCTCTGTCGTCTCTGTCTCTCCATTTCTGCCAGTCGCTCGACCTCGTCCATCTTTTTATATTTATGTTTACGTCTGTCCACTCTATCTATAGACGCGTTGCTACTTGAGGATGATGATTGTGAATCACTTCTTTTCCTAAATTACAATAAAACATACTAGTATGAAACGATACGCTCTAAAAATAAACACACTTACCTGATTTTCATGATTTTTTCTTTGATTCTATCCGAACGTTCGGAGCTTTTGTGTCGTTTATGTATACTAACACTTCGTTCGGATCGATCCCTGGACTTGCTCCTTTTGTGATGTTTACTTTTATGGTGTTTCTTTGGAGTTCTGCTTCTTGAACGAGATCTACCCATATTGTTATAATTAAATTAACTATTTCACTAATAAAACGTAAAGAACATGCAACAAGAAACAAAATGTCGCTGACAGTTGACAGTTCGATTTCGATGATACTGTTTTGACAACTATAACAGAGTTGTCACTTTCTTCTTCTTCATCCGAAATATGGCCACATGCCTTTAGTGCACACACAAGATAGCCCTGGCAGCTATTGCTGTAAAACTAAAAAACTTAGCAACATTTAAACGCTCAGATAGCTCTAGCAACTGTGGCCTCAAAACCTAACTATTTTACATCATATAAAAAATGACACATTTTATATATGAATATACATAAGGCCGAATTTTTTTAAAGAAGAGAACATACTAACCCAACGAGATTGAAAGTTGTTTTGTTACATGGAGAATCCATGGATTGTAAACAAAGAATATTTAGAAAACAAAAACTATAGTTCTTTTAATCTGATAATAAAGACCGATTATAAATTAGAAGATATGGATCATAAATCATTATGTAGGACATGTCTTTCGCAGGAACCTTCTATATCAGTTTTTGACGATTTAGGAGCTGATAAATATTGCGGTTGTTCAACTTTTCGTGATGCTATCATGAACTTTACTTCGTTGACTGTAAGTTTTTTGGTATTTGCCGTTTCTAAATGATCTATCTTATTTCTGAATTGAACAGATTATGAAGGATGATGGCTTACCAGAAAATATTTGTACAAATTGCGAGCTTCAAATTGTTAGCATAGTTAAGTTTAAAGAAATTTGTGAGAATGCCAACAAAGTATTACGAGATATTTCAGATTCGTCTGATATAAAACTAGAAGGAGGGCTTCAGAAAATAGAGCAGTATGATTTAAACTACGAAACAGATGTAAAATCATCAGATTTAGGTGTAAGTTATATTATAAACCATAATATAGGTGATACAAACTTGCATTTCTTATAAAACTCACTTGGTTTATTAACTATTATTTATTTTCAATTTCTAGAATGATATAAGAAATACTCTTAAAGACAGAACTAATGACCATAAGAAAACCAAAAAGAAGTTAAGATATGTTTGCAATATTTGTAGTAAACATTTCAAGTTCCAAAAAACTTGGATAAACACAAATGTTTGAAAAATGAAACAAAAAAAATTGAAAATAATGAGGAGAATTTAACAAGAAGACGGAGTTTAAGAAGCAGGAACTCTAATGAGATAGAACCTGATACTGTAAGGCATCTGTTTAAATAATTTGGTTGTCTTAAAACTTATTTATTTTTCTAGAAAACAATTACGGATCTAGATGAACTGGTTGATATAAAGAATGATAATAATGATGATTCAGATGGGTCATATCAAGTAGTTAACCTACATATTTATATATAACATTTGAAACTTATAGTTTTTTAGGGGGATAATGGGTTTGGAAACGATAATGTTGATAATTCAAGTGAGAACAATGACAATGAGTTTGGAAACGATAATATTGATAACTCAAGTGAGGATGATGATTCTGATGATGATGATTTTGTTCTGGAATATAGTTGTAAACGATGCAGTAAAACGTTTAAATATAAAAAACAACTTAAACTCCACCAGCAAATGCATTTGAAAGACCGACCATACCTTTGTACTAAATGTGGAAAGGGTTTTGCAGATAAATATGGTTTGAAAAGTCATGCTCTTTCCCATTCAGGTATGTTTTTTACGTGTTTTTTTGTGTTTATACATTGTATAAATTGTAGAGGAAAAGCCATACATATGTAACTTCTGCGAATCCAGTTTCAAAACACAAGGAGCTTTGAATGTACACGTCAGGGTGCACACTGGGGAAAAGCCCTATTCTTGCAAGGAGTGTGGGAAAGAATTTAGACAAGCAGCTAATTTGATTCAACATGAACGAACTCATACGGGGGAGAAACCTTATGAGTGTGAAGTGTGTAAAAAAAGGTAAGTACCTATTTTGTCAATTTATAATATACTAGATTTATCCTGCATCCCAAGTGCTTAATATTGTCAAAAAACTAATATTTTATTTTTCTAGCAGTTATGTTTATGTAAAACAGCATCAAATGTATTTTTTTTTTGTTTGAATAATATAATAAATTAATTGTCCTTTTTACTGATGTGACTCCGAGAACGTTTATGCAAAATTTCGTACTTCTAGACTAGGTAGTAATTAATTTTTTTACAAACTCTTATCCCCATTTCACTCATTATCAGAATGAATGTACAGAAATTACTTTGTTGCTCTATTTATCATTTAAAAGAACTTTTGTACAATTTTTTATGCTTCTAAAGCCAGCGGTGATACAAGTTTTCATACAAAGTTTTACACAATGTTTCATAGAAACATCTAAAGTTACAAACTTTCACCCCAAGTTTTATGCAAACTTTCACGTGAAGTTTCTTTAAACATTCACACGAATTTTCATACAAACTTTCTCTCATTTCATACACACACACGAAGTTTTCACCCGAAGTTTCTTACAAATCTTCACACAAAGTTTCATACAGACTACCGAAATTTTGTACAAAGTTTCACACGAAGTTTCATACACTTTCACACGAAGTTTTCACTCAAAGTTTTATTAAACTTTCATCCGAAGTTTCATTACTCACTTTCACCCGAAGTTTCATTAATACTTTCATACAAAGTTTTCATCCGAAGTTTTATGCAAACATTCACCCGATGTTTCATACACACGCTAACCCATTGATTTTCGTATATAGATTCCGTTTATTTGCATTTTTATTTTCTTCCAGATTTAACCATAGTGGTAAATTAAAAATTCATTTTCGTACACATAGTGGTGAAAAGCCTTATGTCTGTCCACACTGTAAAAGGTGTTTTGCTGTTAGGGATACACTTAAAAAACACATTTGGACCCATACAGGACAACGCCCTTACAAATATAAGGTAAATTCTTCTTAATAACTCTATCTGGATCACTAATTATTTGATTTTCCAGAAATCAAAGAGCGCAAAAGAAGTTTTGCCGAGATTCCCTTGTGAGATATGCAATAAAATGTTCAAGTTTAAAGCAAACCTAATATCTCATCAAAGAACCCATACTAAAGAGAAGCCTTTTTTGTGCAGTACTTGTGGAAAGGCTTTTGGCGAAAAGCATGGCTTAAAAGTTCATTTAAACATTCACACAGGTATTATTAAAAAAAACATTTACCCATCGTTTTGTTAACATTTTCTTTTAAGGTGAGAAACCATTCTCATGCACAGTGTGCGATAGCAAATTTTCAGCGCCTACAGCTTTAAGGATACACATGCGAAGACACACAGGAGTTAAACCTTATCAGTGTGATATGTGTGAAAAGGCTTTCTTCCAGGCCAGTAATTTGATAAGTCACAAAAGGTCGCATACAGGGGAAAAACCGTATGTGTGCAGCCTTTGTGCTAAAAGGTAAGTTGAATAAAAATAATTAGAGTTTAACATTGTTTAACTAATTTCATACACTCACCCAAAGTTTCGTAAGTTTCATACACATTTTCACACGAAGTTTCATACACTTTCACACAAAGTTTTCCAAGTTTCATATACACTCTCACTCAAGGTTTCATACACTCTTTCACACGAAGTTTTATATACATACTTTTTTTTCACACGAAGATTCATACTCTTTCACACGAAGTTTCTTACTTTCCCACCCGAAGTTTTGGGCACATGCTTTTTTTCACACGAAGTTTCATACATTCTTTCACACGAAGTTTTATATACATACTTTTTTTTCACACGAAGTTTCATACTATTTCACACGAAGTTTCTTACTTTCCCACCTGAAGTTTTGGGCACATGCTTTTTTTTACACGAAGTTTCATACACTTTCACCCGAAGTTTCTTACACTTTCACCTGATGTTGTATAAGTTTCGTACACACTTTCACACGAAGTTTCGTACTCACCCGAAGCTTTCCAAGTTTCATACACTCTTTCACACGAAGTTTCTTACACTTTCACACGAAGTTTCATACACCTTCACCTGAAGTTTCATAAGTTTCATACACACTTTCACCCGCAGTTTCATACAAACTTTTCTTCAGAAATCATACACCCTTTTACCGAAGTTGCATACAATTTTTATTGTGCATTCGTATGAGGGGTACCGTGTATATGCAGCTCTTTAAGTACCGCCGTGTATATTGTATTTTTGCAGATTCTCTGCCAGTAATAAGTTAAAAATACACATGAGGATGCACAGCGGCGAAAAACCGTACCGTTGTACGCAGTGCGGCGAAAGTTTTGCCAGAAAAGACGTTTTAACCACTCACATGAGACGCCATACCGGGGAAAAACCGTACACTTGCAAGATATGCCACCAGTCGTACTCGCAAAGCGGTACCCTGTATACTCACATGAAGACGCAACATAAACAGAAGACAGAACCGCCATCTATGGAGTTTTAATAGTATGTATATAGAGTGTAACCATAAAAAAACTATAGAACTTTGATGTACTTTGTTTAAATTCGAGTTTCAAGAAAAATGAACAGTTGAAAATAAGAATTTCGTGGTATTTTTTTATTTGTCAAATCACCTATGATCGAAAAAAATGGTGTCACAGTAGCTTTTGAATGACAAATTCCGGATTTTAACGTTTTTGTCGGAAAGTACATTTAAAAAACTAAAAACTATTTCAAAGGCTACGGTAACACCGTTTTTTCTGTTGTATGGTACAGTTCCTTAAACAATTGATAACTGAAAAATATGGTGAAGTTCAATTAAAAATACGACTTCGTATTAAAGTTTATTTATATTTATACTTATTTTAACTGATAAGAAATAGTATACATTAAAATAATTAAGAAAATACTCGGTATGTATTTTTTGGTATATATATTTTTTAATTTCGTGATCTTAATTATAATTAAGTCTAATAGATGTAGATTATTTATAGAATTTTTTATTGTATTAAATTGTGTGATAAATGAGTAGCTAGTATATTTATCTCTCAGTTGGTTTACGTTTTTTTTATCTACGTAGTTTTTATACGTCTGATTTTACCATAATAATAATAGGTAGAAATTATACCATGTAGTGGAGTATTTTTCTTAGTATATACATTTCTGGACCTTTGTAGAAAAAAAAACAGCGTCACAGTAACCTTACAAATGACAATATGATAATTCTGTCAAAAATTAAGTTGAAATACATTAGGGTCGGTTCGACGGAAATTATCACACTCAATATGTCACTTCAAAGGTCACTGTGACGCCTTTTTTCGATAGTAGTAACTCTCCACACCAATTCTTTTAAGAATTTGTGCGTTAGATTTAATAATATAGGACGTCATGAAAATGAAACGAAATTATATTTACTTATATTTATTATTTTGTCACAATTTATTTAAAATAATTTTAAACCAGAACGTTTATCTTATATACATTATTCATCGCTACCGCTTTCTTCATCATCCGATTCCTGTAGCGCCCTGGTTTTGTCT
>NW_022147072.1:0-13613 GCF_002938485.1 Sitophilus oryzae
TTTCACAATATTTTGAAGTAATCACTTGTCATCTTGTCAATCAAATTTTAAATATTTCCTGCTATGCGTTCCAGTTGTACCAACTTATTTCTTTGTAAAATAAAATAAACTACTTTGAAATTAAAATGACAGACACATCTATCACTGTCAAGGATCTTCTCGTTGGACAGACTATACATAAATTAAACATGTTAACTAAATAGTTATTAGACTAAAATCATAAATTTGAAATGTTTTTGTACCAAAAGTTCAACAAAAACTGTTTTATCATAATTTTTTTTTGCAGAAAAAATATGGTTAATTTAAAAATTTAAAATTTCCCAAATTTATTATTTCAGTGAAATAGCTATTTACTCAACGTGTTTATTTTTCGTCAATAATGGCATGTATTGGCTATTTCCATTCTAAATATCTTGAGAACGGTTGCTCGTAGCGATTTTTATAAAGAGATATTTTTTACGTAAAAAATCACAGAAATGTATATTTTTTCCCTCGGCAGTTTTATACAGGTACGGGCAAAAAGTTATTACGCTTCATAACAGTTAAAACATATGTAAGTGGCGCCCTCTACCAGTAGGAGTCATATTGACATCAAAATCAAATTTCTCATGTCAAAAAACTCCCAGACACCAATTTTCATCTAAATATTGACGTTACTTCAGAAATTATTTGAAAAAAATCGAAATAGAATGAAATTTCTACACCCTGTATCTCCGAAACTAAGCATTTTAGGACATACATTTATACGAACTTTTTTAATTATTTTTATCTGCAGAATATGCTGCCGAAGTTTCCGGAATAAAATTCGAACCACCCTGTATACAGAGTACAGAAAGTACAAAATTATTGTTTAAAATATATATTTGGTTTGCGAAAATATGATCATGTAGCACATACTTTTAAAACACTACATTGGTTAAATATGGAAAATAGATTTCTTTTGAATAATATTATATTATATCACAATATATTAATATCGCATAGACTAGTATATCTTTCCAATAATATTCAGTTGAGACAAGAGGCTCATAGTATTAATATCCGTCATAAAACTAATATATCAGTTCCTTACCACAAAACCTCCCTCTACGAAACATCTTTCAGTTATTCGGTCTCAAAGATCTATGCTCAGGTACCAACTCACTTTAGGAGTTTCACGAGTATTCCGTTCAAGACCAGTGCTCGTTTATGGCTTTTCGAAGAGCAGTGCAAAGATGTATAAACGAGTGTATTTGTATTGTTATATTATAATCGTTTAATTATAATTTTGCGATTGTTTGCATTTTCTATTTATTTAACAATTATTTATTTTCATGTAAATTTCTTGTATCATTTTTTTTTCTTTCTGGAGTTAAATGGAAGAGCAGAGCATAATAATTTATGTTCTGAATTTCGCTCCATTTTCCACTGAATTTGTTTTATTCTGTTATGTTCATATCATCGTGTTTATTATATCATTACTTCTCTTGTATTTATTTTTGTGGGAAATAAAGACAATTACATACATACATACATACATAACTAAAAATAACATTTTAAAATTCCGAATCATTCCGGTGCCTGGAAAAAAAATTATGCGAGGTCAAAAGTCAACAAATAGTTTTTTCGCAATTTTCAGCAAAACTGTAAGTTTTGTCATAAAATTACCAGACAAAAATTATAGATCATAGAATTCTCTACAAAAAATATATCAATACTTTTTTTTCCTTAGAGCCACTGTTTCTTAGATATTACGAGTCAAAGAGTTGTAATCGTCATAATATGACACGTTTCCAGTAAGGATTGGACATTATAAAAGCGATAGAAATAAAACAATATAAATTTACTAGTCTGATTCATAACCTTCAAATACTTTTTATTGTCCTTGATCTTTTTCTTCTTCTTGATCTTCGTTTTGTTCGTTTTTGACATCCTGGATGTAAATAAATTGCGTCAACAGTGATGTATCGCATATTTCTTCGTTGGTATCAGACGAATCCTCTCCTACTGGTGATTCAACATTAGAACATGACTGGCTTTCACAACTTGTATATGCCAGAGAACAAAACAGTCCAACTGTTTTACAACTACATTTAGTAGTGCATCCAGGTGGGAATCCAGCGGGGTCAGTCAACCAGTGGGGTCAGCGCAGATGGGAGGAAAAGTCTGAATTGGTTCTAATGTATTGTCTACCAACTTCCAACCCCAGTCTTTTGGGTCTAGCTGATAAGCAAGCCACACTTGAACTTGGTAATATACCTGGAAAACATGTAGATGAGCAGCAACTGAGGTTGGAGGAAGACAAGCTAATTGCACCTGTTTTTAACGAAACATGCATATCGATACTTATCTAAGCAGATGGTTTTTTTCTGAGCTCCGTATATAGAAAGAAGAAAGCGAATCCCGTAGGTGATAATATCTTGTTGACTTGAATTACTTTTTTTTGAAAATTTCAGCACACTGAATAAGTCTAGTTTTTCAAACATTTTAAAGACTGTTGTCTGTTTTACCCCTCCAGTAAAATAGGATACATTAAAATACGCAACCAACCGTCATACAACCGTCCAATCGGATCAAAGAAGTAATCGTCATAGATCGTGCGGTATCGATGATGTTCGGTACCTGGAGAAAATTGACAATTGACAATAGAATTGAGAATTGTTTATTTTTTTTTTGACTTTTTAGTTTCTTTAATTTAATAATTACTAAAATCAGAAGTTCGAGAAATATATTTAAAAATAAAGATAAAAATCCAAAAAATTAATTATCTATTAACATGGATTTGGACGATAATAGGTAAGAACACTAAATTAATTTCTATATTCGATATAAACTTGTTTATTAGGTTTTTAGTTTGCGATGTTTATGGTAAATCATTTTCATGTTCATCGTCTTTGAATTGACATGAGGATATCTATAGAAAAGTAACTATATATCATTTGTCCTTTGTGTGCTAACGAAAAGATTTTCTTTTCGCATCATGAGGAAGTATTACATCAATTAAAAAATGTTTGGAAGCTGATTATTTGTCATGAAAAAGTATACCAGTGGAAATTGCTTGTAATAGAAGTAATTTTAAGGGTAAATTTTATTATAATTAGTGACCTGTCTACTGCTACCTTTTATACGTAGATGTTTCAGGTCTTGAGAATAAATCTAAAAAGTACCTATTTCTATACACAGAATATGCCCATCAAGGATACTAGTCCAAATTTGCTTTAATGGTAGACAATTATTCAATACAAATTAACATTTTAAGTGAATGAAATATTAAATAGTTTAGAATATGGTATAACAATGTAAAAAAAATACTATTTTCAGGAACAATTAGGGCCCGATATATTTGAAACTCATGTTGGACGTAATATTGAGTTGGGTAGAATATTATTCTATGTTAAGTGAGAGTATCAGATACCTATTGTTGTACTGTATTTTAATACATAAGAATTGTTGGTTATTTCATATTTGTTTTATTTATTATATTACTTACAAGTTATATATAAGTTAACACTAAAATCTACTCTTTGACTAAGTTAGTCTGTGGTTTAATGCGTGATTACATCCACATGATTTCAAGTTTTTAAAATATAAACATACTGGCTTAAAAATATAAATATACTGGCTTTAAAAACTCCATTAAACTGTTAAAAGTGTAATTTATTTCATAATAAATATGTATAGAGGTACAAACACCCCGCTGGCAAGCAAACCTTTAGGTCGGCGTTTACATGTATAGGAGTGAGTCGTTATGGCAATCTAGTAGTCGGAGTGAGCAAAAATAGGAAGTATTTATTACATAACTACTTAATCTGACGTTAGATTCCATGCGCTTGGGAAAATACTTGCCTTCTATCTTTATTCAGTACATCTTATTTTACTAAGCGTGTTGACCGTACTCTTCGTACACATGAAAACCGGCACCCAAGACTAGAAATGCCGACCCTTAGTATTAATATTGAAAAACAATTTTTATTTCCTCAACACCAATTTAATCATCACATACATTAAACATTTATTTATGTTATTTCAAATGAAGACCACATTTAAAACCAGCTTTGTTCATTTTAACTGGAGCCGAGAAAATGCAATTACGAGTGGACTACTCTGGTTTTTCTCTTGTAGGGCAAAATAACTAAGCTGTAATATCTCTGGGACTAAGCGTGTTATTGCTTTCTTTGATGGTACCTCAAATGCTAACGCTTGCCTATAAAGTAGTGTCGCTATCAATTTCTATGAAAATGTAACAAATGGTCTAAAAATTCAGCAGGATTGTGATCCATTATGCAGTAAACACACTGATGTTGAATCAGTGGAAGCTTTTTTTGTGGGCATTTCACAAATAAAATCAAATGTCTGATCAAAAACTGAAAATGCAAAACAGATAGTAAACTTTATAAATACATATATTAATAATCATACCTACATCTATTTATGCCGTACAATCCAACCAATATTTTAATATCCTAGCCCTTAGATTATATATTTCCCTAGCCCAAGTAAATAATGAAAAATGCACTTTTTATATCAAAAGCAGTAATGTTACCAAGGCTTGGAACCCTTGGTAACATTACTTGGTAATTGGTTGGAACCCTTGGTAACATATTAATATTAATATCCAGGATTTAAAAAAAACACGATTCTAATTCTTATTATTTTTCTAAATACGTATTGCCTCTGATAGGCAATTACAATATATAAATGATGTAAAATGGTAAATAGAAAAATATGATGTAAAAACTCTACGGTAAAAACAACAACAAAAACTCTAACCAAAAATTTAACCGTCATACGACAAGGGCATCACGTGATTGACGGTTGGTTGCGTATTTTAATGTATTCTCTGTAAAATACAGACGTCCGTCGTATCACAACCAGTTGCGTGTAAAAATAGTACATGATTTTGACTCCTTGTAAAATTGGTTGGGCTGTTTTGTTCTCTGGCATGTACAAATTGTCATGGCCGGTCATGTTCTAATGTTGAATCACCAATAGTAGAGGATTCGTTTGGTACCAACAAGAAAACATGCCATACATCACTATTGACGCAATTTACTTACATCCAGGATGAAGAAAACGAAGAAGACGAAGATCAAGAAGAAGAAGAAAATCAAGAAGAACAACAAGAAAAAGTATTTTGAAGGTTATGAATCAGACTAGTAAACAGTTTTAAATACTGTTCTCATGGAGATATCATATTTCACTGATGTTATCTTTTATTGTTGAAGCAAATTTAATTAATTATTCTATTAATTTAATCATCATCATCACTATTTTTAGTTATGGTGTAGCCTCACTCTCATATTTATATTCGATACCCATTAAACTTTTTAATTACGTAATCGAGGGCGCGATTTTTAAATTCATTGTTGCCAACAATGCACATATTCGGCGCCGGAGTGCATGCTGCCGCCGCCGGGCTGACTAACTAGAATTTAAATTTCCCGCTGGGAATTCAGGTGATAGCTCTGCTGTAAAAAATGTCAAGTTGCCACATTTATTTATTTATTTCCTGACATTGTCATTCTTTTTTTGACACTTTAGTTTTGTATTACCAGTTTTTGGTTTAAATCAATTTGTTGTAATACTTTAAGCTTAAAAATTATTAATAGCAGAGCTGGCAGTCGAACATTGTTCCTTTTAGAACATCTTTTAGTGTAAAGTGTACAAGAGAGCTTAATAGCCGTAAAAAACTCATCGCAACTTTGTTAGAATATTTTGAACGGAAAAGCGTTAGTAATGGAATACGTAATGGTTTATGTCACTTATATGTTGTTAAAACGGGGAGTTTTGTTGATGTAAATAATAACTGTTTATATTTTTATAATTAATTTATTTTTGTTTCCTAAAATATTTTGATTAAAAGAAATTATGTAAAAGTGGGCAACGCTGTGCCGGTGAAGCTTAATCAAGTGACTAAAAGTTTATTTGATATGAACTTATAAATAATCTATCTGTAATTATTGGGCCAATTGTCTATTATTAGCTATGCGAGCCCAAGTTATCCCTGCTAATTTCCTAATACATGCTATTGGGAATTAGCATGGTCCCTTCTGGGTTTGGTTTCCTTCTAGGTATTTTAATTAGTCCCAAGCTTTAATTTTTGTGGTCCATCTGTAGTCCGTTCTTTTACCAGGTGTTCTGCCCATTGCCACTTAACGGATTTGATTATGTGGATGATCTATTCTAAAGCCCAGCATATTTCGTTCCATCGAACGTTGTGCCACACAGTTTCCTTACAAAAACTACAGTTTTCTTACAAAATCCGTTTTAGGTGTCCCAGTTTCGCATGCATAGATCATGACTGGTACACATTGATCGAATAAAGTGGCATTGTAGATTTGTATATGATTGAACTTCTTCCATATGTACTCCATGCTAACTTAAATCTTCTGTTGCTTTCTGGTAGTAGAAATCCTGAGCTGTGTATTACTTGTCCGAAATATAAATAAAACTCTAACAACTATCTGAAAAATAAACAATAAAATTACTATTAATCCCTTCATTTTTGTTCGTGTTTTCGAAAAGCAAGCTTAAAAACACGAATATAATTTTAAAACATTTGAAACAACAATATTACATGAATCGATAACAGACGGTGCACGTGTAATGGAACAAAAATATTACGTTTACATTCTAAGTTGTTTATTTTCAAACAAAATCAATTATCGATTGCTGTCAATTAATCCACCATACGTCGTTTCTTTTACGACAACCATAATAAAAGTTTAAAAGAAAATGCAACAGAGGCAAACATAATAGGATTATAGGAATTAATTATGCTTTCCACAAAAATATGTTAATATCTATTAATTACGTCATTTGAATTTTCATTAAAAATTAGATTTTTTTTATTTTTTTAAATCTAAATATTTTTTAATTTAAGATTTATTTTAAAGTAAAGTACATCAATATAATTTAACTACGCTCTTCATTCCGTATATACCGGGTGTGTCTCAAAAGTGGTTCACTCATAAACTTTTTTATTTTTTTCAGATAAATAAACGAGATTTGGTATTATGTTACATTCAACATATGCATGATTACAATACATAATATTATGTAAATGACATAAATTAAAATTGATAAACGTTTTCAGTTCTTTTCGGCCACTTCCTGTTTCATCGGAAATGACTAACAACTGTTTATTTTTAAATGGCACCCTCGGTATTTTTTTATTTTATTCGATTGAAAATAACACTCTGAATAGATTGACATATCATATGTCAACGTTTGACATATTCGTTTAAAATAAAATTATATTATAAATTTTAATCTGCAGTATGTCCCGGAGGCATCTTTGTAAACGACGTCCATGATCGCGATTCGGTTCTAGGTGGAACGAAGCCGCGTAAACAGCATACGATATCGTAAATCCATCTAGTAAATAGCATCCGTGATTCCAAATTTTAACTGCCTTAGCTCCTCTTATAAACAACAGACAGAAATATTGCGAAATTTGTTGATTGGTTGCTCGCAATCAGCATTCAAGATCGCAAAATTCGCAAGTGCAAGATGTCTACCAGAGAATATAGTAGGTACTAAATAATATTTTACAAAAAAAATAATTTGCCCCCAAACCACGAGTATATAAGTTAATAGATAAAGAAATATTAGAACACGTTTCGTTAAAAAGGAAGAAATTAAAATTTAGAAACGGAATTAACCATTTCAGAACAAGCAAAAATTGTTCCTGTTGTAAAGACAATCCGGGGACATGCCTGTGCCATTTCTTTGTTAAAAATACTAATTTTTAATCAAGGAGCTTTGGAATAATATATTTGATAGTAATTTTTAGTGTCTTGCCTTGGCCGGTTAAAAGATGCCTAAATCGTATTTTTGAACGAGGGTGGCTCATTAGCATATTTGAAAAAAGCATTTTTTACGAATAATTTGGTACCACACACTTGGTATTTCGAGTCAAATTGTCGTTATGAATCACATGTTTCAATTTAAAATAAACCATATTCTAAAATGTCAAGAGTTGAGATATGATATGTCATTCTATAATAAGGGTGATAATAGTTATCGGAAATTGTGATACTTTAACAACACTAAGAAGTATGAAGTTAATGGGAATTAATAATAATGGCACCATCCGTATTTTTCTACTTTATTCGAAGGAAAATAACTGTTTAGAATGACATATCATATGTCAACTTTTGACATTTTCGAATATGGTTTATTTGAAATTGAAACATGGGATTCATAACGACAATTTGACTCGAAATACTAAGTTGTAAGGTACCAAATTATTCGTAACAAAATAATTTTTTTCCAAATATGCTAATGAGCCACCCCTCGTTCCATTTTGAAAAAATCGATTTAAGCATGGTTAAAAAAATACGATTTGGGCATCTTTGAACCGGCCAGGTCAATATTCAAAACATTAGACAATCGCATCTGATTTTTCAAGGCTCCTTTGATTAAAATTAGTGTTTTAACACAGCACTCTAGATTGAAATATAAAATACAATTTTGTTTTAAACGAAAATGTCAAAAGTTGACATATTATTATGTTATTCAATTCAGAATGTCATTTTGATATTTATAAATCAAAAGTTGTAGTTATTTCCGGTGAAACAGGAAGTGGCCGAAAATAATTGAATACGTCAATCAATCCTAATTTTTTTTATTTGAAAAAATAAAAAAAGTTATGGGGGTGAGCCACTTTTGAGACGCACCCGGTATATACCTCTTATAACTTTTCTTAGTAGTTGTAGTAGTAATTATTATTATAAAATATTCTGTGGGAACTGTATATGAATTTATTTAATACATTTTATATTTATAGTTAAATAATACGTTACAAATGTTATAGCTAACAATGTGGTGACACAATTTTTATCAACGAAGATTGTTTCATTATTTTTATAGCATCACATTGGTCTCTACTCGTAAGGAAGACTTTTCTAACAAGCGCAATTACTCTTCCGGGAGAAAAGTGGGACGATGGAAATTGTGTCACGGTAAGATTTTTCCTAAATTACATCGTATGGCGAGAATTTTTATTATCCGCCCTCCTTAAAGATATATGATTTACAAAGATTGTATTATGTCGGATGGTAGAGTATATTTCAAAGGGATTCTAGGGTTTGTGTCCCTAATAAAGATAGGTAGGTCCCAAAATTAAAGTAATTATTAGCAAAAATTCTATATTAAATGTTTGGTAAAGGTCTAAAGGTCTCGCATGTTACTCAGTATCAATTTCTGATAAAATTTTTGCAGCACTGAATTCAGAAAAAAAACGTTCTTCTAATAAATTAGCATTCGAATTACCATACGATCGAAAAAGGTGTCACAGACGGCTGGAGAATGACAACCATATATTTAGCGCCAGTTGGCATTAAGAACAAAAATTATTTTAAATGATGTAGTTTAAAAAAAGTCTAGAAAAAATATAAATTAGTGGCTATATCACAGCCATGGCACTTTAGGTTGAATTCAGAATAGATTTTTTGAAGCGAAGATGTCAAAAAATTGACGTATGATATGTCGTTCTATTCAGGAATGTAATTTTCTATTAATTAAAGTAAAAAATATACCGAGGTTGTTATTTAAAATCAAAAGTTGTGAGTCATTTCCGGTTAAACAGGAAGTTGATCAAAACTAATTGAATATGCCAATCAATATTAAAATTATATCATTTGCAATCATATTTTTTTTTTTATCTGATAAAATAAAAAAATAATTTTAGTCATTAAATAAGTAGAAGTTTTACCATTTTTGTTTGCAATATTTTTGAGATAGTTCAGGATTTTATTTTTAAATTTGCGTTTTTGGTTAAATTCTCTTGTAATAAATCGTCCTCATTGGTACTATACAAATACTTGACAATTGGTACACAGTAATACTATTAATATAATAAGAAATACTAAAGTTACAGGTAATATTACAAGATTCGGCTGCAGGATTATTACGCTCATCATATTTTTACTAATGAAAACCTAATAGACGGGAGAGCTGTTTACATAAAAACCTATCATCGTTTCATGGCTAATTTTTGTGTAAACATAGTATCCTTTTGTGTAGCCATTGTGAAATAGTCATGTCTGCCAGCGAGATCCTGGGGCTTAAAGCGGGGGCGGCTAATCAAAAGTGTGAAATTTTTACACTAAAAATATTATAAGTTACACGAGTTATAATTGACAAATAGCTTTTATTTATTATTAAGAAACGTGTAAAATTGTTGACAGACCTTTTTCTCGTTGCTAAAATGCCAGCAGAGAACGCGAAAGAGGCATGGAATTTTGACAAAAAAAATCATCGCATACATGCATGTCGATTGCTGGAATGTCATGTTTATTGTTTATTTATTTAAAAAGCCGTATGCAAAAGGGTAGGCAAAAAAATCGTGGCTCAATCAGCGGTACACAGTTATCAAAAGCGCGATATTACTCTACAGGGTGAATCTTGAATAAGAGCAAATATTTTCAAAGCTGGTAGATCTCGATAAAAGAAACATATTTTCTTTTTAGCGTTTTTCCAAATTTGAAAATTTAAAAAGAAGTTGATTTATTTAGTTATCAATTGAAACATAATACCTGTAAGTCTACAAAAAGTTTACGGTGCAGATATCGACTCAGAGAAAGGCTCGTTTGTGAGGGAGAGGATCTGCAGTACGATGAGTCAGATACAAATAGTGAAACAGAATAGTAAATGTATGATATCTGTTTTGAAATAATAAAAAAATATATTTATAATATAATCGTATACATGATTTATCTATACTTAAATGGATGAAGCGTTCTCTGAAAGCGCTAAAGTAATATCGCGCTTTTGATAACTGTCTGCAGCTGATTTAGCCACGATATTTTTGTCTCCCCTTTTGCATACGGCTTTTAAAAATAATAAATATGACATTCCACCAATCGGCATGCATGTATACCATTTTTTTTCATTCTTCAAATTTCATTTTTTAATAATTTTCGAGTTAATTTTTAAAATTTCATGACTCTTTCACGGCATTTTAGCGACCAGAAAAATGTCCGCCAACAATTTTTTTAAGTGTCCAAATTTCACCCTTTCGATTGGCCGCTCCCGCTTTAAGCCCCGGGATCGCGCTGGCAGACATGACTATTTCGTAATGGCTACAAAAAAGGATACTTGACACTAAAAATTAGCCATGTAACGATGTTAAGGTTTTTTATGCAGCCAGCTCTTGGACTATACTTTCTACGTAAAACAAGCAGGTAATAAATATTAGAAAAAAATAACTTGACTTTAGTATGGTATATTGTATTTTTTGACAGATTTCAGTCAGTGGTTAGACGAAACATAAATTTAAGTATATTTATTTATTATATTTTAATATAAATCAATTATATACTAAAAATATGTAATTACTTAACCATGATATCCTGAATAAAAAACTACATTTCCAGCACATTAATAGATATAATTTTGTTGAACAGTATAGTATTTTTTAATTTGCAGATTAAAGGCACAAAATTGAATTAAAACTACCTGTCTACTTTACAGTAAAATGTTCCCAATTGGTAAAAAGCACCCTAAATTTTCATTGGTCCTTAAAGTTAAAGTTAATAATCTAAGAACTTTACTGATGTAAATAATTTGTAAATAAAACTGTATATAAGCTTTTAAATGAAATGCAACGGCCCAGTTACGTCGAAACACCGGTTCCCATTAGAACACCGAAGTTAAGGCGAACACCAAACAGCGACGTAAGGCGATACTAGTGGATGGACGGGTGACCGGTTCGAAACTCTGTATCCTGCTGTTGTCCAATAAAGGCAAAAGTGTAAAATCTATTGACACGCACTGCGCTCATTCACGCCGGTTCGAGCTTTTGATGAGATCGGATATCTCGTGAGTAAGAGTCGATTTGTAATTTTGCCTAGTCGGTAGACCATTGACCATGATATGGCCGAAGACCGCGGTTCGGATTCCGCGTAAACAAAGTAGGCCCCGTCCAGATTAGCCCTGGCAGCAAAAATGAGACGTTAACTGAAATATTTACTTTACTTTTTACTTTTTAAATGAAATAAAAAGCTTTTAGTATAGAATATGATGATAGAAACAAGATTTAATATAAATTTTTTATAATTTTTTTTTTAATTTTCCCAAAGTAAAACTCCACACAATTATTTTGGAGCTATTTGAAAAACGGTACAGGGAAAATATGTTTTTTTTTTACCGTACCAGCCCTGAAAATATTTGAACTTATTTAAGACTCACCCTTTATATTATTTGGAATAGTCAGAAACTTCGGAATATTTAAAACATCTACATATTTAGTAGTTATTACTGATCGCAGTTTAGTTTTTACTGAATAGCGACTTGTCTCAAGATCGATTACTTACTTTTCCTCACGATCTTGCCCTGTATTTTTAGACAACCATACAAGAACATACAAGATCGAAAAAAAGGTGTCAAGGCTGACCTCGAAATGAAGATCAGTCCGCGAGTGTCATCTTTGTCATCATTGTGTCATTTTATTTGTAAAATTATATGGAGAATGTCATCGAACTTCGTTTCCAAGCCAACTTGACACCGTATTTTAGGTGATATAGTTGAAAAAATATATAATTAAGATTAAATTTTCAGTATTTTAATAAAACAATACGTATATCAAAAATCTTACATGTTATGCTATAGAAATGTTACAGACCAAAGTTTATTAAGTATTCAATAAAAACTTGGATAATCAATAAATAGCCTTGTGTTGTAGGTTATTGATCTAAGTTTCTGAAAAATAAACCGTTCTATCCTTGTTTTATCCGTCTATCCCATCGAGGATTATATAAATAGATGTTTTAACTCCATATTTTTAATTTTTCCCTCATCACATTAATGAAATTAACTACATTAGAATGTAGTTTTATTTGCTTTAATTTGATTACTATGTTTAAAATAAGGTAAGCATTTAGTTATTGCTTTTTTTGTGCCTATGAAAAATTATGACCAAAAAAAGATACTAAAATAATCACTTAAAAAATCACACACGACGCAGAGGGTCCAAGGAGAACGTCAGTTTGTATTGAAATTAAATTTTTTGAGCATATGTAGGTTAATTCAGAGCACTTTTTAAAAATGTAGAGAGTTCTACAGGGTGTCCCCAAGAAAGCTACACATCAAAGTTGTGTTTTTTGTAATGGAACACCCAGTATATTATTCCTATATTCAATTGGGAATTCAAATGTTCTTCAAAATACTATTTTGGTTGCAACTATCCCTCCAAACAAGTTGTCTAAAATATTCTTTCCATTTTTTGTTGAACTTTAGTGGGAGTAGATCTTTATTATTTGATAAAATCTTGGGGTGGCTCTAAAGGTGCTCTGAATTAACCTTACTATGTATGATTGCTTAAAAATTGTATTTGGATATATAAATTATGCCAGGTTGGAACCTTTGTGTTACACGGCAACAAACACTAAATCACCACAATACACCAAAACATTTTACTTTTACACTGACGCGTTTCGCTAACTATGTTAGCATCATCAGCAGATGATTATAAACTAAAGTACAATCTACAATCTCTGAGCGTTTATATACTCGCTCAGTGGGCATTGAGTGGGCGTGGCAAAAATCTAGCCAACCGAGACAGAACCCACTGAGCGTAACAGTTATATTTCCGTCACTAGAGCAATACGTAACTGAACGAAGTACAATAG
>NW_022147072.1:14271-24961 GCF_002938485.1 Sitophilus oryzae
TGGTATCATGACAATGGTTGCATAGATACTGAGACAACTCAACCAGATACACACAGGTCCCATCTAGCCTAAACCATACCTACAATCACACAGCAAGAGGCCGGCTCACAACCACCACCCCTCGAATGGAAGCTCCCTCAAACCCCTTGCCCCCAAATATATCCCTCTGGAACCCTACAACCCACCCACATCCCTCAAAGCCATCCCAGCCGAACCCACACAAACCCCATCCCAAAACCCCAGCACCCACATGACGCAGTCCACCTTCCAACACTTAAACGAACCAACGCCCAGGTTTTTTAAAGAGAACACCTGTGGAGATATTTATAGAATTATAGATGAAAAAATATATAGTAATACTATATACGAGCCTAAGTAATGTGTAGATAAATCTTATTTGACTTTTAGAAATATTCCTCTAATTAAAAATGGATGTTGCCATCTATCAATTATTATACTATAGTTCCCATGTTTTCAAGAAAGCTCAAACACCCTGTGGGAGGGCTAACAAAGCAAGGCATTTAAGAATCATTTTATCATCTAGGTGTCTCTTTTCTCAATAATTTGTTTTTCTGATTCATCTCACAGCTTTTTTTTAAGGCAATATTCGCTTCTATAAGTAGATACCTAAATATATAATACACATTACATTTTTCGTATTTTTACATTAAAATCCATGCATTTGGTCCTAGTCAACAGACCATCTTATTCAAAACGAATATCTCCAGTAAAAATAAAGCTGTTGAGAGGAATCAAAAGCAAACTATCGGGAAAAAAACGTAATGATAATAAATTTTAAATCTTTTATTGTTAACACATATTCCATAAGGTGTTTCAAACTTTCACCAAAAATATCGCCATTTTATTTTCACTCGTATAACTGACAGACGGAAATTTTGAATTTTAACCATTATTAATTTAGAAAAAAAAGTTTCACAATAATTTAGCTACCAATTGCTAAAAAAATTACTTTCAAATCGGTCCAAGAAAAAATATATTATAAACTTAAAAATACATGAAAATTTTAAGAGTGTATAACCAATTGAGTTTGATCAGAACAAAGAATAATATGTATCATGTATTATAATATGATTGCGGAAAATCTTACATATGGAAAAGAAAATACCACTACACAGATTAGATTTAAGCATTATACTAACAAAATAAAATGCGATACCTATCTCAAAATCACGGATGGCGCCAAATCAATTCCAAAACACCGTAGGATCGAAAAAAATGGCGCCCAGTTGGCTCAAAGATGACGATCGATTTCTAAGCGACCATTTTTTTTGGGTCGTACAGTACTTTTCTGTTTGTAAGTTAAATAAGTATTTTTCAATTTATCGTCTTAATTTTTTTAATGAACATGATTCTATGAGTAAAGTTGATAAACTTTATTTTACAGGAATAAAAATATATTTACTCCCTTGAGATCTCTATGTACAACACCATTCTGATGACAATGATTTACAGATTCTAAAATTTGTTGTATACAGTGCGAAGCGTCAGCTTCTGAGTAAAATTCTCTGGCTACAATATCTTCAAACAATTCACCTCCAGTCACCCTATAAATAAAAAAAAAAACGATGTTTACAAATAATTTCGAACTTAATTTATATTATACTTTGTATAACCTTCACCACCAGTCGTTAACCGTTCAGACATACTATATATGAATAACACATCAATATTAAAATATATAAACAAAAATATAAAGCAAGGGTAACTCTTAAACTTATAAAACTGCATAGCTTACCGTAGATTTCAAGCATATCAGAATCTGTATTTTACATATTTAATAAGTATATACAGGTGAGTTTCCCTACGAAGTTCCTTCTATGGGTATCTCGGAAAGTATTGAGATAGAGAGTCGGTTAAATAAGGAAATAATTGAAGTTTTGTATGTCATATACGCCTTTCTGATTTTTGAAAAGTTCATGGTTTACTACATATTTCGAAAAATGGGAATTTTATTTTTAAAATTGTCCCTAATTCCACTATAATCTATTTTAGACAAAAAGTTTCTAGATGTTGTAGATAATCATATCCCTAATGAGTTTGTGGTCTCCGATTTTTTCTTGAAGCCTGTCATTTTCGACATATGACACAAACATATATTTTTAAATGGAAACCATAGTTTGGCCATGACCTGTGTAAAAGTGCACTTTTTAAGCTTTCTAAAGGATATGTTTTCTTTTATAATATGTTTTTCAAAAAATTACTGAGTTATAGCCAATACTTATTCTTCTTGGCTAATTTCACTTAGCTGGAAACAAGTTCAATCGTTGCTCTCATAAATGAGAAACTATTCTGCCATCCTAAATTACCTTTGTAAATTAAAATAAACAAAATTGTAAATATGAATTCTTTTCAAATGAAGAAAAGCGTGTAGGATTGTTCAACTTTTCTTGACCAAACATTTTCGAGGATACCGATATAATTGACCGTTAACCGGTGAACGTTACTTACGTTTTTGAGAACAGTTTTGTAAGACATGTTAGAAAAGTTAAATTTAGATACTCGCGCATTAATAGAGTGGTTCCAATATGACTCCATTATAACACCCCCCCCCCGCAATAAAAGAAATGTTAAAAATTATTTATATCATAATTATGTAGACTCAGGAATAGAAAGAGGTGGACCAGTTTCATGGGCCTCGTCAATCACCTGACCTATTCATTTTAATTTTTATGCGGTATAGTTACAACAAGGTTTACAAAAGAATTTATGAATTAAGAGAGGCACTTGAAAAGGTGGTACAGGAGAAGTTAAATTAAGTCGAATGGTCGTTCTGTGAGAATAGCTAGAAATTCAGTTTTAATAATTGTAAATATGAATTTTTCAAATGAAAAAAAGCGTGTAGGACTGTTCAACTTTTCTTGGCAGTTTCGAGGATACGTTGATCGGCATTTATGTACTCAAAACAATGGCGGATTTTCTAAAATAACTTAAAGTGTATGTAGTGATATTTTTTTAAGTTTTAGTTTGTGGGAATGTAAATTGTAAAGAGCCATTTAATAATATATTTTGTCTTTTTATAACGTTAATAACGTCAATAAAAATAAAGTTATAAATCATAACAAAATAAAAACACCATGCCAACTAAGTGAAATTATTCAAGAAAGATAAGAATTGGCTATAACTTAGTAATTTTTCGAAAAAAAAATATTATAGCTTATATGGCCTATAACTATGGTTTCCATTTAAAAAAATATATGTTTGTGTCATATGTCAAAAATGACAGGCTTTAGAAAAAATCGGAGAACACTGTACAAATGTTATCTGAAAACTTTTTGTCTAAAATAGATTATATGGAATTAGGTACAATTTTTAAAAAAGCCAAAATTTGTTTTTTTCGAAATATCTAGTAGGCCATAAATTTTTTCAAAAATCTGAAAGGTGCATATTTATGACCCCACAAGACTGCAATTCTTTCCCCATTTAACCGACTCTCTATCTCCAGTAGTTTCCGAGATACCCATAGAGAACAAAAACCCTGTATGTATCTCTGTCAGGTATCCATGTATTTTGTTATGTATCCGATAGTTAAGTAGCATTAAAAGTGATCAACTCAGTAACCATCAATTCGAAATTGGTCAAGAATACCTAGAAAAGCTGAACAAAGTAGGCAAAGAAAGCACAATCCTTCTACTCTGGGTGCCAGCCTACAAATGGATAGAGAATCTAGCGTCATATTAAGTGATTATGTAATAAATATTTCGTATTTTTGCTCCCTCCGACTTACTAGATTGCCATAGCGATTCACTCCTATACATGTAAACGCCGACCCAAGGTTTCGCTTGCCAGCAGGGTATATAATAATGACATAGTGATATAAATCCATTCAAAAATGAGAAATAATTAGACGATTTTTTGAATCGTTTAACACCGTGGATTGTCTAAAAGCTATTACCTAACAACATATCAATTCTGTTCATTGTCTGATTTCCCTCTTTATAGTTTACGAATAATATTTTAAAAATCAATAATTTTATTTATGTATACATACTGTCTTAAAACTGAATATTTTAGATTTAAAGAAATATGTTTATCTTTAAATAGGCGGGTCATATCAGTGTATTTCTTGAAATCTCCTGTTGAAATAAAATCAGACAAAAATAGAACGGAAATAGAAAAGAACAAAAATTTTTACCTTTTACTCCATAGATTCCCGAGAGTAATCCGAACTTCTGAAATATAATAATGCAATATTGCATTACATTTGTTCTGATTTAATGCCGTTACGTGTTCCACAGACATTATTTTTGTCTAGTTTACCCTCTATAACAAACTAAAAAAATGCAATTTATTATTCAAACAAGCATTCCTAGAAATAGTAGTTTTTCCTGAGTATGTGATATATTAAACGTATAGATATTTGTATACAGAGTGACCCAGTGTTCTGAATAAGCTCAAAGCATGTCAAATAACAACAGTTCAAAGCTCAAATATAGCAACAGTTATGTCCCCACTAGCAAAACCGGTGCTTAAAACTATTCTCGCTACCGTAGTTGAACTCATCTAAAAAGTTTATTACCCTGAATAATAAATTATAATATACGAGACACTAATAAATAACACAACAATGGAAATATTAGAAGAATATATATATTTGGGACAACTAATACACAGCTCGGGTACTCTACTACCAGAAATTAACAGAAGAATTAAGTTAGCATGAAGTACTTATGGAAGAAACTCAACCATATTCAAAAGAGAAACTTTATCTAAAGAAGAAAACATTCGACCTACCAGTACTACCAGTCATGACATATGCATGTGAAATCTGGACACTTAAAACGAACATTATCGAAAACTGCAGAACGCTCAAGGGAACAAAATATGCTGGAAATAACCAAAAAAGACCGCAAAAGAATAGTGATAGAGTGGATACGACAAAAGACCCAGGTAATAGATGTCATCCACATAGTCAAATCCCTAAAGTGGCAATGGGCAGGACACTTGGCAAGAAACACCCCAAGTAGCATTTTCACGACTTGCGACCACATGTTTACTAAACACAACGTTGGATTAGTTACAAAAAAATAGTTAGCTCCCTACCTTGAGTATTAAAATAAATTTAAACGTTTTTATAACGTTGTGGCGACGTTGGACTAGTACTACAGCAAAGTAGAAGTTTCTGCGACGTCGAATGAACGTTGTCTTGTAACCTTTTTTGCTTAAGTGATCTTTAGGTGATTCGGACAACGTAGTTACAACGTTGAACAATATAGAGTTTTCCGACGTCAGTTTCAGGACCTATTCCAACATTACGCAAACGTCGTCTGTTTTACTAATTCCAACGTTGTTTAGATTTCCTTATTCTTACGTTGGTAGGACGTCGAGTCACTACCTTTTTGCAACTGTATTGAACCATAACCTTAAATCTTAAAAACTTAAAAAAAACTTAATTAAAATGGGACATAAGAAAGGTACATATAAAACTAAATTTAAATATACATCGACATATATTACCGATGTTTATCCACTCCCTCGTTTATTTAGATTATAGAGGGCGGCACAAGCTAGACTCTAGGATGACTAAATTAGGCAATCTTGCGACTAGTATACTACCTGTTAAGGCCGAACTGCGACTTTATTAGTCCAGTATGCGACTACTCGAACTACTCCATCTTAATCTCCAAAACAACAAAGTGAAAGCCGCCATGTTGTTAAATAAGAAAATGTTTCATCATCCATTTTCCTAAAATAGCAATTCCTGCTTTTTGAATACATTAACTTGAAATATTTGACCCTAAAAAACACGCGGAAACAATTTTTTCGACTGCGAATAAATTATTCTCATTTTACTAAAAAAAACTTCAAATTTTTTTTTTAAAACTTCTTTAATTTTAAGGCCCATTAGTATTTTTCAAAGTAGAAACAATACATTTATCAATAAAGTTGTTTGCGTTTAACTTTTTTGCCTTGGGTAACGAGTTACAGAGTCGGTTAAAGTGTTTCAATAATTATGATCTTCAAGCATCCTCCACACTTAAATACTTTTGTTTTGTTTTCCTTCACTGCCATCTGACATATGTCTCTAACTAAATCATAAAAATAATATTTTTATAATTATCCCAATTTAGGATAAAACGCGACTTAGACGCCATATTAGTTTTGTATTTCTGTGAATTAGGATTTTAAACAACGTTGCAGTTTGTACTAAATTAGGCTTCTAGCCAACGTCGGTATCCAACGTCGTTTCGACCCAAAAATTATTCTCCAAACTAGTGCAGACTAGGGTTGGCACGAGGTTGTGCCGACGGTGCGCCCCGACGTTTGGTCGCGTGACACAACGTTGTCCCGACGTCCAAATGCTGCTTGGGACTTGTCCCACAAAAATTACAGCATGGCATCCACAAGGAATTAAGAGACCTAGAAGAAGGATAAACCTGAGATGGGACCATGATATTAGAAAATTAGCAGGGCTAACTTGGAGCCGCATAGACAACATTGGTGGCAGCACCATCGGAGAATGCACCAAGCCTATAAAACTTTACCTAAACACTGAATAACCGTGTATTAAAATTCGTAGTTAGGGTAACTTAGAGTACTAAAGTAAATTTGTAGTTAGAGCAACAGTTTAAGGCAGGTAGTGTGACTGATGATGAATGAAATATGAACGTAAGAACATATTTTCAATAAAAATTATCAGTATATTCATACTTTCAGTTAAAGTTAGTTACTTTTGTTCATTTTGGCTGGACAATGAATACAAACTGAAGTATAAAATGTATGTTTTATAGTGTTAATCATCCGCTGATGCTAATATGATTAGTATAACAAGAAATTTAAATAAGTATTTTGATGTATTGTTGTAAAATTGTGTAATTTCTTGATGTGAACCAAAAAAAAACAGTTAACTAAAAAGCTATATGAACCAGATGTGGATTAAATCTGTAGCACTGTACACCAATATTATAAATGGGTATCTAATATAATAGTAAAGAAACAGAATAAGCTTTAATAGATATTTACGATACAAGTGAGTTAACAGCATCATTAAGATACGCGCGTGAAAGTTGCACAACGTGTGCGTAGCACGAGTTGTGTAACCACACAAGTATCTTAATGGAGTTAACTCACGTGTATTGTACAATATTTTATCTACGTCTAACTATAAAAACACACAATGAATTTTAAAATTAGCACTATAACTATATCGGGCACTAACTATATCGGGTGCGTCTCAAAAGTGGCTCACCCCTAACTTTTTTTATTTTTTCAGATAAATAAACGAGATTTGGTATGTTAGTATATGACATAAATTAGGATTTATTGGTGTATTCAACTGTTTTGGGTCACTTCCGGTTTCACCGAAAATGACTACAACTTTTGATTTTTAACTAGCGCCCTCGGTATTTTTTTACTTTATTCGATAGAAAATGACATTCTGAATAGAATGACATATCATATGTCAACTTTTGACATTTTCGCTTAATAAAAAATTGTATTTTAAAATTTAATCTAGGGTGCCAAGGCTATGTTAAAAACATTTTCAATTTCATTTTCACAATTCTTCCACAAGGAGCCTTGGAAAAATAGATTCGATCATCTAATATTTTTAGTGTCTTGTCCTGGCCAGTTAGAAAATGTTCTAATCGTATTTTTAATTATATCTCAATTTTTTCAAATGGAACGAGGGTGGCTCTTTAGCATATTTAGAAAAAGCATTTTTTACGAATAATTTGATACCACACACTTGGTATTTCAAGTCAAATTTTCGTTACAAACCGCTAGTTTTAATTTCAAATAAACCATATGCGAAAATGTTAAAAGTTGACATATGATATGTCATTCTATTCAGAGTGACATTTTCTATCGTATAAAGTAAAAAAATACTGGGGGTGCCATTTAGAAATCAAAAGTTGTAGTAATTTCCGGTGAAACCGGAAGTGACCGAAAACAATTGAATACGTCAACCAATCCTAATTTATGTCATATACTAACATACCAAATCTCGTTTTTTAACTAAAAAAATAAAAAAGTTATAGGGGTGAGCCACTTTTGAGACGCACCCGGTATACCTATCCTAAAAATCAATTACCTTAATACCGTATGATCGAATAAAAACGCCGTCCAGTTGGCTTAGAAATGACGATCGATGATATTTCCCATATGAATTTACATATAAAATGACAGCGATCTTTATTTCATAGCCATCGCTGACGCCGTTTTATTTGATCATACGGTACCTTTGTTCAAATAACACCATGCATGACAATGTTAATATGACATTAAATAATATTGATGTCACTAATTTAAAAAATGAGCGATTCGGAAAGTATTCCCTCTGACATTGAAGAAGAGGCATACAGAGTCATTTCTGGATTGTTTCCAGCAAGATCGAAACAGGAGTATGAATACTGGCTACATATACCGGTAACTGAAAAGTAATAATAACTATGTAAATGAAAAGGTACTCATAACATATTTTCCAATTTAGTGCGTAAAATAAAATCGTTTTTAAAATATTTTTTTTTTTTTTTTTTTTTCAAAATAAATGTTTAAGAAGCTCTTAACTCACCTAAAATGCGCGAGTTAAGAGCTTCTCTCACTGACGTGCATGCAATATTATCACCAAGATTTTTATGTTCTGCCAAAACATGCCCAGGCAGCCATTCTAGATGAAGAAGTTAAGACGGTTGGCAAGACAATGTTGATAATTTAACGAGGTCAATCTCTAGACGCCATTTACCAAAAAAACATAAAACCCTACCAAAATTACATTAATTAAAATCCTCCCTCAAAAAAGTCTAATTAAAAATAAAATATTTCCAAAAAATATTTTTTCTCATTGGAATTTTAAACTACACCATTTAAAAATCATTTTCAATCAAAATTATTCAGTGTAGCAGTTAAGGGAAAAATCACTAAATTTTCCAATTAATTATTTATTAAAAATAAAAGTACGTATTTCTAAAATGACAGCTAGTGCGTTTGACCTTGCCAAAATTATCATCATCGATTATCATTCCTCAGCCGTCTCTGATGCCATATTTTTTCATCGTATGGTAGTTATAGAGCCAATCCCAAATATAGCGACATAAATAAAAATACGTAGAGCGTCACGAAATTCATAAGTTTAAGCCCGCCAAATGCCTTAAAAATATCGACAACGCTTCAACCCTCCTGAAATGTAAATTGAGGGATAAATGCACCGGTAATTGCCACAACCTCTTGGGAGCCCCTCGGTTTCCCCAATGAAATTTCGCAAAACCTTAAGATACAGTGTTCTCATTTTAATAATAATAATATGTAAATGTTGATGTCTTATGCCTATACAGGATCCGGGTACAGTAAGTGTCAAAATCTTGTAGCACCTAGGCAATAAAAAACTAGAGAATTTTGTTTAACTGCAAACCTAAAGTATATACGAAATGTAATTTCAAGAAAATATTTTAACTAAAAAAAAAAAAAAAAAAAAAATTTTAAAATGGAAAACACCCACATAATGCATTTTTAGCTTCATTCCAGATCACTCTTTACATAATCCCAAGATATGAGTAAATATGTTTCACTTGATGTTTTAGAGAGATATTAATAATAAATAAAATATTTTTCAGCCTTATTGTAATATAAGAAATATTGTGGCTTTTAGATGATTTATATCTACTTCCCTTTATACAAACAATGCAAATGTGAATATAGTGTTCAAAATTCTCCATATGCCAAACTCTTCTAAAATATAAAATAATGTTTTTATTTTTTAAGTTCAATTCTGTATATTATTATTTTTCTTAGAAGGTGAGAAGAGCTGTTCAAATAAATTTCTTAAAAACGAAGTAATAAAATTTTAATGTATTCTGTGATACAACACGCAAAACTTATATGTATTTTTCAACGGTAAAATGCCGAGAGAAAATTATTGGGTGGCTTTGATAAAATTTCACTATGGAAAATGCCATATAAAATATGTCCCCTATGTCTGCTAATCTGTTGTAAATTTTGAAATACTCTAGAATACAAAAATGTTCATTTTTAATTCCCCATATAATAAAGAATTAATAATTAAATAAAAAAATTGTTTTACATTTTAGAAATTTCAGAATTTGAACATCCTGTATGTGATTTAATACTTCATTATCGTATTTATAGCAAAGTAAGTATAGACCATCTAAAAGTAAATAATACCTAATATTATAGTTTTGATCTCAGACATTTGCATTGTATTTCTTTTTTAATTACTTTTAAGACAAGGCTGAAGGAAAATATATTTTTTATACTTATTGTATACTTTATTTATTGTATATCACTTTACCACAGCCGCCTTTGAGGCTGTTTTTTTCTATCGTGTTATTATTTAGAATTTTTGATATAAAAAAAAAAAAAAAATTATCAAAAATATATTTAAAATAAATGTAATAAAGACATAATGCTGCATTTTTTTAAATTAAAAAAAAAAAAAAAAAAAAAAAAAATAATAATAATCATAATATACTGCAAATCCGTACATCATATTAGTTTTAGTTTCATTTTAGCATGTCTTGCTTGTCAATTCTCCAAGAAATCAATCAAATATGTAATGGATTTCTGCCAAACAAAATGTCATCTTTACTATTTAAAACAACCAAGTACTAAAACTATTTTAAACTCTATCTTAAATCCAGATATAATAATTTGTGAGTAAATAATTATAAATGTAAACCTGAAATAAATAGCAATACGTAACTGACAAGCATACCAA
>NW_022147072.1:25277-405670 GCF_002938485.1 Sitophilus oryzae
TTAATGCTGCATTTTTAAATTAAGTTCATTATAACTAAATTTATAATAATAACTCAGATGAGTAATGTAATCTTTATGATCATATTAGTTTTTAGTTTGATGGCAGATACGTATTGAGCCATCTAAGAAATCATCTATTATAGATGATTTCTATAACAGTATTTTTACTATTTAAAATAAATTTAAAAAAAAAAAAAAAAAAAAAAAAAAAAAAAAAAAATATAATTTTAAAATAATTGGCAACGAAACTCCCCGGAAATAAATCTGCTAATAGAGCTAAGCAAATTTATCAATTAATTTAACATTTAGGCAAACGGCTATCAAACTAAAGATTAAAAGTGAAGATCAAACTGTTTAAGTATGTTTACTGGCGAAGCTCTGATAAAGATTTTAAGTATTTATAAAGTAGTTTCTCAAATTTAACTTATCAATCGATACTGAGTATAGCGTTCGCTTAAATCGAGAAATGTAAAGGACCTTGCTTATTCGTACATATCACATTTCTTACAATATATACTACCTGACATATATTCTGAATTGATGGTACTAAAGTAAATAAACGAAAATTTTTACATTACAAGATTTTTAATAGTTTTTCGATAGTGCCGCGAAGCGGAGATGAATATATCTGTAAATTAATTTCCATAGATATTTATTTTATTATTTGGAAAAAAAAAAAAAAAAAGATTTTTTAAATTAAATAAATTTTTAATTTTATTTTGAAACAATAATTAAAACATGTAGGTAAAATTTAATATATCTTGACATAAAGTGACATATGAAAAAACAAATGAATACATGGTCATAGATCATAATGCTCTGTAGTTTAACCATAATATAAATATAAATGTATATTATAAAGTTATGTTTAGTATTTTGCTATCCTAAGAAGTATACTAGTCATAAAATAAGAAATACACTATTAAAATGTCTAAAATGTGTTACGGTTCTGTAAGTTTTGGTTTCACCTGCTGATCACTCAAGAATAAAGTTTTTTTATACCAGTGAAATCTCAGTATTAAATTATACGCTTAAAAGTTTAATATTTAGGTATTAGTTATGAAATGTAATGATATTACTATAACCATTATACTTCAAAAATCATTGTAAATGTGCCTGTGCAAACGATATACAAAATCGCATGTACTTTTATTTTTAAGTGGGTCATTAGCCATATTATAATCTTTATAATCCTGGATTCCTTAAGGCCTTAACTATCTGGAGACTCAGAAACCAAAGTGAAGAAAACCTAGTGATCATATATCACAATAGATTCAGGAATAATCTAATCTAATGTAATACTTAATTAGGTATTATAAATAAAATATTTTAAATGCAAAGAGGTTCTTTTCAGTAAGTTGTGCCTTCTAAGTAAATAAAGCATAAAATAAAAAAAAAATTATTTATGTTTTATGTCTGTTATACAGGGTGTTTCAAAACATGTGTTATCTCTCGTGTGGAGATTCCTCTCGTAAAATAAGATTGGTTACATAACATAGGTCAGACTGCCTTTTTTCTTTGTACCTGTAGGGGTTTAAAGTCTTATTGTGCACACAATAATTTTACTAAAAGAGGAAAAAAGTCAGTCAAGCACATGTTTTTCCATCGATATATAAGTATGCTCAGTGATAACCTGTCCCTGGTAAATATGTCGACACTTTTTGAGTTTTTGTCTCACAATTTCATTCGAATCGTTAAAAGGCACTAAGAAAATAATAAATCAACAAAATCAAACCTAAACCCCTTCTAGCTACGAAACAAAGCGCAGAATGAGCCTATGTGATATGGAAAATTAACTATTTTACGAGACGAATCTCCCCATGAGAATTTATAATTTAAATTTAAAAACTTTGCTTCAGTTTATAATTTTTAATTAAATTTAATAACAATTCATCTTAATTATTATTACATTACTTTAAGAAAAAAAAAAAATATTCTATAATATACAATATCATTTTGTATATAAAAACTTAAATAAAATAAAGAAACAAAAACAAATTTTACCCTGGTAAAAAGGTATTAGGCGTTATAGCTGCCGACGTTCTCCAGGTTTTAAATGTAAACAATCTAAATTATTTCTTAACAATAGCTATAAACTGTTAATTACTTGAAAAGAATCTGACCGCTATAACATAGACCCTACAGACCTCTTGCCACCGTTTCATTAGACATTAGTAGAATTTTCTTTTCATGTAAATGGTTGCTGGATTATAATAAAATAAACATACTATTTTATTGCATATTTATTCCGGAAAAGTTACGAGGCAATTTTCTTTCATCTGTTTTATTAGCTAATAAGATTCATAAGTATATAAAACACTATAGCACCACTAAAAGTGCGACCTATAAAACTAAAGCTGTTTCCGCTTCAATTCAGGTATTGGCAAGGTAAAATATCTTTTTAATGACTTGTGTTTGTATCTTCTTTTATTTTATGTTACAAAAATAACAGTCTAAAATTACAATATCGCACAAAACTGTAACCATTTCGGTGTGAGAATAAATAAAACTGTTAAGGATAAACAGTTTAATGTGACACAGATGAAGTAGGATTCATAAGGAATTTTTATTTATTGCTTTAGTTGTAATTTGATTTTGTTTAAGTTTGAAATTTGAGTTTTTAAAATGACAAAAATAGCCTGTTGCTAAGATCGGGTAAATTGGCCATTTAAAGCAACAAATGGCTCAAAAACAAATCTGATTAAAATATTAAAAAACTATATATAAAAGTTTCTTTTAATTTTTCACAAATAAATATCAGGATAAGAAAAAAGTCGTAATATTTATCACAATTGGCAGCCATGAAGCAATAGAAGCAAAAATAACAGAGTAGTTTCTAAAAGAAAGTCATGTATACAGGGTGGTCTAACTGTATTCCGGAAGCTTTGGCGCTTATATTCTGCAGATAAAATATGTGAAAAAAATTCGTATAAATGTATGTCTTAAATGCTTAGTTTCAGAGATACAGGGTGTAGAAATTTCTGAAGTAACGTATTTGAATGAAAATTAGTGTCTGGAAGTTTTTGACATAGAAATTTGATTTTTGAGGTCCAATATGACTCCTACTTGTGAGGGCCACCTACATATCAGGTTAACTGGTTTTGAAAAGAAAGTAATAACTTTTTCGTCTAAACCTACCAGGCTAACCTAACCTAACCTAACCTAACCGTACCTATATAAAACTACTGAGTAATAAAATATACATTTGCGACACGTAAAAATTATCTAAAATGTAAAATAACTACGAGTAATGGTTCTCGAGATATTTGGAATCAAAATTATCAATACCATCATCATTGACATATATTAAACATGTTGACTAAATAGTTTAGACTAAAAATCATACATTAGAAATGTTTTTGTTGCCAAAAGTTCAGAAACTGTTTTTATCATCATTTTTTTGAAGAAAAATTTATGATTAATTCCAAAACTAAAGTTCCCCCAAATTTATCATTTTGGTCAAATAACTATCTACTCAACATATGTTTATTTTATCAATAATGACATGTTCCCATTCTAAATATCTTGAGAGCATTGGCTCATAGCGATTTTTATAAAGAGACAAATTTTAAACAAAATTTAAAAAAAAAAAAAATGTATATTTTTTTACTCAGTTTTTTTTTTTTTTTATTAGTTATTATTACTCTTCAAAACAGTTTAAGCACATGAGTGGCGGCCCCTACAAGTAGGAATCATATTGACATCCAAATCGAATTTCTCATGTCAAGCTCCCACAAACTAATTTTCATCCAAATATTGATGTTACTCATAAATTGAAAAAAAATTCAAATGAAAATGAAACTTCTGCACCCTGTAACTCCGAAAATAAGCATTTAAAGACATAATTCTGCCAACTTGCTTGCATCCCCAAAATATGCCGAGGGGTTTCAGGCCTGTCAATTCCCCTGTATATCTGGTCATGCAAGTAAAATTCTCTTTAAAAAAAATCTGGCTTGGAGTAATGAAGGCTATAAATAACTCTCCCATTTATAAAGGTGGTATCATTACTATACAAATTTTTCTCCTGTAATTACTAAACTTAAGTTTATATTTTCTTTAAAAAATAACGCCCGCTGCAGTAGTAAAGTTAGTTAAAATATTTTTTATATAATACTTTCTTCTTAATTTTATCGAACAAACAAATTTATAAGTAGGCAATGCGATATTTTGACATATACGTAATTATTTAAATCACTTTTTATAGCTAATATAAAATTGGAAATTTAATTTTATACAGCTTATATACAAAATATTATTTGGTTTTTTACATAAGTAATCACGTTACAAAAGCTATAAAAATTATGGTGAAGCATCAAATTTGTTTCCTGAAAGTCGATGATAATTTTAAAACTATAAAGTAGTTTATAAATTTACATTATCAATCGATACTAAGTATAGCGTTAGCTTAAATCAGAAAGATAAAGATAAATTTAAATATTCGTATAACATATCATAATTTATCATTTATTGAATGTTCCCAAAGTCTGAGAACCAGAACAAACACGCTGAATCATTCTCTACCACATTCGATATAACATAGTATACACATGTTACCAGTATGCGAATTAAAATACCACATTAATTAAAGACAAATTTGTTAATGTTTATTACTTACAATCAAAAACTAAGTAATGGAAATTTTCCTCTTGTATACTATCGTGTAACCTCACTGAAAAACAAAGGAAAAATAAATATTAGTACATGAATATTTTATATGAATCACATGCATAATTTAAAAAAAATGTTTACATGTGATATATTGCCGTTAAAAAGTGACACTAATAGTATTATAAGCCATTACGATTAAAGATAATAATAACTAAAAAATATATACATTCACCATACTTCTGTTAAATCTTATTTTTTAATTAATATTTGTTAAAAATAAGTGAATATATGGAATAATTACACAAAGTTTGATCTCGTAATTTCTACCTGCTTACAGCAGGAAATTCGGAGTTTTATTAAAACTTTTGCGAAAATTTGTGAAGTCTTATATAGCTCTCTTCCTAAAATAAACATAATTAAACCGAAATATTAGTTCTTTGTATCAAATATTTACATGAATTTGAAAGAATTTAGACAAGTAATATCAGAATTAACAAAGTCAAATATTCCAAAAGGTATATCGTAAATACGCATAAACAAAATTAATTGTAAACAAATATTTTGACTCAAATTAATTTTATATATGTATATTTGGATGTAAACATGTTTACTATGCTGCTTTAGCTAATTTCATATTTCTAAAATATTTTATATTATGTGATATAATTTTTGCCATACGATGTGATGTATAAAATTCAACAAAATGTGTTATAAAAATATATATAAAACTAAGAATGTGTACGATCTTCAAGTATTATAACCAAGCAGGCTTTGACTTTGACATATAAAAAAATTCTAATATTAACTTCCCATAAGAATCTTTATATGTCATTAAAACATACATAATTCTGAAATAAAATCCTTTATGGAAAAATAAAACTATTATCTTAAACGCATTCTGTAACTAAAACTAATTAGTGAGGTTAGCTTTGAGAATATAATACGGTATGATCGAAAAAAACGGCGTTGAGAAATGATAATCGATGAAAATTTTAGCGAGGTCACTCTTGAGACGTCATTTATTAAAAATTAACATAAAACTTGTCAAAAATTGACACTAATTATAGAAAGATGGAAAAATTATAGAACCTTTCCAAACACACACATTTCCAAAAAATATAAAAATATTTTTTCTCGATCTCTTAATAATGCCCACCGGCAGTTAGCGCCATTAAAAAAAACAAGAAGAGTACGGGTCAGGAAAATGACGTCTAGGGCGAAAATGACCTCGTCAAAAATAATCATCGTTCGTCATTCCCCAGCCGTCTTTGACGCCACTTTTTTTTGATTGTATGATACTTATAACAATCAAAAGAGGTAAAAACAAGGGCATTTTGCACATAAAAATAAAACTTCTTTATTTTATAAATTGTTATTTAAAGTTAAAAAGTTACTATTTATTATATTTATATATAAAAGACTAATTGTTTTGGAATCATGAAGAAAATCTAATTTATTAATAGTAATACAAAAGTAGACTAAAATAGGTATTCATGTAATAAAAAAAACGCGTTAATATATTGCGCTCCCCTTCGTAAATGGGTTGTCTAAATAATTACAAGGGTTACACAACAAGTATAATATAACGATTTGTCAGAAGGCACATAACTTGTTATCTAATAATTTCTCCAAACTAAAATCTGTAACACCCTTAAACAAACGAAGCAATGTTATATATGAAATTCCATGTTCGAACTGCGCCCAAGTTTACATAGGACAAACTTCTCAATGGTTAGAAAATAGACTGAAAGGGCACAAGTATGATAAAAATTTATCCGCCCCACAAATCATGTGTTAACAGAAAACCATACATTTTATTTTAATAAAACTAAAATTTTAAAAACAGAAAATCACCAAAAAAGAATTTTATGAAATGGTGGAGATACAAAAAAACAAAAACGCGGTAAATGATAAAAAGGGCCTAAAAAATCTAAGCAAAATATATCTGTCGATCCTCTAACGCACTATAAGCAGTAGACATCATGTCCAGTTTTTCACAATTTTAATTCTGTAGGAATCTACGTTCAAGATAAGACCTTTTATTTTGAAATTTTATCTTTTTGATTTTAACTGAGTGTTTTCTTTGTACTTAAAGAGACTTTAAAAAGACATAAACTGTGTCGAAAAATCGTCGATAAAAATAAAATAATGAACAAAATCCAGTAACATCTTTACAGCCACAACGACCTAAAGCAAGAATAAAAATAAAAAAATATATAACTAGGTATAACTAAATATTTTGGAATCCTGGTTGCCAGAATTTTTTGTAATAAACATATGCCATATATACATAATTTAACGTATTATGATTCACATTTTTTCTTCCTCTCAATTTGATTTAATATTTTCTGTCACAAGAAATAGTATTTTCTCTTAGGGGGAATATATCAGTCTGTAAGTAAGTCAAACGCCTACAGACTATCATAATGTAAGATGATTTATCAAATAAAAAAAGTCTTACATTATATATCCTTACAAATGAGAACGAGTCATTTTATCAATTACTGTGGAAATGTAGGAATGTATTCGCTAAAAAATATCAAGTCGCGTTTTCTACGTTAGAAGGATATGTAATAGTCTCAGATCCAGCTGCAGGATTATTACGCTCATCATATTTATAATAAAAACATAATTTTTACCGATATTTATGAATAGGAATAATTACAAATTTGTTTTATTAATAATAATAATAACTGATTCTGGAGACGATATTACGTTCATAATTTTTTTTGATCATTTATATGTCAAATTAAAGCTTTTTTTCTGTGTATGATGTTATAAGGGTTTGAAAAATTTGCCGCAGATAGGGGTTGCCACGGTTCAAAGTCGTTTCTAATACTTTATACGAGCCCGGCAACACTGCGTCGGGCATCTGTACATCCTACAATAAAAACCTCAGGAATTTTGTCTGAGTGCCAATCTAAAGTATGTGTTAGGTGTATTTTATGAAACTATTTGAATTCCTACAGGGTAGCTGAAAAAAGTGTGAGTTGATCGGGATGATTTTTTTATAACATATCAGTCTGTAAGTAAGTCAAACGCCTACAGACTATCATAATGTAAGATGATTTATCACATGAAAAAAGTCTTACATTATATATCCTTACAAATGAGAACGAGTCATTTTATAAATTACTGTGGAAATGTAGAAAAAAACGATATTATATATTATATATACAGGTGCGCCACCCTATATAAAGGGTGGCGCACCTCATTCGCCTCGGTTGATTATACGAAAACGGTAACATGTAGAAAGAAAATATTTTATGGGTATATGTGGAGAGACAATGTGCACAATTTAAAATTATTTTGAAATATAGTTGGGGTGTTTCAGAACTAAGATCCATACCAAAGTTATATTTTTTCTTATATAACACCCGGTATTTTATTTCATTTTTGGATTCCTGGGCCCAAAAAAGCACTTATTTTAAGGGTTAAATATGTTTAAAATCTTTGGTTTTTGAGATATTTAAAGTTATTTAAATTTGCATGCTACAATAGAATAGATTATTAACACCCTGTACATTACTATTCAGCATTAATCCTTATGCTGACTTTAAAGGTAAAGAAGTAAACTTTACTGAAAAATGGTAGTGCTTCCTTAAATTTATACAGGGCTATCAAAAGTTGCTGATCTGTTTTAAGGATATATTTTATATAAAAACTTCGATATTTCAAATGCAACAACCTGTATTTTTTTAAATAAATCGAAGCAGATTCAAATGCTCTTTCAAACTATATTAGGGTTTCCTTAACCTATCTAGCTGAGATTTTGCATAAAAAGCGATTTTTAAATAAAATTGCAATCAAGATGGCTGGTATCGCTATGGCAATTTTATAGTGACAGTTAGTAACTATTTCCAAAGTCGACATTAGTTTATGGAAACCTATTAGGCAGAAACCTGTCGTTGGAAGTGAAGAAAATGAATTTGCCATAATTGACTCTTTTATAGAAAATCCATATATCTACAAGTCATCGTAAAATAAATCAAAGAACTACTTCTTCGTTTTTCTTGGTAGAATAATAAATATACATATTTAATAAATATTATTTATTAAACTATTGCAGGTAAATTAAATAAAAGTAAACTGGTAGAAATTTAAATAAGTCCATAAACCTTTAAACTCAGCATAAGAATTAATTCTGAAAAGTAATGTACAGGGTGTTAATAATCTGTTTTATTGTAGCATGCAAATTTAAATATCTTTAAATATCTCAAAAACCAAAGACTTTAAAGATATTTAACCCTTACATACAATAAATGCCTTTTTTTGAACTTAAGAATCCAAATATGAAATAAAATACTGGGTATTCCATAAGAAAAAATATAACTTTGGTATGGATCTTAGTTCTGAAAGACCCTGTATACTTTGAAATAATTTTAAATTGTTCACATTGCCTCCCCACATATAGCCATAAAATATTTTGTTTATACATCTTTCCGTTTTCGTATAATCAGAGGTTATCATTACCTCAACTGAGGTAAATGGGGTGCGCCATCCTGTATTATTGCATTTTGGCTTCCTTTCTATATGTGTCAATCATTTCAAAAATATTAACAAATAAATAAAAAAGAAATATTTTCAGCCTTTCTAAAAAAAAATATATTAAAAATACACAAAAAAGAAATGTTCTGAAATCAAATACAATTTTTTTTTAAGTTTTGATTTTTGCATAAAGGCAACTGCTCCATGTGTCCAAATTATTTTCAGCATTACAGTGTTGCTGCTTCAACGCTGCAACTTGCTTGGGAACATCTCTGATATTTTAAATGGAACACCCGCTATAAAATTATATTTTTCGAAACTACTAATTTTTCTAACGTTACTTTGAATGTGGTAGACAATGATTCAGTATTAAAACTAAAAGAGTTTCGGACTTCCATTGTTTTTATTTATTTTGCTTGCACAACGTTTCGGTCAGCAGTATCACTGACCGTTATCAAGGGTTCACACTTGATAATTGTATATTATATAGATGGAATAGGTGCCTTTATGTAAAAATCCAAATTTTCAAAAAAACTAACGTACCATCGCATCGCCGTGAATCGCCCTATAATAACACTATTTTTAACAGTAAATACTCTATAGTAAATCAAGCGAAGTGTGAGTAGTAAATAATGAAATGTTAAATAAATCAACAACGGATATTTAGATATTAAGTGGAAATATTTACGAAGTTAAATTACATTTTTCATAATTATAATAATTCCAATTATATTAACTATAATAGATTTTAACACTTAGCCTGTTTTAGAATACTGACTTAATAGAAAACGCTCCATCTTAATGAGGTCTGCTTTATAGTACGAATTACAATAGTTTCTATAAGCACTGCTTTTATTAAAGCCTCCACTTGCGTTGATGTCAGCCGTTAACGATGTCTTTGCTTCTAGTTCTAAGTTAGAAGTCACAAAGATCAAATACAGAGATTTATACAGATATATTAATATAAGAGAAGAATTGAAATATTATAAAAGGAGTTTTTAAATAAAGGTTTCGTTTTATCCTATTGAGGTACGGAACCGCGTAAAAATGAATCAAATTATGTTGTAACTCCATCAGGACATATTATAATAGTTATTTTAATAATATTAGTGTTTAGGGAGCATTTTACCTAGGCAAGAACGTTTAATTTTGTTAAGTGGGAAAAATGCAACTAAAACACAAATGTAATACAGAATTTCATCCTCAAACACATGTACATATATATTTAGTTAAAATTATAAAAGATTGATAGGAAAAGTTAGTCAATTGCAATTTTATAATTAATGGGACTACTAGTCAGTGAAAATATTTTCAAAATTCATTGCGATAATTAGCATTAGCCATTATCGCATTAAAAGCATAACATAATTATTATTCGTTATAACTAAAGAAAGGGGACAACCTAACACTACCTAACACCACTGCACATTGTTGTCGGTAGTTATGCCAATGCGGCAATGATTAGACTGGTCATTGACGAAAACAGTACCTACTGTGAAAATTTTCAGGTCAGGGGCTTGGAATACCCTCAAAAAGAAATTTCCACTTCTCTAATTCCCAGTGGATGACATACCAAGAATCTAAAACTTTGAGAAACACCTCACTGTAGTATTGAGTAATAAAAAAGATTAGAAGGGAGAAAGGTTTGCTCAGCACGTAAAGGACCATACCATAACGTGGTATACCGACGCTTCCAAAACCAAAGCAAGGACAGGGATTATATAGGCCGAAAACTAAATAATCCGAATCAATGGGCACCTACCCCAGCATCCTTAAGGCAGAAATCTACGCTATCGAAAGATGCGTACAACTTATCTCAAATAGGAACTATCAAAAACAGGAAATAGCCATCTTATCCGATAGTCAAGCAGCAAACGCGATCAACTTAGCAACCATCAATTCGAAATTGGTCAAATAATGCCCAGAGAAGCTGAACAAATTAGGCAAAGAAAATAAAGTCCTCCTACTCTGTATGCCCGCTCAACAAGGGATAGAAGGCAATGAAAAAGCAAATGATCTTGTTAGAAAAGGAGCGAGCACTCCATTAACTGGACCAGAAACCAACTAAAGGCGGAACTGAGAAACCTGGAATACTCCATCCGTAACCTGGAATAGGAGTCCTCCAACGGTTTAAGACACTCGAAAGAGTTCCTCAGAACTTACGACTGAGAAAAATCAAAGAAAAAAAAAACAATTTTTGTTGATTTAAGTAGCAACGGTTTTTAAAGCAATCTTAGGATTGCCACGGGGTTTCTAACAGGACACTGTCTCCTCAACGAACACCTTAGTAAGCTGAAGCTAAGGAACAACAGCGAATGCAGATTCTGTGGGGAAAATGGGAAAACACCAGAACACCTGGTGTTTGATGACCGTTCGTGCCATAAACTTTGGTACGGCTGTTGTCGAGGATGGAGAGCTGGCCTCTGTGGAGCCGTCTCAGATAATGGCTTTTGTTAAAGCCCTGATACTGTATGATGAGTTATAAGTCGTTATAACCCAAGAAAGGGGAACATACAATAGATTTGTAAGGTCGAGGTGATTAACTCCTCTCCTAAACCTCTACATTCTACAAGAGGGACATAATAGATCTGTAAGGTCGCAGTAATTAATAACCCTCCCATACCAGAATACGTTCTACAAAGAGTATTCTAAAAATCAGAATCGAGAATATATAGAATTACCCAAGATTACAGAGCTCTTAAAATACACTAACCCTTGTGCTCAAATCATTATCGATGAAAAAAGGAATTTTAAGGTTAGCGGAACAAAGACATTCCATTTATAATAAACCGAAAACGAATTGTCTAGTCTCAGCGTCTGGGACAGCAATCAAATAAACAAACAGTTTTTTCACCCCGAAAAGTTATTTGGATTTCTTCCCGGCCAAAATGGCTTGAGGGTAGGTCAAGAGTTCAAACACCCATAATGAGGACATAAAAATAAAGACACTTGCTCCATAAACAGAAATTTTAATAGAAGAAAGGAAAATAGAAGAGGGTAAAGTGATACAATCTATCAACTATTGTTTTTTTTTTAGTTCGTATACTGGGTGGTCCGAATTGTAATCTGGGAACTTCGGCAATATACTCTGCGGATAAAAATAATTAAAAAAGTTCGAAGGGAAAATGAAACTTCTACACACTGTATCTCCGAAACAGGCATTTTAAGACATAAATTTATAGGAATTTTTTGCTTATTTTTATCTGTAGAATATACTGCCGAAGTTTCCCGATTAACATTTTGTATGAAAACTACAATTTTGCTACTAAAAGCATGTCTAGTTTTTGGTCTTAAGCAACATACCTATGAAATAGTGTTTATGGTTTTTCTAATGTCACTATTATTAAAAAAAAGTTATATTGTTTTTGTAAGGTGCCCGGTGGCATAGAGGTACAGGCTCTCGTCTACCAATCGCAAGGTGTGGGTTCGATTCCTACACCCGGCATTTCATCAGCCGACTATTTTTATTAAAATAAAAATAGTTTGGGTACCTAGGTCGACTCAGCCTTAAATGAGTACTTGGGATTCACAATCCTGAGGTAATAATAGGCGGTTGAAGCGTAGTGCTAGCCACATTACCTTCCTTGTATACCGAACGGCTCTAGCATGGCAAGCTGTACCTTGTTACTCCCAAGGCGTTAAACGCTATATACGGGAGCTATTATATTATATATTGTTTTTGTTTTCACGACTGTCACTGAGTTAGTCGGTAATGACCAACAAATCGGCTTTTTAAGGTATAAATTTGTCAGTTTATGTTTTTAGCTAAAAAAATTCCTAACTATTTTATACGTACTAAGTATAGTCGCTTTTTGCAAGTTTATATATATTTTTGATGGAAGATCTAGTATTTTTATCGATTCAAGGAAATTTTTTGGGATCACTCCTGTGGTGGATATAGTAACTGGTACTAGGGAATTTTTTCTTGTCTCCACTGTTCCTTTATTTCGTTAGCCCGCTCTGTGTATGTTTCGATTTTATTTCGGTAGGTATATTGCTTGCAAATTGTTATTATTTGGAATCGCTATATCTAAAGGGAAATTAAAACAACTTTCGTTGCACGTCATCAATGACACCATGCGTCGTCTTATGGAGTTTGCTGGCGGTCGTATTATGATGTGCAACGAAAATTATTTTAATTTCCCCATTTTTAAATTTATCTGTCAATATTATTTCCGGTCTGTGGTGTTCAATGTGTTTATCTGTTGTTACAATCCTATCCCAATAGATTCTATGTGTTTCGTTTTCTAGGACTGGTTCGGGTATGTAGTTGTAGTAAAGTGTTTTATCTGCTTTTAGGTTGTACTTTTGTATCAGTATCTTGTGAATTATTTTACTTACATTATCGTGTCTCTGTTTATAATCTGTTTGTGCTATCATGCTACACGCACCCGTGATATGTTGGATATTTTCGGTAGTTTTTCCACATCTTCTTCACTTATCTGTCAGAACTGTGAGATCCTTTATGATGTATTTTTTTGTAGTTAAGTGTACTTACAACTTGATCTTGAATAGCGACCATAAAAGCTTCAGTCTCCGGGAAGAGGTCTCCCACTTTCAGCCATGCGTTTGACGCTTCAAAGTCAACGTGCTCCTGACTGGTTTCATTAGGGTGACATCCATGAACAGCTTTTTGTTTCAATGATGTCAGCTTTTGGAAGTTATCTTTTTGTTCAAGGTGGTAATTTTGTTGTTTTAATTTCAGTGGTGTGATATCTGTGTTTGCTTGTACTATAGCTTGATGGATCTGTAAACTCTGCGCTTTAATATAGAAGTATTGTCTTAAATTATGTTATTACATTTATTGTGCATATTTTTGATATCTATGAGCCCTTTACCTCTTAGTGCTCTGGGTAGTATTGTTCTCTCAGTACATGATTTTGGGTGTGTTTTTTAGTGTTTACACCATACACATAAAATTAATCTTAAAAAGTTATATTATTATTGTTTATTGGCTCTTACATTAGCTACTGAACATGGTAGAGCTCAACTTCAGGACTTTGAACCATCTCTGATAAAAGTAACTTCCAACAAATAACAATAATATGACTTTTCAATGACAGTGACATTATAAAAACAAAAGCTACGATTCCATAGGTATGTTGATGAGAAACAAAGGGCAAATCATGATCTAAATTTTATAATTGCTGTAAATCGTTACCGTATTTTTACAAAATCAAATATCTTCAATAAAAATAAAGCTAATGAGATAAGTCAAAAAACGAACTATCAAGAAAAGATGCCCCTTAATAATAAAGTGTTTTTTCAATACTTTATTTTGTAGAACCACTGAGTGTTTCAAACTTTTGCCCAAATAATATATTGTTTTTCATCGTGTAATATATGCATATCGTAAGACATATGGAAAATTTAATTCTTAATTTGAAAACTACTGAAAGTCATTTGAAAACTACTGAAAAGTCAAAATGGGACTACTGAACAAACATATTAGACTTTAAAATACATGAAAACTTTCAAAGTGTCCATTATTCGTACCAGTTCTGTATATTAATCTCTAGTAACACGATTTAATATATTCAAAACATAAAAATGTAATTCTCAAAACATTTTTATAAAGATGTATGGAAATGTTCTATAAAATTTATATCATTTCTAAGCATAAAAAAATATATATCAAATAAATCCATATGATGTATGTCACTATAATACCGAAATATCTTTATGGGTAGAAAGGATATCGGCAGACGTTTTTTATACTAATTTTCCAATCTCCAGATATTCAAAGGAATATCTGCCATGTGGCACCGGTTCCAGTAACATTTGAATTTTTATTGGATATTGAGAATTCGATTTTGATATATGTGTAATATTGATAGAGTTCAAAGTAGATAGGAAGCAAATAAGAAAAACATAATGCAGCTTAAATAAAAAATCGAAATATTTACTGTAAAGAAGTATTTTTTAAAATCTACTTAAAGATTTTTTAAAGAAAGTCAAAATAGATTTTTACACAGTACCATGGAGTACGTAAATTTAATATTCCAATTTACAATATAGCTATATAAATACAAAGAGCGATCAGCCATGATTCAAATAGTTTGCAATACTGTGTTAGTGATTGGTATAGATGTTAAAACAAAATATCGATCAAAAAATTAGCAAATTATGTCAACTCACTCACGTAATTGTTGCACGACCTGTGTTGTTTTCTCGAGGCTCGAAGCTAAAATTGATATGTTTGGTGCAATTATCTTTAGACTATGAGTTATTATATTTATTATTTTTGGTTGATCTTTTGTTTGCTTAGAAGATATTACTTAGTCACACGGTCGAAAATTTTTAGTACATTCAACAAGGCCCTTATTGTCATACTGAGTCACAAACATCGGCAAACATAAAAAAAGTCTCGCAACACAATTCTTCCACTATAAAAAATTGTGAGATCCAAGAGTAAAGTATCCCAGAGTGTAAAATCAAGTCAGTATATTTTATTTAGTTTATCTTTAAGCACCTGTTCAACAATTTTGTTTGTGGTCCGAACTGTATTCCGGAAACTTTAGAAGCAGATCCTGCAGATAAAAAAAGTAAAAAAGTTCGTATAAATGTATGTTCTAAAATGCTTAGTTAAGGAGATACAGGGTGTAGAAATTTCATTTTTATTGCAATTTTTTTCAAATAATTTCTGAAGTAACGTCAATATTTGGATGAAAATTGGTGTCTTGGAGTTTTTTGAAAACTACTAAAAAAAAATATTCATTTCCGTGATTTTTCACGTAAAAAATGTCTCTTATTAAAAATTGCTCAAATACTGCTCTTATCAAAAAGTTCTCAAGATATTTAGAATGGAAATAGTCAATACATGTCATTATTGACAAAAATTAAATATATTGAGTAGATTTGGTTAGGTTTGGTTAGTTATTTCTTTAAATTAACTATAAATTTTTCTCGAAAAAATGATGATAAAACAGTTTATGTTGCACTTTTGGCATAAAAACATTTCAAATTTATGATTTCAGTCTAATAACTATTTAGTCAACATGTCAATTTGTCAATTATGACAGGTGTGGATAATTTCGATTCCAAATATCTCGAGAACCATTACTTCTAGCGATTTTTACCAAGAGACCTTTTTTACGTAAAAAGTCACGGAAATTAATATTTTATCATTCAGACCATCCTTGTATATTGTTAGGATCAATATTAGACAATATTTCTGTAATAATTATAATAACTTGGCAATTATTGCACGGCACTATAATTATAAAAAAATAATCTACCATTTCAATTACTAAGTATGTATATCTAAATACATAGTGTAAATAATTTGGTACCACACACTTGGTGTTTCGAGTCAAATTGCCGTTATGAATTTGCGTGTCTGAGCAATTTAAAATAAACCATATCCAAAAATGTCAAAAATTGACATATGATATGTCATTCTATTCAGAGTGTCATTTTCTATCGAATAAAATAGAAATATACCAAGGGTGCTATTTAAAAATCAAAAGTTGTAATCATTTTCGGTGTAACAGGAAGTGACAGAAAACAATTGAATACGTCAATAAATCCTAATTTATGTCATATACTAACATAACAAATCTCGTTTTTTTATCTGAAAAAATAAAAAAGTTATAGGGGTGAGCCACTTTTGAGACGCACCCGGTATATAAAATAATCAATTACTATATTTAATATGCTTTTACTGTAATTTCTAGTAGTCATATAAATCTATTTAATAATCATATTGTCATCACACATAATTTAAATTTTAATTAAACTAATAATAAATTAATCAGTCTAACAATTAATCCTATCCAAATAAACATGTACACAAAAAATTATATGTAATATTGATCGATAACCGAAAACCGAAATAGGAAATGTCATCTCTCTTGACGTTCAATGGCGAGGGCCTCTATTTATAAACAGTATACGCCTCTTATATACTAGGGTCAGCATTTCTGGCCTTGCTCAGTAAAATAAGATGTACTGAATAAAGAAAGAAGAGTAAGTATTTTCCCAGTGCATGAAATCTAGCGTCGGATTAAGTGGTTATAGGTATAATAAATACTTCGCATTTTTGCTCTTTCCGACTTACTAGATCTCCATAACGATTCACTCCTAGACATGTAAAGGCTGACCTAAGGTTTCGCTTGCCAGTATGGGATTATGTATCGCAAACGTTAAAATATTTAACGTTTTAATTTTTTTTAATATTTGGTCTGTTTTAACAGAGAAAACCTATTTCCTGACTAATTTTTTACCATTTAGAAAATTGCTTATAACTTTTGTATTTCGCGGAATAATAAAATTCTGTAAAAACGTTCTTAAGGCACTTTTTTTAAGCACAATCCAGTGGCGTAGTCAGTTTTTTCTATACATGCTGTTTTTGTCAGAAATAATAACCCTTTCCAAGGATATAAAGTTACAGTACGTCTGTCCGTTCTGTGGCTACGGGTTATCCGTGAGAGGGGAAACGATATTCTCTCGATGTTTTTCGTAAAAAATTAGACGACGCGTCCCATCAATAAAAATTCGACAAATTTGCAAGTAGCCAATAAAATGAGTGGGCCGAGCGATTTGCGGTGACGTACTCGTCAAGTCGACGTATAAAATATATTGCTGTTTATTTAAATGTTTTTTGTCCGCATTCCTTTCATAGACACAGATCCAAGAGACGAACTGTATGTGTATTTATTTCTAAGAATGAGAGAAATATTAGGTTTATCTTTGTATCGAAGCGGGCCTTGATTTTGTGTTGACCTAGTTGCCTAATTATTTTTTAACACAATTTAATATTCTATATTATTAGTTATCTGCATAATTAAAAACTTCTGAAAAGGTAAATCAACATTCTATATTAGTATTACCAATTACAATTAAAACGCCAGGGTTACAACTGAACTATTAAATGGAGAATTTATTGAGAATTGGGTTGGAACAAGGGGCCCATATCTTGGCCTGTTAGGTCCTGTGATTTAACTCCTTTCGACTTTTTTATGGAGGAAATTAAAAGATCTTATATATAAGGAAAGAACCACTGGGACGAGAGAAGAATTACAGAAGGCTACTAGGCAAGCTTTTGGACTTATTAAACCAGTTCGCCTAATATATCGTTTGTAACTCTGTGCGCAAAAGATGTTTATTGTGTATTCAACAAGGAGGTGCTCAATTTGATTTTTTTGATCATCTTTGATTTTTTTAAAAAACTATATTCGTCACTCAAAAAATACGTTTTTTTAGTTTTGTTCTTTGTTTATTGTATCGATTTCAGTTGTAATTACTAATACTAATAATTACTGGGTGGGGTTCCCTTTTCTGTACTTTTTCTCGATTTTCGTGAAAGTAACACCCAAAATCTCATTCAAATCGGAAAAACGGTTCTTAAATTATCTGAAAAAATGCGTTTATTTTTTTAAAGTTTGATGCCCTCTAGCTGTCAACCAAAGCACATTTGTATAAAGATAAATTGTGTCCAATGAACTTATCTTGATACCAAAAATACGTAGTAATCCTATGTCCACGAAATATTGGGACACCCTGTATATCGAAAAGCACCATAGAAAACAAGTTAGTTAGTAGTTGTTTTCACAAAACTCTACATTACACATAATTCTTACATTAAAATATTTAAGAAACTAAAATTATTGTACAGAGTGGGTCAAATTCGACGTTTTAAATGCAAACACCCTTTCCTATAGGAGATAGACAAAAACTAATATCGGTGTCTGGAGCTCAATTTTTGTCAAAAACATGATGGTGAAAACCGCATATCGATATGTGTTACCGTTTAGGAGTTACGGGGTGTTTTTCAAAAATATGCATTTTTAACAAATCGCTGTAACTTTTTTGCTATGGAAAATTTTGTATTTCTATGAAAGTTTTTTCAAAGCATCTTTTTACGTAGAATTTAATGGTTTAAGTATAATTTTTTTAAAATTAATAATTTAAGAATTATCAACAGAAAATTTGATTTTTTAAATGGAGCACGCTGTATATTTTTAACTCATTGAAAATAAATTAAAATTACCATTCCAAAAATATAGCACACTTGATATTTTGCTCGATTCCTCTTCGAGATATAGAGTATATAAAAATTCGCCCGCTTTAAATAAGTAGGCTTTGAACGACACCGGCCATAATGCAAAAAAATTCTAGCTGTAAGCATCAATTAAAACGAAAATAATATTTGCTATGAGAGATGCAGAACTTTATTACAATTTAAAATATATTTAACCAACATCAACACATTTAAACTATATTTAATAACAATAAAAATAAATAGCAAACCAAGACATGAGATTTTGCTACAGGTGTTCAACATATCGACAGTCTTCTGTTATGGACAGACGGGGCAGTTTTTGAACATTTCTCGCGGAATTCATTAACTCAGTAGGGGTGAAAGATACCCTCTCATAACTGCTAAGTATTTCTAATTCTTGTCTAGATTATACGGAAGAATAAGGAACCTTTATTCTTCCGCAAATATATCCATAGGATTAGATCCATGGGCACTAAGTCAGGCGGCCTCGATGGCCGACGACTAGGATCTTGGTTAGCTATTCAATTATTCCTGAAATTGGCTGCAAAAATTTGCTGATAACTTCAGCGTTCAGAGGCGGTGCGTCGTCTTGTTGGAAAAATATGTTTTCGAGTTCCATTAAGGGCATATCATCAATAAGGGATCCAAAGCCTACTAGTTAAAAGTGGCGAACTTTTAAAAATTCTGTATTTTGAAGGGGATTGCAACAAAATATCAAGTGTGCTATATTTTTGGAAAGGTAATTTTAAATTCCTTTCAGTTAAATAAAAATATAGAGGGTGTCCCAAATAAAAAATCAATTTTTCTGTTGATAACTCTTAAATTATTAATTTTAAAAAAAAATTACTTAAACCATTAAATTCTACGTAAAAAGATGCTTTGGAAAAGTTTTCATAGAAATACAAAATTTTCCATAGTAAAAAAGTTACAGCGATTTGTTAAAAATGCACATTTTTGAAAAACACCCCGTAACTCCGAAACGGTAACAGATATTGATGTGCGGTTTTCACCATAACGTTTTTGATGAAAATTGAGCTCAGACACCGATATTAATTTTCGTCTATCTCCTATAGAAAAGGGTGTTTCCATTTAAAAGCGTCGAATTTGACCCACCCTGTACAAAAGATCAAAAACCGGCATTTCTACAATCTACTCCGTATAAGTTTAGGAACTTCTAAAATAAGTTAACTTGCATATCATAAAACTCCATAAATAGAAACAAAGTAATATATATATTAACAAGCAGACCAGTCTACGTGTTGCTGTGTCTAAGGTATACGTTAACTACCGAACTACCAAACTACGAACTACCGAAGTACAGAACTACCGAACTACGAACTACCCGTAATTTATAGCCTATGTCTTATTCTGATGTATAATCTATATTATTGTAAAGTTTCATTAATATCCATTCAGTAGTTTTTGCGTGAAAGAGTAACCAAGATTCATACATCCATACATACAAACTTTCGCGTTTATAATACTAGTAAGGATTTCACATTTAACTTAATCATAAAAAAGTCGCTTATAACGAGCTAAATTATGAAAAATCATTTATATTTTGAATTTGCGTAGATACAAAAAGAAAGAAGGCGAATGAATTCGGGCGAAGAGATTTGATAGAAACTACTCCGTATAAGTTTAAGAACCTCTAAAGCGATTTAGGTTGCATATCACTATAATAGGATTGATGCATATCTTCATAAATAAGACCTTCCGACAGGACAAACTAATATATTTTTAAATAATATCTTTTAGATTCATGGTATATTTCACATTTTATCATAAAAAGTCTATCCTATCAAGGTAAATTATGACAAACCATTTATATTCTGAATTGGCATTGCAATTCTGAGTTTGCATTAAATATTCTGAATTAATATTGCTTGAACTAATACTTAAATTAGTAATTTAAGTTGGAAAAAAATTGCTTATTGATCTATATTAGATCATATTGTAATTGTAGTAAATATAGTAAATTCCCTCCAGGATAATCTATACTAATATATAATATCCTTAAGTGACTGACTCACTGATTAATCACAATCCTGCTCAAACCATTCAACGTAAGAAGACCAATTTTGGCATACAAGTTGATTCTAGGGTGTACAGGTTCGATGAGAAGGGATTCTTTGAAATTCCAGTTCCAAGGGAGTGAAACCACCACTCAAATATTACAATATTTTTTACTTAAAAAACGGGCAAGTTTCCGAAAAAACGCTTAAGCACGTATTTTATTTTGTTTTTTTTTACATATTTTAAGATAAAAAGTGGTAAACGGATTTAATGTGGGGTGTAGAGGTTCGATAAGGAGGGGTTTCTCGAATCTCAAATTCCAAGAGGGTGAAAACGCCCCTCAAATATTACAATATTTGTTATTTAAAAAACTGCTAGTCTTTCGGGAAAACGCGTGGACAAACATAATTAATTTTGTTTTTTTACATATTTTGAAATTTTTTAAAAAATCATACAGGGTGTTCCAAAAAGTTGCGTAATTGATTAACCACAATTCTGCTTAAACTGCTTGACGTAAAAAGCTTATTTTTTAGGTAGTGGCTCGACATTCTACCAACGCAACGTAAGAATAAGGAAATCTAAACAACGTTGGAATTAGTAAAACAGACGACGTTTGCATAACGGTGGAATAGGTCCTGAAAGGTCGGAAATAGGACGGAATAGGTCGGAAAAGTCTTTATTGCCTAACATTGTAACTACGTTGTCAGAATCACCTAAAGATCACTTAATCAAAAAAGGTTACAAGACAACGTTTATTCGACGTCGCAGAAGCTTTTACTTTGTTGTAGTACTAGTTCAACGTAGGCACAACGTTACAACAACGTTTACATTTATTTAAATACCCAAGGTACGGAGCTAACTGGTTTTTGTAATTAATCCAACGTTGTGTTTAGTACACATGTGATCGCAAGTCGTGAAAATGCTATTCGGGTAAAACGCAACTTTGCCCCAAATTAACCATGTTCGTATCTATTACGGTTACCGAGATACCAATGTCCGTACCCCGAATTTGTAGCACATTGTATATTTAATACATTAAATTTATTGAAAAAAAATCCGTGTCGTTTTTTTTGCATCTAAGTGTAAATAAAGACAATAAAAGGCCCAAAATGATTTTAGTATAAGTGCAAAGAGTATCCGTCTTTGTAAACACACAGTTTAGATTACGCAAAATTTCAATAAAGAAACATTGGATTAAAAGAGCGCATTTCACATTAATATTTTGCGCATTAGAAAGCAAACATAACTTTAAACAATTTCTCAACCTGTCTTATAAATAGAGTGAGACAATAGCACCGAAAATAATATTAATAGTAGGTCACGTTCTCCAGTTATTTAACCAAGCTATAATCGAAATGGATACGATTTTGGGGTCCGTTTTCTAAAACCGAGGTTGAAATTGGCTAAGTAGGCCGGTGTAACGGTTTGGCCATGGTAAATAATGCGGCTTGTAGCGACGAAAACCCTAATGGATTATAGGGTAGGGGGTTTATGTTACACACGAGGAATATAATGCGTGCGGTGTTTTATTGTAGGAAAATAATCGGGTGTACAAAATATATCAATTTAAATTATATGTCCGATATTCGGAAAATAATACCTAGACATTTTCAGAGAAAAAATGCGTTAATATTTCCTGGTAAAATTAAAATATGTGAGCAAAATATTTAATGGTCAAATGTGATTTATACAGGGTGATTCACGACCATGGTACGTTAGACGTATATGGGGAACCGGTAATAGGATTTTCTTGAAAATTGGTTGGTTTTTTGGGCCCCTTCTTCTGCTTCTTGTATTTTGTTTGTTTATATAAACCCTACCAAGCCTTTCAGCTCCATCTACGATAACGTGGATGAAGCAAGCATGTTTGTCCAGTAGGCCGCTGGTTTTAATTTTGGCGGTACGATCTGTGATTGTCACAGCTACCGCTAGATAGCGAGAGCGTCTAGCACTCTCCTTAGTAGTACGTTTTGTACTTAAATGCTATTCTCTGCTTTTGGTTTGTTAGATTCAGAGAGAACACTAATAACTAAAGTGAGAGAGCTTGTGGAATAGGGCATTTCGTAGACAAGTTTATTTTGTCACCGCGCATCCCAGACGCGCATAGCGTTTAGGCGGTCAAAAAAGGAAGTTTTCAACTTTGCAAGTTAAACATTTGACAGGATTAATTAGATTGTCAGTAGCTTTTTCTATTTCTTAGCTCTAGAAGGAGATAACTAAAATCTGTTGATAATCGGAGTAATACATTGTTTTTGAATGAATGTACCTGTTCTTTTAGCTTGTGAGAAGAGAAGATTATTGTCATATGATTGTCATTATTGATTATTTGAGATTGCACGATTATTCGGCATTTTTGTAATTTTTGTTTTGTGGTTGAGATCCAGACAAAACGTTTCCTTTAAAGGTAAGTTTTATCTCCGTAATTATTTTAAAATACGTAATAGTAATAGTGAGTGCACATAATATAGTCTAACAGCTAGCAACGTTTTCAAGAAAGTATTTTAAGACGTCTGGCTCTTTGATATATCTTTTTATATTTTTTGCTCTCTGGAACAGTATACGATATTGATATATCTTTTACTATGCTCTCTACAACAGCATGAGGCCCGTCTGGCTGCCGATATCCGTTGCGTTCACTACTGCGCATCGGAAGAAGATCCTACATTTTTTAAATTTAGTCCTATAAATTCTAGTATTAAATATAAATCGAACATGTCTCCATAGCGCAGTGCGTAGAGTTTCCGACTACAAATCGACGATTCAGAGTTCGAACCTAGGTCAGGGCAAAGACTTTTTTATTTTATTTTCTTATATATTCTGATAGTAAAGTATTAAATAATTCTGGTGATTAAAAAAAAATAAATATTTAATACTTTACTATCAGAATACAAACGAAAATAAAATAAAAAAGTTTTTGTCCTGACCCGGATTCGAACTCTGACTCCTCGGTTCGTGGTCTGAAACTCTATGCATTGAGTTATGGAGACTCGGTCGGTTTATATTCAATACTAGAATTTAAATGACTAATAAAATATAGAATGCGCAGTAGGGAACGCAACGTTTACCGGCAGCCAGACGGGCCTCATGCTGTTCTAGAGAGCATAGTAAAAGATATATCAAAGAGCCAGACGTCTTAAAATACTTGTTTTTCCGACGTTGCTAGCTCTCGTACTAATAGTCGTACATTGCTAATTTACATAGGTAAGCATAACCTATGGGATAAATCCGATTGTAAAAGTAAAGCATCACATTCTTATTCTTTTCTGATACCTATGGAACGACTAGGTATTATTACCAATTACCAGTAATACAAATTATTTTCTTCAACTGATAGGTTCTTGTTATAGAATAAAGACTATCAAAAACATTGAATACCTACGGAATACCTACTGATACTCTGTGCGAGCTCCCAACCCTGCTTCCATTAGATAAAAAGCTTGATAAAAAATTGCTTCAAGTTAGATAAAAAAGATATTGAAGATTGGAGTATTCCTTCAGTTGGAGTATGGCAAGGAGTATGGGCTACGACATGCACAGAAACGGATTACCTAAACTGGTAAGCATGTAAAATTAAACCTTAGTGAAAAATTGAACTTATTTATTTTTAGTTCAAGAAAAGGCATGACAATCCACAACCCACCAAAGACCTGGTAAATGAATTCTGCAAAAACTGAAAACAAACTAAGTTAAATAAATTATTATGTTCCTACACAGTATTTTATTTATAGGGTTTAAAGTCTAATAATAAATTTTCGTTGTCAACAAAATAATCTAAAAAAACTACGAAGATTTCTTATTATAAACTTGAAAGATTAAGATTCGGTTCAAATACACAAATTTTAAATTTTTGGCGCCAGTATATAGGTATGAATGCAACCTACTATATCGATAATGCGCTCATAGTTTGGGTTAGACGCCAAAGGCCGCGCCACTAAAACAGTCTTCAAAAATTAACGTTGATCGGTCTCCCTCACTTTAGTTATTAGTGTTCTCTCTGGTCAGATTGAGGGTTACAGCAAAGTCGGCCTGATGACAGCGATCTTCATTCCAAACCTATCGCTGCCACCGTTTTTTTTTCGATCATATTGTATATTATGCTTGTTGATAAAAAAATACCGGGAAAAGACAGTATCAAGTTATCTTAAAATTATATTGTGAATGTTATCGACCATTCCTAAGGTAATTTGCGCTCTTCTCATTTCGATTGTACATATTCAAGGAATATTAATGAATCTATGAAAGAAATTGACGATATATGGAACACTTTTCAAAAATAATATATAAATGTGTCGATATAATTTTAATTATTATCACTATAGTAAGAACTTTTAACATCTGTTTTGCCGAATCTAGCCGAACACCGCGTTCGGGTCATGATAGTTTTCGAATAACCAATCAATAAATTTCGAGAAATTTTTTGATTGGTTGGAATGAAAATATCAATCGGCCAATTTCGTAAATCGAGGAAAATGATATTATACATCCTAAAAATATCATAATGAGTCATTAGCAAGAAATTTTATATAACGAGCTTACAGAATCCCATTGCTATAGTATACTATTACATTTTTCAAAGCTACTTTCCAATCTCATAATTTTTCTATTATACTAATCTATATCTATCTCTAACAGTTTCCGAAATACAAAATAAAACATGTGTGAAATTGACAAACACATGACCTTAAATAAGCATTGGTTAAGTTATAAATCCAGTATATTGAAAGCTGAAATTTGGTTTATAGGCTAAGGAAGGTCGACATATTTGATCTGTAAATCATCCGATTGTATATCAAACAGGGAGATAAAAAAAAATATTTCCGTTTGTTATAAAAAAGATCAAATCATTGTTATTTTAAATTTAAGCCTTTGTATATTGTTTATAAAATCGAAACATAATAACAAAATTGCTTTTCAACGATATATCGTGTTCCTATAGCTAAACCTTTTGGTTTGTTCAGTAAAGTCGTTTAAAAGATAATCATTCTATTATAAATGTGTCGTTTAAAAAAAATCATTATCACGACAAATATTACAAACAAATTTATTAATTTATGTAACATCCCTCCAGCTATTATATCTAGCATTGTAATTTAATTTAAAAGCAGATTATTCTTTTCACATTTTTAGGTGTCTTTTGACGAACCAATATGTTCCCTATATGAAATGACAATATTTATGTTTTTATGTAATTCGCGTGTCAAAACATTGTTACTGCAATTAATCTGTTTAGTCCGCCTGTGGTTGTGAGTTTCAAAAAATGTAAACAAAAATACGAGACCAATTATTATAGGATTCGGATTTTAACTGTTGTAATCGTTTTAAACTCTCCAATTTGACAATTTTTCAGTTTTGACGCTCTTTCTCTTATTTCGTATTATTGAGTTCATATTTCCTGCATGCGAATAATCTGAACTGATCAATTGGGTATTTGCAATAGATAAATAGTGTCCAGAGGCTCATAATATTCTGGACAATTTATTACCCATTAAAAAGTTTTATCTGTATAAAATATCTATTAATAAATTAAAATTAGTATGTAAAATTGATGTACAGGGTGGTCGAAATTGGTCTCTAACAGAGAAAACCTGTTTCCTGACTAGATAGAGCAAAACCGACATAGATGTCATGGGCTCGATTTCTGAGAAATGTTTAATGGCGTAAACCGCCTGTTGATATTTTCACTGCCAACAGAGATACGGGGTCTTTTTGAATTTTCTACCATTTGGAAAATTGCCCACAACTTTTGTATTTCGCGGAATAATAAAATTCTGTAAAAACGTTCTTAAGGCACTTTTTTCACAAAATCCAGTGGCGTAGTAAGTTTTTTCTATACTTGCTCTTTTTGTCAGAAATAATAAAAAATATAATTTTTTAAATGGAAATCATAGTTAGCTATGAATTTAAAATTATGCTGGCGTTTAACCCTTTCCAACGATATAAAGTTACGTCTATTTATCTCTAAGAATGAGAGAAATATTATGTTTTTTTAATCTTTGTATCGAATCGGGCTTTGATTTCCTCTGGATCTAGTTGCATAATTATTTTTTTATCACAATTTAATATTCTATAATATTATTTATCTGCATAACTAAAGACCTTTGAAAAGGCAAATCAACATATTCTATATTAGTATTACATTTTCAATTAAAACGCCAGGGTTACAACTGCACTATTAAATGGAGAATATAGAGAGAATTGGATTGCTAACTCCTTTCGACTTTTTTATGGGGGAAATTAAAAGACCTTATATACAGGGTGTTTCAAAACAAATGCGAAAAACTTCAGGGGGTGATTCCTTGTTCAAAATAAAGGGTAGTTTGCTTCATAAACGTTGGGTCAAAAGTCAACCATTAGGGAGATATTGCGGTACAAAGATGGCGGAAAAATAATGTTTTTATTTTTTATCTTGAAAACGAAAAGAGATAGACTAATAAAACTTTATGGAAGCATTACTGTTATGAAAACACACTTTCTGGTAATTTTTTCACTTTTTTAAAATGAGTGGAAGGGGTTGAAATAAACTACCCCTATCATTCTTGTTAACGAAATTTAAACAAAAATCTTATCAAATATATGCAAAAAAATTAATTTGGAGAGTTTAGTTTATTTAGAAACTTTTTTATCTCTTGTATTTTTTTGATAAAACTCATCGATTTGATATTAAAAAATAAAATGTAAAGCATTACATGTCAGGACAAAAAACATTTTCTGATAAGGAATCTAGTGGGCTGCTGTAATTTTTTTAGGAAAAAATCTAGTCAGCCGCTGTTACTTTTTAGGATGTTCCTAATATTATTTTATTTGACATTACTCTACTGCAATACATTATTATCTAGATGATTATTATTATCGTTATTATCACTAGATTCTTAATCTAAAAATGTTTTTTGTCCTGACATGTAATGCTTTACATTTTATTTTTTAATTTCCAATCGGTGAGTTTTATCAAAAACACAAGAGGTAAAAAAGTTTCTAAACAAACTAAACTATCCAAATTAAAGCATTTGCATGTGTTTGATAAGATTTTTCTTTAAATTTCGTTAACAAGAATGATAGGGGTAGTTTATTTCAACCCCTTCCACTCGTTTTAAAAAAGTAAAAAAATTACCTGAAAGTGTGTTTTCATAACAGTAATGCTTCCATAAAATTTCATTAGTCTATCTCTTTTCGTTTTCAAGATATAAAATAAAAACATTATTTTTCCGCCATCTTTGTACCGCGATATCTCCCTAATGGTTGACTTTTGACCCAACGTTTATAAAGCAAACTACCCTTTATTTTGAACAAGGAATCACCCCCTAAAGTTTTTCGCATTTGTTTTGAAACACCCTGTATATGTATAAGGGAAGAACCATTGGGACGAGAGAAGAATTACAGAAGGCTACTAGGCAAGCTTTTGAACTTATTACACCAGTTCGCCTAATAAATCATTGTAACTCTGTGCGCAAAAAATGTTTATTGTGTATTCAACGAGGAGGTGCTCAGTTTGAACATCTTTGATTTTTTTTTAGAAAACTATATTCGTCACTCAAAAAATACGTTTTTTAGTATTATTCTTTGTTTATTGTATCGATTTCAATTGTATTTACTAATACTAATATAGAATGAAAATTTACCTTTCCAAAAGTCTTTAATTATGCAAATAAATAATAATATAGAACATTAAATTGTGATAAAAAATAGGCAAATAGGTTAACACAAAATCCAAGGCCCGCTTCGATATAAAGATAAAAAACCTAATATTTCTCTGATTCTTAGAAATAGATACCCTTAACTTTCTATCGTTGGAAAGGGTTAAAAGTTCATAGCCAACTATGATTTTCACTTTAAAAATTATATTTTTCATTATTTATGACAAAAAAGCGCAAACATAGAAAAAAAACTGACTACGCCACTGGATTGTGCTTAAAAAAGTACCTTTAGAACGTTTTTACAAAATTTTATTATTTCGCGAAATAAAAAAGTTATGGGCAATTTTCCAAATGATAAAAAATTCAAAAAGACCCCGTATCTGGCAGTAAAAATATCAACAGGCGGGGTACGCCTTTAAACGTGTCTCAGAAATCGAGCCCATGACATCTATGTCGGTTTTGCTCTATCTAGTCAGGAAATAGGTTTTCTCTATTAAAACAAACCAATTTCGACCACCCTGTACATATACGCGCGCACACAAACAAGCACAGTTATCAGCTTTTTTCCGTTATCAATTCGGGCCTCCTATTTTCTGACTAATACTCTCAAGCGACCAATATCTCTCACTTGACAAGCTGTAACGTTGTTAAGCCACCCGAACCGTGTTTGACGAATTAATCGATTTACCTGATGTTAATATCAACGATTAATGTCAGATAGCATCAGACAGCGATCGTGCATTTTCCATTGTTATCAGTGACGCATGTGGAACTTTACCATCGATACAGTTTAATACGTACACGTTCTGTGGCCTAGTTTGAACGCGTATAGATTTTGTGTTTAAAACAACGGTATTCAATACTTTTTTGTGATAGTACAAACACTGCGCTAGTACATAATTAAATTTTAAGTCTAGTCTAGTGATGGAAAAAACCGATAAATTTCAATAATGGAGTACTCGAGTTTCAAGCGATTTCAATAATCGAGCGATCGCTCGAGCGAAATTTTGCACGTATTATAAATACGGTTTTTCGCTCGTCACTCGTCGCTTGTACTTGCAACTTGTAACGCCGAGCAGTTGCGTGCGCAGAGCACATATTCTTTCGGTGAAGAATGGCAAGTAGCAAGCGACGAGCGACGAGTAATTGCTTAATTTAGTTTACTTTGAAGTATTGTCGATGTAGGTCGTAACATTTTGTAATGCAACGGATAACGTCGTATAAATTTGCTACCTGCAATGTATGTAGAAAATTCGCTCGGCTTTGTATCGAGTATGTCACATTAAAATCGGATTTCAAATTATTTCATTCTAGAATCGCTTGCGTTCGTCGCTCGTAACTCGTCACTTGCATTGCTCGTTCATAATCGAGAGATGTCGGTTATTTCAATAATTGAGTACTCGAGCGAATTTTCGACACACGGTCTGTGACGTACCGTGATGCGCGATATAGCGAGAAGAAAAGTGAAAGCGGCTGTATTGCCACAGCTACCCCATTCAGTGTAGATCGCTGTAATCTCGTGAAAATCTACTCCGATGAAAAATTAGCTTGTGGCAACGCTGGGCAATGATCTGTGCTATACGCGGCTAAGAAAAGCATTATAATAAACTTGATACTGTACCAACCTTGATTTCATGCATATTTTCGTCAATAGGTTTGTAGCGTCTGAATAACAGTTTAGGTAAAAAATAATTCAATAGCTCATTTGCCAGCTCAGAATTTGGCTTAGAATTTAGAGTTAGTAACTCTCATTTTCATTGGAGGACACTGTCATATTTATTTCAAACCATTAATCAACGAGAATATTCGTATAATTTAATAAAATTGCTGTAAATCACTATAAATAATGAATTATTTTTGTAATTGAACTGTAATTTCTGTATTATTAATCCGGTAAATGATGGAGATAAACAATAATTGTGATTGATTAAAATTTTATTTTAAAATGAAACTTTTGTTAACAACATTATGAGAATTCGAATAATGAATTGAATAATGACAAGACAAGTGACATCTGTCTAAAAAAAGACAGCGATTTAGAGTGACAATTTTTATTATGCAAAAGAAATACATGTACCATGAGTTTACTGGTTGCCTAACGATTAACATTAATTTAAAAATAAATCCCCAACATGAATAATGAACAAAACATTTTAACAAAAACAGGCCACATAAAACAAATTGTTGGTTAGTAGCAGTTAGTAGTAGTCAGAGATATAGATGTAGTATTTTGGTTTAATAGCCACGGCTATCCGGCCGGGTAATAGAATTATCGTTTTTTAATAAAAATTAAAAAAAAACATAAAATTTTAAAGGTAGAAAAGTATACGGTTTTAAATTAACTCTAAGTTTATAAAAAGCACTCATAAAAAATATATATCCTTCAATGTAATAGCTGTTAAGCCTTGGTTTTCTACAAAATGGTTACGTGTAAAAGTGCGATCGCAATTTGGCGGCCGTTTTTGCCAAAGAATAGTACGGCCGCTTTGGAATTAACAAGTCAAAATACAAATTACCTTTATACTGATATGGGTTAAGATTTTGTGACAAATAATTTTATTATATAAAATGTCAATCAGGCTAAGATAAATTATGTACAGACATATTAGATAAAGTGCATTAACATTGTTCTCGGATATTTTAAAAATATATTCCTGAAAAAATGATAGAGATATTCAATTATTGTCATTTAATACAAGATATATGTATGTTTTAAAAACTACAATTTGACTGGAAGTTTAGTATAGTATACTTTATAAAATAAATATTTTTAAAGGAAATATACCGGGTGCGTCTCAAAAGTGGCTCACCCCTATAACTTTTTTATTTTTTAGATAAAAAACGAGATTTGGTATGTTAGTATATGACATAAATTAGGATTGATTGACGCATTCTATTGTTTTGGCCACTTCCTGTTTTACCGGAAATGACTACAACTTTTGATTTTTATATGACATCGTCGGCATTTTTTTACTTTATTCGATGGAAAATGACATTCTGAATAGAATGACATATCATATGTCAACTTTTGACATTCTCGCTTAATAAAAAATCGTAAATGAAAATTCAATCTGGAGTGCCATGGCTATGTTAAAAATACTAATTTTTAATCAAGGAGCATCGGAAAAATAGATTTGATCGTCTAATGTTTTTAGTGTCTTGTCCTGGCCGGTTAGAAGATGCCCAAATCGTATTTTTAATCATATCTCAATTTTTTCCAACGGAACGAGGGTGGTTCATTAGCATATTTGGAAAAAGCATTTTTTTACGAATAATTTGATACCACACACTTGATATTTCGAGCCAAATTTTCGTTATGAACCGCAAGTTATAATTTCAGATAAACCATATGCAAAAATGTCAAAAGTTCGCAAATGATATGTCATTCTATTCACAGTGTTAATTTATATCGAATAAAGTAAAAAATATCGAGGGTGCTATTTAAAAATCAAAAGTTGTAGTAATTTCCGGTGAAACAGGAAGTGACGGAAAACAATTGAATACGTCGATCAATTCTAATTTAGTTCATATACTAACACACCAAGTTTCATTTTTTAACTGAAAAAATAAAAAAATTATAGGGGGAGCCACTTTTCAGACGCACCCGGTATTATGTACTTCATATTATAAAATATGAATAAAGATTGTATAATTTAAAGATCCCTTGATACTGATAGTTAACTTTATGACAGAAAATGTCAATCATAGTACAATAAATTATGAACAGAAGCATAAGAAATAATTTTGTATTATCTGACATTGTTTTCCGATACTTTAGAAATATAAATCTGTTAAAAGCGAGGTAATACTGTAAAGTTTATATAGCATTATTTTTCACAAAACATCCAGCCATTCAAATACTCACTCTCTATAAAGTTGCTTAACTTAGATGATCAATCGGAATCCGGTGTTTCAAGGGTATTTATAGATTTACTATGTCAAAACCATACGGTATATCAACGCAGAGTTCGTATCAATCAGAAATGTAATATAATGCATAACTGAATTCGGTGATTAAATTTAATAGCATTGTTTATCAAAGTATCTATAATATAACAGTTGTCGATAAGCATATTAAAAATTAATATTACAGTTCTCAGATTACAACTAATAATAATATACCGTACAAATATATAACTTAGCAACTAAGAATTTAAGTAATAGAATTGGAAACAGTTAAAGAAAAACGCTCATTAAGAAGTAACCTAGATTTGAAAATCGATACTAACCAACTGAATATTTTAGACGGACAAAAACAAATCGATATTATTTAGGACCCAACTGTTCAGCTATAAAAGTTCTGCAGCAAATATTTATATTTAACGACGCTCATTGTTGATATTACGTTTTACCTAATTTACATAAAAAGGTAATTGCTTTTACGGTTTAAAACGATGCGTTTTTTAGGTCAATATAAAATAGAGAATTATCGTCTGGGGTAGTTAACTTAAGGTGCTTTACAAGTCTAAAAATATGATGTCAAAATGTTCATTCTAATTTTATTATGCACTTAAATGTTTATTATTATACATTTTGCAAATTTTCAAATTAATACGTATATTAGATTTTATTCAAAAATGCGATAATGAAGGTGTTAAAGATATACGAATTGTGTATGTTGTCTATATATATTTGATACCAATAATATGTACTGACTGACTTTCTTTTATTTTTGATCTTTCATTGACAAAAACACAATAAATTATTTATACATGCTTGATTACGGTTCTGGTTCAGTTAGTTCGTTAGAAAAATTAAGTTCTAGCTAGATCGTTTGATTTTTCATTGCCTTCTATCCCTTGGTGGGCTGGAACCCAGAGTATGAGGTCTTCATTTTCTTTGCCTAATTTGTTCAGCTTCTCTATACATTCTTTAACCAACTTCGAATTAATGGTTACTGAGTTGATCGCTTTTAATGCTGCTTGAACATTAGATAAGATGGTTCTGTTTTTAATTATTTCTTTCTTATTTTTATCAAAATATTTTTTATTTTTGTCACTGATACAAAGAACTAACAAATAAGAAAAGTTATTTTTGTAAAACACGAATGGCTGAAATCTAAACGGAAAACAGCACCGCAACTGCAATATTTTTTTACTTGTAAAAAAATACATTTTATAATTTTTATTTAAATATTATATTTTATAATTTTTATTGAAATATATTTTATAATTTTTATTTAAATATATTTTATAATTTTTTTTTAAATATATTTTATAATTTATTTAAATAAATTTTATATTATTCTTTTGTTTTCTGTTTTAGTAGCAAAAGCCTAGCCTTTCATTCTCTTATTGATATTCTATAACAATTGTTTATCATCATAATATAAAGTTACAAAGCACTCTTGAGAGCTCATAAAGTTTTTTAGTTATATATATATATATATATATATATATATATATATATATATATATATATATATATATATATATATATATATATATATATATATATATATATATTTATACTATGTTTGCCGTACTATAACGATTGAACATAAGCTAGATTAATAATGTAGAGCTCCATAATAGAGGAGGATAAATAGCAAAACGCATAACTGGAGTTTAGTACGCGAGAACTATGAATTAATGATCATCTGCTCGCTCGATACAACCAGCTACAAGATAAAACATACATTTTAGTCACATTCTTTGAAAGGCAACACCTTATTAAATTTAATATTTTATGAATTAAATCTTTTATGGCAAAGACTCAAGAAATTGTTTTATCATAATTTTTTCTAGAAAAATTTATAATTAATTAAAAAAATAAAAAGCTCCCAAATTCATAATTTCAGTCAAATAACTATCTAATCACCTTGTTCAATTTTTTGCCAATAATGACATGTATTGATAAATTCAATTCCAAGTATGGCGAGAACGGTTGCTTGTAGCGATTATTACCCAGATATATTTTTTATGTAAAAGACGGTGAAATTGTATATTTCCTATGTATATATGTGGGTGGCGCCCCCTACAAGCCGGAGTTATATTGACGTCGAAATCAAATTTCTCATGTCAAAAAATACCAGATACCGATATTCATTATAATAAATATATAATAAGTATCAACGTGAGTTCAGATTTTTTCCAAATTATTTGGAAAATATCGAAATAAAAATGAAATTTCTATACCCTGTATTCCCTTAACGAAGCATTTTAGATATTTCCCTAACACAAACATTTTTACGTATTTTTATCTGCAGAATATGCTGCCAAAGTTTCCCGAATACAATGTGGACAACCCTGTATATCGAAAGGTCAGTTTTGAAACTATTTAACCCATGTCATGCGCTATCGTTTTCATTATTATATGAAAATCTGTGAAAAAAAGTCGAATTTTGACTCAAAATTTATACAATATTTTCCGAATTCTGTTGCTAGAAGCTATTTTTCACTGAAAAATGAATTTATGTGTTGCGTTATCAGATGATAGAAACGTCTCTGTAGTAAGTTTTCCGCATCGATCGAAGAAAATGGCTAGACGCTTTCCGCTTTTGGCGAATATTTATGCAAAAATGCCATGCACCAAAAATGGAATATATTCCGTTATAAACTTTCATAGTCATGACATAAACTGCAGTGTTGTGCATCTCGAAAAATTTCGAGTTGCTCGTGTATTAAATTGTTGGGCTTCATCCTTTTTGTGTTTTCCTAAATGGAAGCATAAAGATTTAACTAAAGCCACAGAGATTTGACTAAATTAGATATTTTTGATTTGTACCATTATTAAGTTTAATTTTTACTGTATAGCGACATCATTACTTAAGAGGTTAAATCCGTAGCAAAAATTATATTCCTTCTTAACTGCCACACACTATGCAAAAGAAGATAAAAGTTAAATATAATTTATAAAACAATATCCAATCCTCAAAGAAATAATTTGAATATACAAACCCTTCTGACTGCAAAACAAAGTTACCTATATATGTATACATGAAAACCTATGTTATCAGACAAATATTAGGTTTTTTATTAGATCTCTTTTATTTCGGTGAAATATCTAGACTCATATTTCTTTTAAAAATGAAGCCTATTTTACTTTAAAATAAACTTCTAAGATTATTTGAATAAAGTCTGATGTGGAAAAACATCACCCGGTCGAATAGCCCTGGCAGCTGTGGTCATTAAACCAAAATACTACTACATCTATATCTCTGACTGCTACTAACTGCTACTATCCAACAATTTGTTTTGTATGGTCTGTTTTTGTTTCAATGTTTTGTTCATTATTCATGTTGTTAAATATTTTGTTCATTATTCATATATTATTTATAAATTAATGTTAATCCTTAGGTAACCAGTAAACTCATGAAGAATATGTATTTCTTTTGCATAATCAAAATTGTCACTCTAAATTTTACATAACCAAATTGTCACTTTAAATCGCTGTCTTTTTAGGCAGATGTTACTTGTCTTGTCATTATTCAATTCATGTTCGAATTCTAAGAATGTTGTTAACAGAAGTTTCATTCAAAATAAAATTTTAATCGATCACAATTGTTTAACTTCATCATTTATCGGATTAATAATACAGAAATTACTGTTCAATTACAAAAACAATTCATTATTTATGGTGATTTACAGTAATTTTATTAAATTATACGAATATTCTCGTTGATTATTGGTTTGAAATAATAAATATAACCGCGTCCTTCTATGAAAATACGAGTTACTAATTCTAAATTGTAATTCTGAGCTGGCAAATGATCTAAATGCTTTTCCTAGCCCGATATTCAGAAGCGACAAACCTATCGATGAAAATATGCATGAAAATTTACTTCCTAATACACAACCAGACAATTGGTACACATCAAGGTTGGTAAAGTATCAAGTTTATTATAGTGACTTTTTTATATATATACAGGGTTGTTCACCACATACGACACGGAGTATTGTAGCTAAACAATTAGATTTTTACAAATTTTAAGTTTTGGGTTCGTTGAAGAACTATTAGAGCTACAATTTAGAAATAATTTTACAAAACACAGAATGTCCCAAATAAGTAAAAAATGCTATAGTTGTATTTTTTAAATGGAACACCCTGTATATTATTCTATTTTTAGATTCTAGGATTGAAATAAAGGTAAATTTTATTAAGGTTTATCATACTTAAACCTTACCGTTTTTGAAATATTTTCAGTTTTGTGAAATTGCAGTAAAAATTTTAAGGCTTCATTTCTCCAAGGGTATCAAAGTTTTCTAATACTAAATATTTACTGAAGTTTATTTATTGATCAGTTGTTGTGTTGCAATAATAAAAATTATACTACCTTGTACAGAGTGTCTAAAATTTTATTTTAAATAATTACTAGCTTTAAACGGCAATAACTTGTTTAATTTAAATTGAACGCCCTGTATGTTTTAGGAGAATCAGATGCATAATTTAGTTTTAAATATTTATTTAAAAATTTTATTTTAACAAATTGTATTATACCACTTTTTACCTATCCCTTCAAGTTTTCGTAGAAAATGCATTTTCTTATAATTTAGACCTCATTTATCAATACACTCATGGAATATTGACATTTTAGATTATGTACAAAAAATGTACAAAATGTACAGGCTAGTAATATTATCGTTTTTAACAAAATGATAATATTACTAGCCCATTTGTATGCAAAAAGAAAACTATTTAAATCTTCATAAAAGAGTATACCATTAATTAAATATACCACCATTATTTCCGCCCAAATACTAATTAATTACATACTTAATTATGTTCGTGAATAAATTATTCTAAATAAATGTGGATTTGAATCAGAAATCAATATAATAATAAGTTATAAAAATGAATGTCTCTGTTGTTACAAATAAGCATTTGTCAAAAAATGAAATATCATTTTTAAGGTGTTACTTTTTACCACACTGTCTAATACACATAAAAAATTAAGTTTTTTAGTTTTTGGAGCAATTATTATTAATCAACGCAAACAGTCAATTAATGTAGTTTGAATACTGGAATCATATTAATTGGTCCTCTTAATAACAAATATTTAAACAGTTTTTTTATTTTTTAATGAAATAAACAAATTATATCGACAATATTATTTTATATAATTTGGTACATCTTTAAAAATAATCTAAAATGTCAGTATTCCATGGGTATATTGATAAATAAATTTAAAATTACAAGAAAATGCATTTTCTACGGAAACTTGAAGAAATAGGTAAAAAATGGTATAATACAATTTGATAGACAATTAAATTGTGCATGTGATTCTTATAAAATATACAGGGTATTCCATTTAAATTAAACAACTTATTGCCGTTTAAAGCTAGTAATTATTTAAAATAAAATTTTAGACACTCTGTATAAGGTAGTATAATTTTTATTATTGCAACACAATAACTGATCAATAAATAAACTTCAGTAAATATTTAGTATTAAAAACTTTGATACCCTTGGAGAAATGAAGCCTTAAAATTTTGACTGCAATTTCACAAAATTGAAAATATTTCAAAAACGGTAAGGTTTGAGTGTAATAAACCTTTATCAAATTTACCTTTATTTTAATCGTAGAAACTAAAAATGTAATAATATACAGGGTGTTCCATTTAAAAAATACAACTTTGATATTTTTTATTTATTTGGGACACTCTGTATCTTGTAAAAATATTTTTAAATTGTAGCTCTAATAGTCCTTCAACGAACCCAAAACTTACAATTTGTAAAAATCTAGTCGTTTAGCTACAATACTCCGTGTCGTATGTGGTGAACAACCCTGTATAGTTTATATTATAGTGATTTAACCACAGATGGTTACCCAGTGTTGCCACAAGCTTATTTTTCATCGCGGTAGATTATTACGAGATAGCGGGGTTAAATTGTTTTACAAAGGGGTAGATCTACCCTGAATGGGGTAGCTGTGACAACACTTGAATTGGCACGGCCTTGAATTTTTACTCCCAACGCGCGTAAAGAAAATTTACTTCAAAAATAGCGTGTTCTATTCCAATCAAAAATTACTTTTTGTGTCTCGCCTCTATGTCAAACAAACAGCATCGCCACAAAAAGTATCATTTTTACTCATAATAAAACAATACACTATTATTTCAAAATCTAATAACTAAACTTAAAAAAATAAAATCTTATGACTTTCAATCTAATATTTATTTAATTAAAATAAAATATAGGTGTAAATCTAAAAGCTAATGAACACCTCAGTAGATTGAAACTAAGAAGAAACGGTGAATGCAGATTCTGTGGGGAAGATGGTGAAACACCAGTACACCTCATCACTGAGTGCGCCGAGACGACAACCATTCGTGCCATGAACTTTGGTACGACTGATATTGGAGATGGAGAACTACCCTCTATAAAACCGTCCCAGATACTGGCTTTTGTCAAAGCCCTGGGACTGTATGATGAGTTATGATTCAAGAAAGGGGGACACAATGGATCTGTAAGGTCGAAGTGATTAACCCCCCTCCCACTCATTCTAAATTCTAAATTCTAAATCTAAAAGCTATGAGAATTTGATTAGAAAAGTCTTTTTACTAAGTCTAAGAAAATTACAAATTTTCATCAATCAGTCTTCCTCTTTAAAAGCCACACAAATTGAATTAAGCCAAGCTCTTTTGCGCCAAATTTCTGGTGCAGTCGTCGCTCTAGATAAAACGAGACAAGATTGCCTCGGGCATACGCCTCGGAGCCGATTAAAACTTTGCAACACGTTTTCTAATCGGCTCTAAAAATATAAAGCCGCCCCTATCTGGCGAGGAGACTAAACGGCTCGAGGACTGGCCGTTATCAGATCGGGTGTTTGGCTCACAATTAGGGAGTTGTCGTACAAAGTGGAAGAAATTAACGTACGATAGCGGTAAAACAGAACATCACAAATAATGTCTCTTTTCGTTATCAGAAATTATGCAATGGATTATAACATTATCAAAATAGCACATATACATGTGATCAATATGATCTAATCTCAACAAGAAAATAGAATATAATACTAAAGCCGGTCCCAAACGATGTGGCAAACACCTCCCAACGTTGAACACACGGACATTTGCCACATCGTGTGGGAGACACACTTGCCAATTATGTGTATTAATGCGGGCCTTCTATGTGTTCCTACTGATATTTACATATCTGTTGTTTTTTAGAAGTGACAACTGTCAATGATGAACTGTTAGACACAAGAATTGTTAGACACAACTGTTGCAAAATTAGAATGTGATTCCTCATAACTCCTCATAACTGAAAGACCTCATCACTCCAAAACACCTCATAACGGAGTGAGACGAGACGACATCCATTCGTGCCATAAACTTTGGTAGGACTGATATCAGAGATAGAGAACTAACCTCTATAAAACCATTTCAGAGACTGGGTTTTGTCAAAGCTATGAGTTATACAGTTATAACTAAAAAAAGGATACACCCCCATACATTCTGCATTCTGCAATATCAAAAATAAAAGGTACAGAAATCCAAACTCAATCTTTTATTAGTAAATTATGTTTGCCATCTACTTTCAAAGAAACAGATATTTTACTACAAACTTCTCATACTAAGGGCTGGCAAAGGTTAATCTTGGGTCGAGATTTCCATATGTAAGAAGAGTAATGCGTTTATAATGAACTGAACAAAGAGAGAAGAGTAAACACGTTGCCAAACGTATGAAATAAACCGAGAAACTGTGCACATTGTAAGAGACGTAGAAGGAGATATAGCAACCGGTCGACCCAATCAGTACCTCTGTCAGTACTTAAAATTCTACGAAAAGGTGTACATCATGCGTATAGCTTCACGATTTAATTATCTCTCCTGATACTTTACTTGTTTATTTATTAACGAGTCGTTGAAATTTTCCCTATAGCTTGTAAATTTTTAAGTGCAAGTTAGAAACACTTGCATTTTTGGTAAAAATAAGTGGAATTGAGTTGGTGTTCGAGAGTGGTCGCGCTATTAGAACTCTGAATACATAATATAAGAGAATAGAGAAGAATAGAGAAGCTTCAAAAAAGCTGCCTACGTTTTATTTATGGTATAAGAAAATATGATCCCATTTCGCATAAGTTAAAAGAAGCTAAGTGGTTGAATATGGAAAACAGACGTAAGATGCATTCATTGGTATTATTTCATGGAGTTATTTCTAAGAAGTGTCCTCCATACTTGGTGAATAAAATAAAATTCAGAACAGATGTGCACAACTTAAACCTTAGATTTAAGGTACTTATTACTCCACCACCTCACAAAACAGCATTGTTCACTAGATGTTTCTCATTTAATATTTCCAAGCTTTACAACTGTTTACCAACAGAAATGATGAACCTTCAGAGTGCTGCATTTAAAAATAAACTTAAAAAACATTTTCTGGATAGTTCTCTTCCCTCTTAGTTTTTTTTTACCTCAGAATTATTTTAGTATAAAATACTTTTCTTTTGTGTTTATTTCTTTGAATTTCATACTAAATTTTCTTAGTCATAGGATTACTATATAATTTACTTATATTTGTAGATAAGTTACAGTAAAATAATTTAGCTACATAACACACATTTATACTAGCTGATATTGTGATCTGACAGGAACTGAATTTAAACCAATTTTAATTGTCTTCAGTTCATTTTTTGCATGTTTTTTTTATTGTTATTTTTTATTTGTAAATTACATTTGTTGTAAATGATATTCATGCAAAATAAAGTATTATTATATTATTATATTATTATAAATCGATATCTCGAAATGCATTAGAAATAATTGATTGTAGTTTTTTCCAAACACTTTCTTAATATTTCTGCTATATTTTCTTCGCAGACATTATGTGAAAATCTTTATAAATAAAAAAGTTATACGATTGCTGAAAATTGCTATGCACTAAAAGTAAATGGATAGGTTTTTTAAAATTTTTGAATGAAAAAAAAAACAAGCATATCGATTTTGTCATATTTAAATATCTTGTAAAAGATCCGAACTTCAAAATAAAAAAAGTTTCAATATCTAAGGTGGTTTTTAAGTTATCGCGTGTTATGTGTTAAAAAGTTGAGTTTTTAGATTATCGCGATTACTGAAGTTTTCTCGTTATAAAAAAATGGAGACCTTAACGATATCCTTATAATTCCATTTCAGATGCTCCATCAGAATGATTTTATCTAGTTATCTTTTCGAAAAAAAAAGTCTTTTAAAAATAAGCGGTTTGCGCTCGTAATTTTACTTTACTTGATAGGGAAAAGCCGAGAGAAAGGCGTACCGGAGAAATGTGGCAACGCCGCAACAGCACACTGTCGCATTCCTCTCACTCCGAGTTAATAAGATCCCTATGCGATTTACTTGCACATATGTAAATACCGACGCAAAAGTGAGACTTGCCAGCACGGTATACCTACCAAGCTAGAACAAGCTAAGAATCAAATGCTTAATATTGTTATGACATTAGTTTCCAGTTTCCAAACGTAAGTTTGTCGTAAAGCGTTTCGTAAAACTGAAATATATATTTTAAATATCAATTTATTTGTAAGAAAATATTGACCTTCCAAACTTTTACAGTCAAAAAAAAGCCAGCTTAGTAATCTACGGCTTAACTTAACCTTTAAAGTTTTTAGATAAGTACATTGAGGCTTGAAAAAATGCTATCAAAGGCATTTCCATACACTTGTCGTTTGTTAGCAAAGGGCTGCGATTTTACCGACAAGAGATAAATTATCGACATTGTACCTATGCATTATCTTGTAGCTTGTTCGTATCCAGGGAACAGATAATCACTAATCGATAGTTCTATCGCACTAAACTCCAGTTATCTCTTTTTCTATTTGTTCTCCACTATTCCGAAACTAAAGCTTGTTAACGTAACTACGCTCTAGTTAATCAATAATTAGTACGTTACGTAAAAGTTGGAACGGTATTACTAAACTCCGTGAAAATAAACTTTATTTAGCTATACTTTATACAGGGTCCGGCAATAGTGCGTCAGGTATCTGTAGCTCCTAGAATAAAAAACTCGAAAATTTTGTTTAAATGCAAACCACAACAAAATGTATGTACGAGGATGTATTTCAAGAAAATATTTTAACTTCTATAGAGTGGCTCAAACAAGTGTGAGTGGATCGGGATGATTTTTTTTAAATGGAACACTGCAAATTTTTAAATGAATATAAAATGACCCAATAGGCATGCCATGATGTTGATATCTCAAAATCGCCAAAAATCGAGATACGCATTTTTGTTATAAAGCCGATGATATATATAATTTACTTTCAAGATAAAAAAAAACTATAGTATATTGTTTTATTAGAAGTAAAAATGATACTTTTTGTGGCAAGGCTGCACGTTTGACATACAGGCGAGGCACAAAAAGTAATTTTTAAAGTGCTTTACTTTGACGCTTAGGCATTAAAATAATGTATATATATATATACATTATATATATATATATATATATATATATATATATATATATATATATATATATATATATATATATATATATATATATATATATATATATATATATATATATATATATATATATATATATATATTGTTAATTACGTCTCAAAAATTAATACATTTGTGACGTTTAAAAACAATATATATTATGCAAATATCACATATTTGTTCACTGAACAGACTAAACATCATTTTTACAACGAAACCCACAGTATAAATTTTATGCATCTATAATCCACTACCAACTACCCATTTTACTACGAATTCACATTCTACAAGGAGTATATATTCATTAGTAGTATTTCATTCCAAGTTTACGGCATTATTACACTATATGGATATAGCAGAATGGGGAATATTTCGAGCGAACACATTCAATATACGAATTAATAATCAAAATTTATACGGCTGTGCATCAATTCATTAAGTCTATTTCTCTACCTATAGGTATTGTTTATTTTTGCTGGATTTCTCCAAGTGGGTGGTGGCTTTTACTACGCTGTGGTAAAGGCTATTCAATATACACAGTGATTCAGGGCCATGGTACATTAGATGTTTATGGAGAACTGGATAGAGATTTTTTTGAAAATTTGAATTTTTGTATAAAGCTGCACTCCATCTGTCTAAATTATTTTCAGCGCTACAGTGTTGCAGCATCTTTGTTATGTGAAATGGAACAGACGGTATGTTATTACATTTTTTTTTCTATAACACTACTCTATACCTATCTGTAATGCCGGGTCCAGACCAAGGCAAAAAAAAGTAAACACGATTTTGAGACAAAAACAAGACAAACTTGCGACAAAAAAATGGGGAATTCTGACGAGACAAACTTGAGACAAATTGTCCACACCGCAAGGACAAAAGTACAACAAAGTCAAAAGTTTAGTTGTTGCGAATGAGTTTTATTAACCATGTGTGATTTTACTGGTCTCCTACTGTTGGCAGCACACGCCATCCACACTGCGCCGACAACTTGTCGTAAAATATACGAACAAAACGTAGACACTTTGTTCTTTACCTACTCGAAACGGGACATTGAAAAGTCTCCGAATTTTGAAACAAAACAAAAATGAGACAAAAATGTCGCAGAAATGAATTGGATTTGTCGCAATTTTGTCGTAAGACATGAATGTTCTGTCTTCTCGTTGTTTTGTCTGCTTGGTCTGGACCCGGCATAATAGTTTTTAGGGCAATAACATGATCTAGAATAATCTTTGGTAAAATCATGAATTGGACAGTTTGAAAGTTGAAATTTTTTATGAAACGCTAGAAATTATTGCACAAGTGCATCAAACATATCAATGACACTGATTGACAGCCTGTAATCTAATAGCTGCAAGTTCATTTTCGGTGCAGTTTATTAAGAAAACCACAATGGAAAACAAAACTGTTTGACTAGATTAAATTAAATAAAATAATACTTAAATTACCTTGATTTATGTTCAAAATTCAAATAACGCATTTTCTTGTTGTATTTATAAAGATAAGTTTAGAGAAAATTACATTTATAGAAAGCTCGTAAAATAAAAAATATATATACAGGGTATCCCACTTGAAAAAAAAAACAAAAGTTTGAGTCATATATCGAAAATGACAGACTCTAATCGAAACATTCGACAAAAGGAAACATTGTTTTCATTTTTCGATAAGTGGTCATCTTTAGTTTCATAAAAAAGAAATACAGTGATGCAAAACTGGATCTCTATACTTCTACTCATAAACGAGAAATCCCATAAACAATATAAGGAAATGCATTTTCTACGAAAACTTGAAGGGATAGGTAAAAAATGGTATAATACAATTTGATAGACAATTAAATTGTGCATCTGGTTCTCCTATAATATACAGGGTGTTTCATTTAAATTAAACAAGTTATTGCCGTTTAAAGCTAGAAAATATTTAAAATAAATTTTTAGACACACTCCATATGAGGTAGTATAATTTTTATTATTGCAACACAATAACTGATCAATAAATAAACTTTAGTAAATATTTCGTGTTAAAAACTTTGACACCCTTGGAGAAATGGAACCTTTAAAAATTTTACTGCAATTTCCCAAAATTGGAAATATTTCAAAAACGGTAAGGTGTAAGTGTGGTAAACCTTAATCAAATTTACCTTTATTTCAGTCGTAGAATCTAAAAATAGAATACTATACAGGATGTTCCTTTTAAAAAAATACAACTATGCAAAAATGCATTTTCTACAAAAATTTGAAGGGATAGGTAAAAAATGGCATAATACAATTTGATAGAAAATTCCACACCTGTAATTTTTAACCAATCAAAACGTGTCTTTTTGACAAATCACCATGGTAACGGATAAATTTTAGTGAAAATTTTTTCCTTGTGGGCACCAAACAGCGAATTATACTGGAAATTTTTTGACGTTTATAATGACAGAATATCTTTTTAAGAGTCTGGTTTTTATTTGTTTACATGATAATTTTGATACATTTCAATTACAAAGCTGAGATGAAAGTTTGTAAACTGCTTCCATACGCTTGACTTCGATTTCCTAGTATTCGCGGGTGTCAACTGCTTAATCTCCTGGTGAGTATTTTCTTTGCTTTCATGACCGAAGCGAAACATTTTTTTAAGCCGTGCCGCTTGACAGCTTTAAAACTGAAATAGTTTTTAGGTTTGGGTCATAGATAAAAGAAAATAATCTACTATTAAGATAGATATGAAACTTAATAGTAAAATTTTGGGTCAAAGCGCCCCTCCGTGTTTTTAGTGGAGACTACGTTTAACCCAGCGCCTTCGCCTTTTCTGCTGTAAATGTTTTTTATGTTTATATTTGAATTCAAAGGATTTATTTTTAATGTTACACTGATATATTAGTATATCAGAGTAACTTTAATAAAACATAAGAATATATATATATATATATATATATATATATATATATATATATATATATATATATATATATATATATATATATATATATATATATATATATATATATATATATATATTACAATTTATTTTTCTATTTATTTTACAGAGTTTCATGAAAATGATCGTAAGTCGACTGGCTGTCTAATGAATAGACCGAGATTTATAGATTTTAAAGCGAACGAAAAAAAATCAAACAACGAATACATACCATATATTTTTCTTTTATCTAAGATACATACCTTATCGTCTTTTCGAAACACGTACATTTTTGCAGTTTTGTTAGTTTCTTTGCAAGATGCAACACAACAAGAAAACACCATTTTTACAGTTAATAAATAATAAAACTATTTCTGACTATGATATTTAAAATTTAGATAGATAGAAAATTAAAAAACAAACGAGTATTTGCAAACGCAGGCCCAACTTCAATAAAAATCAAATTTTTTCCTGCGAAAATCAGGCTTTTTTCACTGAAAAGGTATTTTTTGATTTATCTTGTCAAGTTGACAATATACAGGGTATTTTCGAATTAGTCTAAAAAAATTATGGTGTGATTCCTCATGTGTTCTTAAAACAATTTTTATATAACCATTGGGTCTAAAGTACTTCCTTTCTGATCTACAGGGTGTTAAAAATTAAAAAAATCGATTTTTTTGCTTAACATAAATGGTACACCACTGCTTTTTTAAAGAAAATATATTTTTCTTGACTGGCCATCCTTTTTCAACAAAATTGATCTTTTGAGTTTTTCTTGTTCATCAAACGGTTGTCGAGAAAAAAATAAATATACTTATTAAGAGCCCGCCTTAATTCGTTTTCTAACGATTTTTTATTTTTTAGATTAATTAGGAAACACCCTGTATATGCATATCACAGGCATCCAAATAAACTAGTAACCTCTAAAAATTATTTTTCCTACCACTAGCGACATACCGTGTTTTTAGTGTGTACTAAATTATTTTATCAAAATTTCACCATATAAGTTTCCAGGCAATGGTTTGGGTGTCACTTAGTTGTCATAGTAACTAAATAATCAATTCGACCGAAAATCGAAAAATACTTTTTAATTCTTTGATTTTGAAACACAATTTGGTGTGGAATTTTCTTACCGAATGCCACACGAAGTCAAATTAAATTCGGACATTTCTTCTCGCTCATGAATATTTTTAAAAAATTATCCCTCGTCTTCGACTCGGGATAATTTTCAAAATATTCATGAGCTCGAAAAAATTTCCGGAAATAATTTGACCTCTAGTGGTATTACTAGTGAAAATTAAATTGTGCATCTGATCCATCAAAGCCATGAGCTTATAATAACCAAGCCATATTTATTCATTAATAGACCCGAGTCCTCGGTAGACGTAAAACCAATTGGAAAGCGAACAAATTCGAGAAGAGCTGCCGTGTGTACGTTATTATATGAATTTTTAACGACAGGGGCACGAAACGAGAGTTCGATTGGCAGAATTGAATTCCTAAATTGGATGTGTTCGTTCGAGATATTCCCTATCCTACCATATCCATGTAGTTCGATACGCAGAGTAAACTTGAAGATAGAGTAGTACTATAATATAAATTCTCTGACATCATGTCTACATAGACATCTCGCTGAAATTATTGATGTTTTATTACACAAACGTCGTCAAATTTTCTATTTCAACCTTGATACTATATTTTAAAGGTAATATACAGGATAGTCCGAATTGTATTCGGGAAACTTCGGGAGCATATTATGTAACAAATAATTAAAAATGTTCTTATAAATTTTATGTCCTAAAATACTCCATTTCGTAGATATGGAATGTAGAATTTTATTTGGGATTTTTCTAAATAAACTACTCAAAACAATTATCGCATATTTTCTAAAAAAATATATTAATTTGAAAAACAAGACATTTTCAGAATTCCCTGACTTACGATTTTAAATAGTACGGACACTTTGAAGGGATTTTCGATAAAATAAGCCTAGGCGCAGACCTGTAATTTTTAGTCGGCCGACTATTTAGTTGCAAAAGTGAAAACAATACATACTTATGAAGTCGATCGGCCGACTATTTGATTGCATGTGAGAGCGGCTCCAGAATATATTGGATACAAATATGCAACTAAATAGTCGGCCGATTAAAATTGCCTGTCAGCGTAACCAATGTAATCAAATATTCAGCCGATCGGCTCTATAAGAATGTATTGTTTTCACTTTTGCAACTAAATAGTCGGCCGACTAAAAATTACATGTCAGTGCATACCCTAATTATCCTAAAAAAAACTCACAAGAGAAAGGCAGAAAAATGCATGCTTCATTTAGAAATATGTAATAATTACTTTTATTCAAATATGGGATAATTGATTTGAGTGGTATAGTTTCTGAACTAATTTCGATATTTGGATAAAAATTTGCGTGTGGGTGTTTTTTGACATGAAAAATTTGACTTCGATGTCAATATAACTCCTACTTATAGAGGGCGCTACATACTACATAGGTTTTCACTAATTTGAAGAGTAACAATTTTTCAACTTTTCGTCCATACCGGCATAAATTTACTGCTTGAAAAGATATACTTTTGCATCATTTTCTACGTAAAAATGGTTTCTTGGTAAAAAACACTATGAGCCACTGTTTCCTAGATATTTGGAATGTACATAATCAATACATATCATTATTGATAAAAAATATATTGACTAGATCGTTATTTGACTGAAATGATCTTTTTATTTTTTTTAATTAATAATCATTTTTTCTAGAAAAAGATGCCGGTGCTGCTGCCATTGGAGAATATCGCAAACAATCGGCATATACAAATACACGGGTTTAAATATCGAGTTTACGAAAAATTTATTATATAATTATTCTAAAAGTGTCACGACGTATAATTTGTGAAAATTATACTTCGTAAGACGAACTGCTTGAATCCATTTTTGCTATTGATCAAATCGGTGTAAGAAATTATGAAGCTATAAAATGTTGTTTCGGGAGAGTTGAATATGCGAGAAAGTTGAGTCATTGAATGTTATTGCACCCAACAACGCCCTAATTACACTGTCCTTTACGCGTTTTGAACATTTTTATTTTATTATCTTAACATTTATTTACTTACTTAATTTAACATATTTTATTATTTTATTAACATTTGAAATTGTCACAACACAACACGACACTTAGTTCCGGTTCTTTTTCACTTAATTTTTACTTCTCGAAACAACGTTACACAAACCTCGTATCTGAGTGTTTTATAGTCTCAATAATTGCACTAGCAAAAAATTAAAATACTTAGATATTATGAAAAAACCACGATTTCAGCATTATTTTAATGCGATCAATATGACGGCGGCTACTGATAATTTCAGATTTTTGCCGTTGAAGCGCTGCGGTCGGAATTTGTTGAAATCAACTGAAATGCACCATAGTGTGTAGCCATAATGTGTAGTCGAATTACACCTAAGCCAATAAATAAATAAAAGTTCGATATGATGCTGACTTTATCTGTGACACTGCGTATACTACATTTTTTGTTTCTTTTTTTATAAATTCGGAATTCAGCATGTTTTTTCATTTTCTTAAAAAAAATCACCCGATAGTTCAAACCAATTAGAAATTTAATACGTTTCTGTTATATAAAAACATATCCAATCGCTTGCTTCAATTTGGCTCTCCGTTCTGTGGCTATAGAAAACCGCCTAAGTCAAATCCGTTCGACAGAAACTCGATTACTGCATCTAAAAGCGCACCCAGTTCTAATTATCGCGCATTTCAAAATGGCCTCTCTCTATTAATTGAGGAGCTGTCGTTCGACAAGGTACTCTAATATCGACATATTATATAACATTTGATCGTTAATTAACATTAAATAACTTGTGATAGTTATTATGGTACTATTATAGGAGTTATGACTAAATAAACATGAATGTGACTCATTACCCAGTATTGTAACTTATATATATATATGGATGATTCCACACCAAAATGTCGTTTTTATTTCCTGTGCTATTTGAGACATTTAGTCGTACATTACCAATCAATTAATAGAACTTCAACGTGTAATTTATGTTAATAATAAGTAAAAAAAATCATCAGTTATTGTGAAAAACTAATAATTAATTTAGTTCAAACATAGCACTGACAAGTAAATTGATATAAATTCTTAAAAATTGAGTTTTAATACGAGACAAACTCGTTCCAGTATTTCAACTGCGTGACGTTTTTAAATATTACTGAGTTGATGATTGCTTGTACACAACTCATACATTTATTTCAATATAAAGTACCAATTAGAATAATAAGTTAAATTGATCCTAATAAGCAAACTATAAACTTTATAAGAAAATACAGCGACGCAACTGCTTAAAACGCAATTTCACAGGAGAGGAAAAACTAGATTTTATAAATAAAGCTGGAAATAATAACCTAAAATACTAAAATTTAGATTCATAAACAGTTACGTCGTTATTCTGCTGTTGTTTAATGAATTTAAGAATGTTGTTTGTTGTTTATACAAATAAAGTAGAAATATAATAACTATAATTTAACAAAAATAGTAAATGCTAATCATAACTCCATAAATTATGATAAACCTAAAGTTGCCCTTTATTCCTTATTAACATTTTAAAATAAAACTAGGTGTATAATTTAATTAAATTTAAATTAAAACAGATACATACACACAACTTTCATTTCATCTATCTAATCTAGCCTTCTAGTCTATAAGGAATGTATCAGCTTTTCCAGATAATACCAAAGTTTAAATTCCAACCGACAACAGCCTAATAACCTGAAAAACAATATTTCTACAAAATTTAAATTGTTAAAATATATTTAATATTATAATTAATGTAGATATAATAATTTGTATTTTCAATTAGGTACGTATACCGGGTGAAAAGTGGCTCACCCCTATAACTTTTTTTTTAGATAAAAAAAACGACATTCGGTATATTAGTATATGACATAAATTAAGATTGAATGACTTATTCAGTTGTTTCTGGTCACTTCCTGTTTCATCGGAAATGACTACAACTTTTGATTTTTAAATGGTACTCTCTGTATTTTTCTACTTTATTCGATAGAAAATGAGATTCTGAATAGAATGACATATCACATGTCAATTTTTGACATTCTCACTTAATAAAAAATTGTATTTTAAAATTCAATCTAGAGTGCCATGGCTTTATTAAAAACACTAATTCTTAATCAAGGAGCCTTGGAAAAATAAATTTGATCGTCTAATGTTTTTAATGTCTTGTCCTGGCCAGTTAGAAAATGCTCAAATCCTATTTTTAATCATATCTCAATTTTTTCAAATGGAACGAGGGTAATTTGATACAACACACTTGGTATTTCGAGTCAAATTTTCGTTACAAACCGTAAGTTATAATTTCAAATAAACCATATGCGAAAATGCCAAAACTTGACATATGATATGTCATTCTATTCAGAGTGTTATTTTCTATCGAATAAAGTAAAAATACTGAGGGTGCCATTTAAAAATCAAAAGTTGTAGTCATTTTCCGTGTAACAGGAAGTGACCAAAAACAATTGAATGCGTCAATCAATCCTAATTTATGTCGTATACTAACATACCAAATCTGTTTTATTAACTGAAAAAATAAAAAAGTAATAGGGGTAAGTCATTTTTGAGACGCACCCGGTATATTAGTATTTCAAGTAATTAAAAGTTCATTTTCTGTTGACGTTCCAGAACTTAAGGAAGTTTCAGTTATATTGAAAAAAAAGACCATAGTTGTTTTGCCTTGACACTTGTTTTGCATTGACATTCAGGCTTGTTCGGGAATGTTATCGTTTAATAATGTTGTTAATTTAATATTTACATAATAATAGGATTCATACTTTTAATTTTTTAAAATTAATTTCAGTCAATTGTAGGTGTAGATAGAAAAATCTGTCAACCTTATCTTCTTTTATGAAATTATTTAAAAAAGATCATTTTGATAACATATAAAACAATATTTTAAAAAAGTCCAATGGGTACTTTCGCCACTTGCATTGTAAGAAAATCTACAAAATAAAATAGTTGTTTTTTGTGTTGTTTCGTGTGTTAATCCAACGCAGACCAAGCTTGTTAGCAGTGATATCCTAACGAGATAGCCTAACTTACAAAAAACGCTTAAGGTTTGGGAAAGTATATCTTTTTCCTTCGTCAAAAAGAAAACCAATATTTGTTATCAATGTATTAACCTGTAACCTTATCAATATTAATTTGATTATACAGTATAACATACCTTATTACGGTTATGACAAATTTCATCTTAAATTATTTGGGATAACTGGTTTAAAATTCAGATGCAAGGTTTGATCTAGACACGCCAACTTTCAAGAAAAGTTACAAAAGGAAATTTTGTATTCTGGAAACCATAATAAATTAAATTGACCTTTTCACGTCCAATACGCAATTTTAATCTATAAATCAAAATGCGTTGCTGAGTAATGTTCTGTTAAATATAAACACATTCACTATTCCCCTTTATTTCGATAGAGTAACTCTAGGAAGCCCTGCAGGTTCAAAACCCGTTCAGTTAGAAACTCGATCACCGCATCTGAAGGCGTACCCAATTCTAATTATCGTCCATCTGAGCGAGACGTCTTCCGTTAACCGAGTGGCTGTCGAGTTGGATTCGATCATTAATAATAGAGATTTCACGGTTAGTAAACGTACGGTTGGACTACTGTAATGTCAGAAGCGTTCCGTAGTAGAGGTTAGGTTGTAACAGTAGGTATAAAACTCTACATTTTTAATAATGTGTATTTAAAGGCTATCGGAAGCAAACAACAACAATATAAAAAATCTAAATGTGCATAATTTTTTCTACTAAAAACATGTCCAAACAGTCTCTAAATTTGATTAACTACTGAATATAAAGAACTCAATCAATCGTTTTAAAGCGATAATTTTCACAACAAATCAAATATATTATGTTACTGTTGTTTTAAAGCGCAGTTAGTATTTACAGTATAACTTAAATTAATCATAATGACCTTAGTAGCATAGATTTTCTTTAATTTTAGTATAATTCAATGTATTTATTAAATACTATTTAACATCCAAAATGACATTCCAAGCAATAAAAGCTGCTGTAGACAATTTTTGACAAACGATTATCATAACTAAAGAATCTATAACAAATTTATAATTAACTAAAAGGTCATTCCTTAAAAAATTTACAAAATTTTGTATAAAAATTAACACAAAATTTTAAAAAGGATATATGCGACTTTCGTGAAAATTAATTTAATATACAAATAGTATTAAAATTGTATTTGTTAAAATGTTCATATTATAATTAATGTAGCTATACAGTATGTCCCCGGATTATTTTAACAAGAAGAAAAGCTTTTTTACTATTAAATTTTTCAGAAAAATGCATTCTTCACAAAAATTTTTGCTTCTTCGAAAACGGTTAATCGCGTTTATACTTTTCGAAATTTCCATACCGTTTTAGATTAAAATTAAAAAAAACATGAAACTATGGTTTCATTTTTCAGCCTAGTTCTAAAAATCAAAAGGCTGCAGTTTTGTTTTCATTCTTTGATAGATTGTTATTGTTAGAATTTTAATTAACGTCATATTTTTTGCTGTTTTTAAATCTTAAAGAAGCACAAAATTTATATAGTTCAATGCTACGGAAAAAGTGATAATAGTTATCGGAAATTGTGATACTTTACAAGAGAAAAAAAAATATGACGTTATTAATAATAACCATCTAGTCTGCCATCTATCAAAGAACGAAATCCAAATTATATAATCATAGAAACGCTTTTTGATTTTTAGAACTAGGTTGAAAAATTCAGCCATACTTTCAAGTCGTTTTTTAGTTTTCTCTGAAACGGTATGAAAATTTGGAAAAGTATATACGGGATTAACCATTTTAGAACAAGCAAACATTTACATAAATAATGCATTTTTCTCTAAATGTTCATAATTAAAAAGTTTTTCCTCTTGTAACGACAATCCGGGGACATACTGTATATTAATTTATAATAATAAATTCTACAAAATTAATTTTTAAGATAAATGTCATTTGCAAAAATTATTATGATTTACCTAACTATTAGAACGAATCTCCTGATGTAAAGAATATTACTTGGAAAGAAAAAAATACTGATTGATATACTTTTGTTTTTGTGTTATGTTTAGTTAAGATAAAGTTAGGATACTTTTAGGCTTTCATTAAAATCCATGATTTTTCTATTCAAACAAAACTGCCGTTTGCACTTCAAATCAAAACATTCTAAATTTCAATTAAAATAAGAGTTTAGTAGAACAATATTGCAAAGAACAATTTTCGATATAAGAAAATGTTTCTCGTAATTTCTTAAATTATGACAAATTACAAGTTGACTAAATAAAAATTCTCTTGAAAAATGAAACATTTAAATATTTTTTAGATTACTCATTTTTTGCTACAAACGTTAACTTTTTTAATTTTACTAAATACTACTTACACAACGGAAAAATTTTTGGTCTAATTTAAAATGTAATTTTTTATTTTAATCCTATTTTCTTGATTTTTTTAGCAAACTGTATATAAATATATCAACTTTAATTCGTAAATTCAGTTTATTCTATACTTTAATATTTGATTTATTATACAGGGTTACTCGACAAGTTGTTTGTTACCTTTAAAACACCCTGTGAAATAATTTCGTGAGCAAATTTTCCTAAAACACTATTTTTCGGTCAGAACCATGTCTCCTGAATATTTTCTTTTTTGACTCATGCCAACACATGCTTTGATTAATTTTTAAGAGCAAAAATTTGCATTTTTTTCAATAATCGTTACTTTTTGATGTTATTCCTCATATTGACGAGGTAGCTTTGGTGATTATTGTGTACGATTGAATATGGTTTTTAGTGTCGAAGATTGTGCGAAAGTCATTGATTTTGTTGAAGATGGCTGAAACTATGAATATTCGCTTGGTCCTCGAAAAAAAATGGGAAAACATAACACAATATATTTGCAACTTCATTAACAGTATGAACCGATATCTACAGACAGTTATAGCAGCCGGGGGAGGCAATACATGGTATTAGAGTATTTTTTACAAGTTTTTTTTGTACACCTACGGTATTTTTTTAATATCCTTAGTTCTGTTAATGTTACTAATATTTATTAACACCAAGTCTGTATCGTTACTTTTTCACGTTATTTTAAATTTTAATATAGAGTTCTAATCAGTGTCATGACATTACGACAATAGTCACTAAAGCCACCTGGTTATATTAAAAAATAACATTATAAAGTAATGATAGTTGAAAACATTACAAATTGTTGGTGGTAAATTAATTTCGCTTTTAAAAATTAACGAAGGCATATGTGTCTGATGTGTCGACACGATCAAAAATAAAAATGCTCAGGAGACATGTTTCTGATCGAAAAATAATGTTTTAGAAAAAGTTACTCACGAAATTATTGCACAGGCTGTTTTAAAGTTAAGGCAAAAAACAAGCCTTCAATTAACCTTGTATAATAAGCTAAATACTAAAGTTTATAAAAAACTGAATTTATGAATTAAAGTTGATAGATTTATATAGAGTTTGCTAAAAAATCATGAAAATAGGGCTAAATGTAAAAAATATATAATATAATAATAGGTATCCCAAGTAGCATCTATCTGACTTCGAACTAAATCTGACCTGAAGCGACGTCAGACTTGTGCAAATTTAGGTCGGGTGCTGGTGATACGACCTGTGACGTCGCTTTTAATAGGAAAGCGACGTCACAAATCGTTGGATCCGAGTCGGTAAATCCAACGATTTGTCGACGTACAAAATAACAACGTACCATTTTTATTAATTTCCCAACGTCGTTCCCACGCTGGCTTGCACGACGTACATATACTTGATCTAGCCCGACGTCTACCCGTTGTCCGAATAGGATACGTCTCACTGATAATCTCTAAAGTAACGTCCAATTATATTTTGTTGTATTTTATGTTCATATTTATAATCTAATTTACGTATCTCTATTTACGTCCGTAAATACAACCCATTAAGTAGCATTTGCGACCTAATGAACATCATGAACATAACCTAATAAAAAGTTTTTGTAAACAAACTTATGCCTAAAAAAACACTAAAAAGGCATTTAGACATTCATCTACATTTTACAGAAAGAGGTAGAGGCTTTTGCAAAATAATAATAGTAGTAGTGATGTCTTGCCTCCACTCATAAATGATTTTTATCCGGAAGAGATGCTGCATGACACTGGTGCATCTTAATTTCATTTTTTAGCTTAGGAAACCAGCAGACCTCATCCTCCTCCCACATGTGAGGTTAGGCTTAAAAAAGTGGCTGCCCATTTTTTTAAGGAGAAAACAAAAACTAAAATATAGTTGCACAAATCCACAAATCACTGATACGCAAAGTGAGGTTACGTGGCGTACGTTGGAATTATATACGTCATAATACGATTGCCGGTCGTCCGGTTTGCTGACGTCGGTCGTGTGAGACGACTAATGTTGGAGACCCGGTCGGAATTGGTATATTGGTAGTTCATATTAAATCGGATACAGAAATCCGCCATTCTTAACACGTATCCGATTGTCAGCCATTTTAAAATCGTTTTTTGTTTTTAAAATTTATATTCACATTTCGATTTCTAGAAGAATAATATTGATAAGGTTGAGTTTGGGGGGAACCACAGTACAGTTTTATGATTAAACCAGCTAGAAAATTAAAAAAATATTTTGCGAGTAACTTTTTTATAGATAGTTTTATTTCATAAATCTACCTAATTTTGAAGGCGCTCGTTATTTTCCGGAGTATTTTAATCAGATATATCAAAAAAGTGACTTCCGTTGACAAAACTGATGTCTGGATTAATGATTCAGAATTATTATAATATGAAATTAGATAGGCACTTATAGTTATATTCGAGGAGTGATTATGCATCCATTTGTAATTAGGTAGTTTGGTTAGGTTTTTATCTATTCTTGGTAGCGAATATGAAACCAAACGTAACGTAAGTGCTTAGCGACGAATTTTAAGTGACTAAAATCCAACGTAATGTGACGTTGGTAATTGGTAGAATTACATTCCCTATTAGGTCAGATACCGACGTCGAGGCGACCCGAATCTGTATTCCCCATTCAGGTGCAAATAAGGGTCGTCAGGCGATCGAACCGACGTTGGTACCCGACGTCGGGTTTATTGAACGCGACGTATACCCGACGTTAGATAACGTCCAAATGCTACTTGGGATACCACTTTAAACTTGACGAAAAAATTCTCCGTTGCGTTTTTTTGCATCTGGGTGTATATTGTATACAAAAAATAGTTTTTATACTGGTAAAAGTGTCACTGATGTATAAAAGTCACTGTGTTAAAATCAAATGCAAATTCGTTTTTGAATAATTATTTAGTTAATCAAAATTTGCATAATCTAGCAAAAAATATTTGTAAATACCTTTTAAGTTCTAGTGATTAAAAAAAAGCATGACTACAACTTATTTTTTATAAAATTTATTAGCATAAAAACAGAAAATGGAGCAAGGTAAATTAAATCGACCTAAATTAAGCTGCCCTTCGAGAATATCCAATAGAATTCAGTATAAATCTTACTAGAACATCAAATATATTAAACTTTAAGATTAATAGTGCCTCAACTAAATCGCGTGCTTAAAAACTAGGTCAGTGCATTCCAAACCACTTTAATCTTAATTAATGTTCATCTGAGCGAAAGATTTTGTGTTAGTCTAGTAGTGCCCACAAATTTGCTCATTAGAAAAGCTAATAATCGTAAAATTGTACGAGCCTTAGTTGTCACTTGCTAGAAAGATTCTAGAAAATAAATTAAAATAGTCTAACAAATTAGAACAGAATATGACATATACAGTATGTCCCCGGATTGTCTTTGCAAGAGGAAAAACTTTTTTATTACGGACATTTTGAGAAAGTTACATTCTTTATAAAAATTTTGCTGGTTCTAAATTGGTTGATCTCGTTTATACTTACCAAATTTCCATACTGTTTTAAAGAAAATTTAAAAAAACATGAAAATATAGTTGAATTAAGAAGTCCTAAAAATAAAAAGGTGTTTTTATGGTAATATCATTCCGACTTCATTCTCACTTTATTAAAATTTAAAAAAACGTTTAAATATAATGATACAAGCTTGGTTTTAATAAATATTAGTATCACTAAAAAAAATAAAACATTTTACACTTAGGCAAAAAATTTTCCATTGCGTTTTTTTTGCATCTGAGTGTATTTTAAAGCTGATACATTAAGTCATATTAATTTATGGAAGTGAGATTTTAAGATTAACAGAAAAAGTTACTTATGTCTTTTCCAGAATAAGAGTTTCCTTATTTTAAAACAATTTTACAGCGAATACAAGTGAACTTTAAACAAGCTAGGTTTGTTGTATACTCTGTAAAATATTCCATCACACCACAATTCTAAACTATTCAGACTTTAAAGCTTTTATACTGGCTGGCTTGACAAAAATAACAAACTGCTTTTTTATTATTAGACATTCCTGTATTATTGATTTCACATTAATTTTTTTGGTAACTTTAAAATAAAAAAAAAACAAAAAATTTTTGACCATCACTGTATAATGATCACATGTAATTATTAATAATTTATTTATTTAATTACTGCACGAAACTTGTCTGATTCAATTGTTTAGAAATGGCATTCAGACGACTCTGTCTTATTAAAAAAATATATAACACGCAAATGTATAAGTTGATAATTAGCAATGACTATTAATTCTATAATATTATCTTATTGTCGTAGAGAATATTGAAGAGAAAATCGTAATATGTTTCATGTTTCTTCATACTATTATTATTCATATTATAATACATACGCTTTTCATTAACATACCGAAAAATCAAAAGTATACCTCATAAATTTCCTATAAAAGTTATTTTATTAACTATGATTATTAAATGTTTATTTCGTCTTTTATTATCACGCAATATACGAGGCTATTAAAATTTAATATAAAGGCTTTAGAATTATCCAGAATTACTGCTTTGCTTCTACAATACTCTGGTATTGTTAATAAATTGACGTTGATGTAAAAAAATATGAAGTTATACGAACATAAATTATTTTTTATATGAAATGAACATTATAACCATACTTGAAAAATTAAAATTATATTTTTATTTCTTTTAACAAAGACTATTAATAATTTATAATTAGGAAAACATTCATGACGGAGCAATAACAACTGAGTATTTTCCTACAAAAATTATTTAATTAATTACAAGAGAACACGCAAATATTAAAGAAAGGGTTATTCCAAACATACAGTATGTCCCCGGATTGTCTTTACAAGAGGAAACTTTTTTATTACTGATATTTTGAGAAAAAAATGCATTCTTCATAAAAAATTTGCATGTTCTAAAATGGTAAATCCTGTTTATACTTTTCCAAATTTCTATACCGTTTTAGAGAAAATTAGAAAAAAACAGGAAAATATGGTTGAATTTTTCCTAAAAATCCAAATGTATTTCTACGGTAATATAATTTCGTTTTCATTCTTTCGTTTTCGCTTTCATCGTTGTTGATAGAATTTTAATTAACGTCATATTTTTTGCTGTATTAAAATGTTAAAGAAGTACATTTTTTATTTATTTAGTGTTTTTATTTAGCCTAATAGCGCTTTCAGATAGAGCGGACCGTCAGCGACTTCGAGCAAGTACCATGAGTTTATATGAACAATTTCACATGGGTCGCGTATGCTCCGTCCGGATGATTTCGTCAGACGGCTATCTTGAAAAAACACGAGGACGAACAACGCGGACGCTCCGCTCCATCTGAAAGCGCTGTAATGCTACTGAAAGGGTGATAGTAGTTATAGGAGAATATATTACGATACTTTAACAACGGCAAAAACATGATCAAAACTAATAATAATCAACATATATAGGGTGTCGCAAAAATAACTGCAAGTATTTTAAGGGGTGGTAGATCTCGATAAAAGAAACATATTTTCCCTTTATCGTTTTTCAAATAAGTCCAAAATAACGGAGTTATTTTATTTTGAAAATTTCCAAAAAAAAAAATTTGCTAAAATTTTGAGAACCACCAGAACTTTTCTGGATTTTCTTTCTTGTAAATTTAATACAATACCTATGTTTCCATATTATCAAGAAACTTTGTTCTTTAACAAAAATATTAAAAAATTTCCAAAAAATCTTTCAAAAAATTTCGAATTTTCAATTTTTTTTTAGCGAAAAAAACCTCATAGGCGTGTTTCTAAAGTTGAACTATACTACCAGTTAAAATACTTGCACTTATTTCTGGGACACCCTGTATATGTTTAGTATGCATTCATATACATGTATTAATAATAATCAACATATCATGTGTGACTTGAGCCAAAAAACAAAATGCTCAGAAGGCATCGTTCTGACAGAAAAATAATGTTTTAAGAAAAAACACTCACGTAATTATTGCACCGGGTGTGTTAAAGTTAGGGTAAAACAACAACCCTTCAGTTAACCCTGTATAATAAGCTGATGCTGTAAAATAATAACTCTGTATAATAAGCTGAAGTTTATAAAAACTGAGTTTATGAATTAAAGTTTAATAAAATAGATTTATATAGTTTGCTAAAAAATTCATGAAAATAGGGCTAAAAGTAAAAAAAATATAACACTTTAAGCTTGATGAAAAAATGTTCCGTTGCGTTTTTTTTTGCATCTGGGTGCAGCTGGAAATCTAGAAACTTACGTTTAGTATGAATCACTCAAGTTGTATTGTAAAAGCCTGAATTTTAACTTCGAGAGGAGTACAAACTTATACACTGAGAAAAATAAAATTGTAAAACGATACCCTCGCTCTCATGGTACCAGACCCCCACGTGTCAATACAAACAGAGATTTTGAATTAAAAAATAAATATAATTGTTTATTTAAATATCAAATAAAGTTCACGTATTGATTTTTAAAGACTTGTTCTCTTTTCCTGTACAAATCGACACATATATGTTAAAAGAGATATATATGAAAGGATACATAATTATTAGACATAGGTATCAAATTAATATAATTTATTGGCAATTTATATTTAGTTTAACAAGCTTGGGGTCAGTAATGACTCCAGTATACCGAGCTAAGGGTTAAAAAGTACTATAACCAACGCAAAGATCGTTACTGTAAATGAATTTTCAAAGAAAAGAATCTAATTTGCTCCCTAATCAAAATTTTAATAGAACTTTCGGCACTTTTAATTTTTAATAATGAAAGAGGCGCGGTGCGACCCAGATGAAGCGAGAAAAAAGGTCCAATTCGGTCCAAGACAGTGTCGGCTCCTTGTAAAGGTTTTACATTATTCTACAACTTTCACATAAAAATATAAATAAAAGCTTTTTGTTATGACTTTTAGGTTTATTCTGCGTTCTTAGCTGTTTTTTCTTGTAATTTATTTATTACTAAAATAAGAAAATATTTTTATATTCAACTGAAGTGCTCTAGATCGGTAACTCTCATTTAGTTCCGTCGAAACTTTATCGCCAACAAAAAGGAGGCAGGGAAACAGAACAAAGCATTTTTTATTTCACACATTCATTCATTTTTTAAATAAATATTTATTACATTTACATCTATAATGTATACCATTCCCCATACTTACATAAGATAATAGCAATTTTTGCAATTTCTTTCTTTTAATTCTAATTTTTGTTTATATAAAAATATTTCAAAAATGTATTAACATTGATTAAATTGAACACGACTTTCATGGTACACAGCTAATAATTAAAGAGTAATATTCCTAAAGGCTAAAATTGTGTGCTAAAATTTAACTCTAGAAGAAATGAAGAAAACCGAAACAATTTAAAATAATGCAAAATAACAAATAAACAAATACGTGTAAATTTATTAATTAAAAAAGCAATACAATAGTTTTATATATAAGCAACAATTTTACAAAATAAAGAAGAAGTGAAATCACCCATCTTTGAAGTGAAACACGCGATGGGAGTGAAAATTCAAGGCCGTGACAAACGAGCTCGCGAGTGGAAAAGTGGTAACGTTATTGGAACATCGTAACTCGGGTCCTATGTGAGCTAGGGGGCTGAAACTCGGAATGTAGATGGGGCACATCGAGCCCCATATTTTCATGATATTTTGACGACGTTTCGTGCACTACGAAACGTAGTCAAAAAAATGATATACTTGGTCCAAGTACATTTGAATCGTATCAACCGGGCTTAATCGAGGTGTACTTACAGAACTAGGTCGTCTAGCTCAGTTCGATATCTAAATCATAGTCCAAGAAAATAAGCTTTTAAATACGAAGTTTTCGTAAAAACTTGAATTTTTTATATAAGTTACTTTAATGTTAAAAGATTTTTTTTAAATTCACCGCCGAGAAGGGGTGAAATAAATAAATAAAATTATTTTTTCGAAATTTTGGAGAAGAGGTAAGGACTAGAGAAAAAAAGTCCAAATAGGAGTTGTAGAGTGTCCAATTCTAGATAAAAATGGTCTCTATACTTTTTTGCTCAAATCAAAATTAATCGAGATAGGGTGGCTTAAATCTAGGGGACAGCTTTTATTGAAATATTTATTCCTTAGTCTTTAGAGTTCGTCCTCACCGTTTCTCCGAAATTTGGAAACACACACTTTATTTATATTTTTCACCCCTTTTTGGGGTGAATTTAAAAAAAAAATCTTAATTGAAATTTATAATTTTCCAAACAAATTGAATAAAAATGTTGAATATATGAATTTTTCAGCAACTTAGTTTTGTTATAGTTTTTTTTAAATTTCTACTATCATCCTCTAGCTTCTAGCCACCCTATCTCGGTTAATTTTGATCTGAGAAAAAAAAGTAAAGAGATCATTTCTATGTAAAATATGACGCTCCACAACTCTTATTTGTGAAATATTTATTTAATAACGAATTGTGAAATATTTATTTAATTCACCCCTTCTCGGGGGTGAATTTAAAAAAATATTTCACAATTCGTTTTTAGATCTTTTAAAATAACTTATATCAGTTAGTTATTAAGTTATTCAATTTGTCAACTTTAATCTTTACTGCCTGTAAACACTTAATGCTGTTGGGCTATTTCAAGTGCGCGTGAGTTCAATCTAAATGTATGTCATAAAACAAAGTTTTGGTTGGATTAAAAATACTATTTTTGGATAATAATATAATGCTAAATAAGCGTTTTCTGTGGGCGCCCAACGTGGGGCGCCATTTTGTAGCATTAGGAAGTTGAAAAAAAGATGGCATATTTTTTATAAGAATTTTCTTTTGGAAAAATATTAAAACAGCTAACACTATGCGACGGAGCTGTTCGCCGGTAGGCAATGGGTCGTAAGCTAGTGGAAATTAAACTGTATACTCTCTTACGTCTTTATAAGATACAGGGCGCCACTCAGTTTTCCATTTATTAATTTCGAAAACTAAGTTGAAAACTGAGAAATCAACTCAGAATATAGGTATTACTTATTTTAGGAATTACACAAATGAAACGCTGAGATACAAATTGGCAAAATGCCAACAAACGCCGATAGCTCCATCAGGTTCAGCCTTTAGCCACCAATATGGCGATAAAAGTAGGCACGAGGTATGACTATATACCGTCAGAAATAAAGCGACCAATGAACTTGAAAAATCGCGCCAGAAATAAACTTCAAGAAAAAATAAAAGATAATAACAATACTTAGAACGCCATCTTGGTGCGAGGACAAACTTAAATTATTTAAATAAAATAATTTCTGTCATTTATATTAATTATGTGAATTCTAAATAAAATGCTACAAGCTCTGCAGCACTGCAGCCCATTTGAATCTGCCGCCCCTGATAGTGATAACCTACTCTCCCGGTTCCTGTCTCGCTCCATTCCCGCTGGGCCAAAGATATGCTGCGGTAGCTTAATTTTTTAAAAGGGTCTGAACCCCTTTACAATTTCGTTCTATCTACGGTGCCGTTTCATTACCAGTCCAAACTAGTTATGAGAGAGGAATATTCTTTTGTTTCGCCAATGAAACGAGCTGCTTGTTCTGAATTTGCTTTGAGACTGTCTTGAATTCAAATAGCTATTCTTGATCCAGATAAAAGAAAGTTTTGAAACAAAATCTTTAAAACAATTTTACTACTTTAAATTTGGCGTTTATAGAAAAAATTACAATTTTGTGGGCAATCCTTATTTATGTACGAGTATATTATTAAAATGCCCACTAAGATATTTCCAAAAGAGAAAAGCCGTTTAAATAATTTAATTATATTAACCTATTCATTCATATCCATCAATTTCCTAGTTAATAATAATACTATTATACAATCAGACGGTAAAATATTATTGAAAATTCTAATTAAGTTACTTCTCCCATTCTTTTAAGGTGTTACAGATTCCGTGGGTCCTTAATTCAAAATACACGATAAAACACTTAACTAACTTTTCGAGTGTTCAAGCAGTAAGAATACAAATTCTATTATTAATTTTAAAATTTAAAAATCAAAAATTAATGAAAGAAGGTTAATGCAGATTGTGAAATTAAGGTACTATGATTATAATCTAATATCGGTATGGGTATCGATACTTCTAGTATTTTCGTATCCCTACTGACAACTTTTTTAGCTCTAATAAAAATTTCAAGCGTGTTAACACGTGTTACCTAATGTGTACACCCATTCCCACGTCGCAACACGTGGGATAGCGTGGCATCACGTCGGGTGTTGGCTAATGTGGTCCCGGCTTAATTCTTTTTTAGCTAACATAAGCATTAAGCCGGGACCCCATTAGCCAACACCCAACGCGATGCCATGCGATGCCGCTCTATCCCACGTGTTGCGACGTGGGAATGGGTGTACACATTATGTAACACGTGTTAACACGCCTGAAATTTTTATTAGAGTTAAAAACGTTATCAGTAGGGTTACGAAAATACTAGAAGTATCGATACACATACCGATATTAGATTATAATCATAATATCAGTACACCAGTATATTCAGAATTGAATATCGATATTATTAAATCAATCTTTTGAGGATCAATCTTTTGTTGCCGATTTTTTCTGGACCTATCTTGTTATATCCGATGTTGAATCGATTTAAAATATCGATTTATTTTATTTTTGGGACATCCCTACATCAATTACAAAAGTAGATAGCTGTGGGACTAGAGAGGCAAGCAAGGAACAACACGCCGTTAACACACGTCGCGTCTGGGACCGACAAATCGACCATCACACGTATCATAGCGTGTTATAGCGTCGGATGGCGTGGCGTGTTGCCTAGTGTGTACGCAATACATGTAATTAAATGGAAAAACATACGCACTGATCTACATGACGTGAGGTAGCATGGCATCGCGTGGCGTAGCGTGTTGGCTAATGGGGTCCGGGCATTATTGTTTACTTACTTTATTTTTAGTGTATTCCTAGTTAGTCAGAGCTCTGTGTTCGAGCAGTTACCATCTATTTTGTATTGTTAAGTTTAATTAAGTAATAAATAATTTTTTTTAAAACAGTTTGTTCAATTATTAAAAATTGAGTAGTGTATATTTTATAACACCTCTATTTTATATAGACCATTTTACCTCGAGTACACAACGTCATTCCCTCTACGTATTTGTCGAAACTAAAAAGAAAAGTCAACTATCGATAAAAGCATTTCAACAAGATGAGAGACGTTTCTAGAAAATTACCAGAACCAATTTAAGTTGTGAATGCAAAAACTTTTCTAGATGTATGCAAGGAGAAAGAAATTTTACATATACGGAATATATGTTTCACTTTATATAAGTTTAAATTTAATGAAATTATACCATACGATCGAAAATAACGGCGTCAATGACGGCTGGTAAATGACAATCGATGATAATTTTCTAGCGAGGTCAAGCCCTAGACGTCATTTACTTGTACTCCTCTTGATTTTTTAATAAATTGTAATTTATTTTTATATTGAGTTAAAATTATTTTTAAAGAAAAAAATATATCTTTTTGGAAATAGATTTGTGTGTCTGGAAACGTTCTATCCATTTTTAATGTTTCAATAATTAGTATTAGTTTTTTTATGTCAATTTTTTGTAAATGAGGTCTAGAGATTGACCTCGCCAAAATAATTATCAATTGTCATTCCCCAGCCGTTTTTTTTTTTCGTTCACACGGTATAATTATATATATTGAACACGTAATTGTATATTATATATTTATTATTAATATTGTAACAGATTTATTTAATTAAAACCTTTTAAAGAATTAGGAATTAATACTTGTTCCTCAAACACAGTTGTGAGGTTTATTGCTCTCTTCTGACTAGTGATGGGAATACCGGTTCCACAAGAGTCGCGTTACAATAGCGACCGTTCCAGAAAAATACCGCGGCAAAATACCGCGATTTTGTAATCGAGGTTCCAACTTCCTAAGTGTCGCGGTCCTCGCTTTTGTAGTATTTCTGGCATTGGTACCTACTTTTATTTTATACTATCTACCTAGTCCCATAAACCACTGTCAAAAAAAAATCTTTATTGGTGACCAGTTTCGGCAATTCCAGCCATCATCAGACCTTAAAAATAGATATAAATAATAAAACTTATATAAATGTATAAAAGCAAATAACATTTTCACTTTATTTTATTTGCTTTTACGTTTTATCTTTCAAACAACGCTATTTTATACCATGCTTAGTACATACCAAAAATCGTTATTTCAAAAGTAACGTAGCGACGGGAGCACCAACACCAATAGTAACCGACCCAATCGCTACAGGCGAAAACGAAACCCTAAAAGCGCTCCAGCGACTGCTGGAACGAAGTAAACCGCCTCCGAGGTCGAGCGTTGATAGCCAGTTACAGCAGTTACTTCTGTTCGCGACAGGGAACTAAAACTCTAGGAGCACGACGGCTGGAGCGAAGTAGGCCGCCGCGCCGCCGAGGTCGAGCGTAGATGCCCAGTTACAGCAGTTACGCGACAGGGAATTACAACTCTAGGAGCGCGACGGCTGGAGCGAACACGTCGCCGCCCATCGCCATCGAGATCGTCCGACGCTACGTACAGTTCCAGTAACTATTGAAGGCGACCGACGAAATCGCGACGGATGGTTCAAGCTAAATTCAAGAGCGATTATAAATAATTTATTTGCAAATTATAAATAATTTATAATTTTGTCGTCATTATCATCGTCGTTCTTCAGTAACAGATTCCCCATTCGTTGTGGAGCGCGACATGGCGTTACAAAAAAATACCGCTCCAAAATCGCGTTACTCAAATACCGACACATCACTACTTCTGATCCAAAAAAGTAACATAAGTAAATAAACCAGGATTCTTAAATTTAAACAGGCTATCAAAAATGTCCAAAAGGCTGGAAAAATATGCATGTAAACCATACTGGCTCATAAACTATTCCAACAAAACCAAATGCTGGTCCTATACAAAAATCATGAACTTGATAGTAAGCCATTGTTTTAATATGGAAAAAGTCACGTTCTTAGACCTCCTTAGGGTTAAAATTTTTAATTTTCTTCTTCTTTGTCAGCCAATACATATAAACAAAATTTATTTTTGAAAGAAAAAAAAATGGTTTCAATCATATATAAAAATAAATACATCCTTTATATCTTGATTTTCAACTTGATTATTATTAATAATAGACTATATGATCGTAAATAAATATCACTAAACAGAATGTACAAATCGTGTTATTGATTTAACACTACTCAAATTTGTTGTTCCCGGACTTTGTGTTTGTTCCTGACAAATATTAAATTTCTTGTGAAATATTTCAATTACTGGAGATGATGGCTAAAGGTCGACAAAATAAAGCAAAATTGAATGGATCAGCTCTTTTCATCTCCCTCCCATCTTATTATTTAATTTATAATGAAAATCTATATTTATACTCTTTGTTGTGCTTCTATATTTTAGAGGAGAACACAAGAATATATAAGGTGACTCAGTGTGCTGAAAAAGTTCCTTTTATACAAAATGGCGTTATTCGTAGTTATTATATGTCTGGAAACGTTCTAACTATTTTATAATCTTTCTATAATTAGTGTTAATTTTTGAAGTTTTATGTCAAATGTCTAAAGACTGACGTTGCCAAACTTATCATCGACTTTCATTCCCCAGCCATCTTTGACTTTTTTTTGAACATACAATAAAAAGTAAAAATCTGCTTCAAAAAGGTCAATATATACAGGGTTGCGCACCTCATTCGCCTCGGTTGATTATACGAAACCGGAAAGATGTAGAAACAACAAAATATTTTATGGGTATATGTGGGAAGACAATGTGCATAATTTAAAATTATTTTAAAGTGTACAGGGTATGTCGGAACTAAGATCCACACCAAAGTTATATTTTTTTCTTATGGAACACCCGGTATTTGATTTAATATTTGGATCATTGGACACAAAATAAGGCATTTATTATAAGGGTTAAATATGTTTACAAACTTTGCTTTTTGAGATATTTAAAGATATTTAAATATACATGCTATAATAAAAAATATTTTCAACATCCTGCTTTTCAGAATTAATTTTTGTGCTGACTTTTTAGAAATTCCTATTTGGATATCTCATAAGCCCATGAGGCCAAGAAGCAATTTTCCTCACAAAATAGATATGTTACAAAATCACTAGTAACATATCCATTCGTTCCGCAAGCAGATACTGCTTTATTTTTCTTGATAAAATAATGAATACTTACTTATTAAACTATTGTAGGTAAATTTAATAAAACTGTTTTAAATTTAAAAAATTATGTCCATAATCTAATGATTTTGAAAATAGTTACTGTCACTACCAGCCATCTTGATTGCTAAAAATCAGAGGTAGATAGGTATAGGAAACCCTAATATAGTTTGAAAGAGCATTTAAATCTGCTTCGATTTGTTTAAAAAAATACAGGGTATTTCATTTGAAATAAGAAAGTTTTATATAAAATAAATCCTTAAAATAGATCAGCAATTTTTGGTACCTCTGTATAAATTTAAGGAAGCAATAACATTTTTCAGTAAAGTTTACTTCTCTACCTTTAAACTCAGCACAAGAATTAATTCTGAAAAGTAATGTACAGGGTGTTAATAATCTATTCTATATTGTAGCATGATTTTAAACATTTTTAACACTTATAATAAATGCTTTTTTTGGGCCCAAGAATTCAAAATTGAAATAAAATACCGGATGTCCCATATAAAAAAATTATAACTTTGGTATGCATCTTAGCTCTGAACACTGTATATTTCAAAATAATTTTAAATTGTGCACATTGCCTCCCCACATACACCCATAAGGTATTTTATTTCTATATCTTTCCGTTTTCGTATAATCACCCGAGGCGAATGAGGTGCGCCACCCTGTATAGTAAAAAAATATTCTCACAATCTTATACAAAATGCATGAACATAGATTCATATCATGAATAAAAATTAAGTTGAATTTATAAACGTGTCAACTTAAAATCAGTTTAATAATTATTATTGTATTTATTTATGTCCTAACTTTTCTTTTCTTTGCCCTGTTTATTACATTCCTTAACGCATTATACATTATCTAAAAAGTACTATAATTTAAAAAATTAATAGATAACAATTAATATAATAGCAAAACACAAACTACCTACCTACTTTTATTCCAAAAATTAAGTTAACTCTTCAGCAAAATTTTAAGTTTCTAAAAACAAATGAATGACAAAATATCAATGAAACTTTAAGTAAACAAACATGCAGCTTGCCAAAAAAAGTAAACAGCAAATACTATAATGTGATGAAAACATCTAATTACATAGTTAAAAATAGAAGTAAATTTGTTCATGTTTTGAAACCTTGAACAAAATCTTTTATAAAACAAAGGTGCAACGATATAAATAGATTAAATAGAAAGGTGCTTAGCTGTCTCAAGATACAAGATAAATACAGAATAAAAATATACAAAAATTATTTTGAGGAATAAACTATCAACTTTTAAATAATATAAAGTCTGTCCAATATCTCTTATCTATGTGGCCAACAAAAGTTTCCATGACAGTGACAGTTGTCTTTTGTCATATTTATTCAGAGGCAAATCGTATTTCTTGTCATTTTTTGGACGTCTTCTGTAGAAATATTCCATAACTCCTTGGAAAATAAATTGATATTTGAGGCTACCAGCGCAAAAACGGCCTAATCCACAAACTCGCATATTTGAGCTGAATGATATTTATTTTATTAAATTAATTTTGTTTCTAAATAAAAATTTAAAGCTACAAAATTTGCTTCATTAATAGTTTTCATGCAATTATTAATATTGGCCTACTAACTTTGTAAACAAATTCATAAAGAAAAACGGCATTCCGCATTTTTTAATAATCAACATTTATTATACATATACAGACAAGGTGAGTTTCCTACGATGTTCTCTATGGGTATCTCGGAAACTACTGAATATAGAGAGTCGGTTAAATAGGGAAAGAATTGCAGTTTTGTGGGGTCATAAATATGCGCCTTTCAGATTTTTAAAAAAGTTCATGGCTTACTAGATATTTCGAAAAAAAACAAATTTTGGCTATTTTAAAAATTGTCCCTAATTCCATTATAAGCTATTTTAGAAAAAGAGTTTTCAGATAAAAGTTGTAGATAATCACATCCTTAATGAGTCTGTATTCTCCGATTTTTTCTAAAGCCTGTCATTTTTGACATATGATACAAACATATGTTTTTTTTTAAATGGACACCATAGTTGGCCATGACGTCATAAAAAGCGCCATTTTTAATCTTTTCAGCGATATAAGCTATAATATGTTTTTTTTTTCACACAATTACTGAGTTATAGCTAATTCTTATCTTTCTTGACTAATTTCACTTAGTTAGCCATGGAAACAAGTTCAATCGTTGTTGCTCTCAGAAATGTGAAACTGTCACATCCAAACTTTATAAATTAAAATAAACAAAAATTGTAAATATGAATTGTTCAATGAAGAAAAGAGTGTAGGAGTATTGGTTCAACTTTTCTTGGCCATACAGTTTCGAGGATATGTTAACCGGTGAACGTTACTTACGTTTTTTAGAGAACGGGTTTCAAGACATGATAGAAAAGTTCAATTTTGATACTCGGGCATTAATAGAATGGTTCCAACATGACTTTCATTATGACACCCCCCCCCCTCCACAATGAAAGAAGTGTTAAAAATTATTTATATCATAATTATGTAGATGGATAGAAAGAGGTGGACCAATTGCATGGGCCTCCTCGATCACCTGACATATCCATTTTAGATTTTTTTATGCAGTATGGTTAACAACAAGGTTTACAAAAGAACTTATGAATTAAGAGAGGCACTCGAAGCACTTGAAAAAAAAACGTTTTATAGCTTAAATCGCTGAAAAGCTTAAAAATGACGCTTTTTATGAAGGCATGGCCAACTATGGTTTCCATTTAAAAAAATATATGTTTGTGTTATATATCAAAAATAACAGGTTTTAGAAAAAATCGGAGGACACAAACTCATTAAGGATGTGATTATCTACAACTTTTATCTGAAAACCTGTCTAAAATAGATTATAATGGAATTAGGGACAATTTTTAAAATAGCCAAAATTTGATTTTTTCGAAATATCTAGTAAGCCAAGAACTTTTTCAAAAATCTGAAAGGCGCATATTTATGATCCCACAAAACTGTAATTCTTTCCCCATTTAACCGACTCTCTATCTCCAGTAGTTTCCGAGATACCCATAGAGAACATCATAGGAAACTCACCCTGTATACTTATGTATAAATTTTAGTTCATTAGGTCTTTAGGCAAAATATAGAAAATATCAAAATATTGTTCGAAAATTAAACTAGTAGCTTGTCACTGAACTTTATTCCAAATTTTCTGTTTTTTTTTTGGGGGGGGGGTTAGGCCGTTTTTGGGCTGGTAGCCTCATTGATACTCTTTTAATATTCCATTTTATTGATTGTTTTATTGTTTACGTTTTATTCTTTAAAATTGCATATTTTTTCACTACAAAACACCTATAAATGTACCTACTTCATAACTAAGCTATAATAAATATGCCTGCATTCAATATTAATAAAATTATCTAAGAGTATACGACATTTATTATAACTTTAAAATAAATATTTCAAGCAATTTTATTTTCTATCAATTCTTTCTTATTATATTATTTATATGCATCCACAGATTCATTGTGTAAATAGGTACATGTTCGTGCATTCAATAGCATTAAATCGTAGTTCAAATAGCTCATGACATCTAGCACAGGTTGAGGCTTTCTTTGTTGACCTTTCAGTGAATATCAAATATTCGCTCCATGCTAGTTTGTAAAACAAAGGGTTTGGTATTATTTTATCAAACAAATCTTCTTTGCTGGTTTTATTGCGAAAAGGAAACGTATTTTTGAATTTAAAATTAAAAAGATTCTAAAATTGTTATAATATACTATACTATAAAGTAACATCAGTGGCAAGGTCTAAAGTTGGTAATGAAAACATAAATTTTGCGAGACGCCTTTGACATTTTCCGGCTATGTTACGGTTAAGGTCCGATGTCCGGTTAAAGTCGACATTACCCGGTTAATCTTGAGAATAACAGACAAAAAAACAACCAAAAACATAACCTAACCCAAAGTTAATGTCGACATTAACCGAGCATCGGACTTTAACTGTAATATTCTATACTAATATATAAAATTCTTAAGTGACTGACTCATACTAATATATAAAACTAGCGTGTACCAGCGACTTCGTTCGCGTCGAATTAATCATTTGTAATGATTTGTGATGATAAAGCAAAGCAAGAATTTCCATTAACATACAAACTGGATAAAATTTTGCAGTTGAATGAGAAAAAACAGTATGGCGATATTATTATATAACTTGGTAATATTTGGGTAGTTTCATCTCGTTGGAATTTGACTTTCGAAAAATCCGTTTGCCAAAAATAAGCTTTTCACGTCAAGCAGTTTAAGCAGAATCGTGGTTAATCAATTACTCAACTTTTTGGAACACCCTGTATCATTTTTTAAAAAAATTCAAAATATGTAAAAAACAAAATAAATTATGCTTGTCCAAGCGTTTTCCCAACAGACTAACCGTTTTTTAAATAATAAATATTGTAATATTTGAGGGGCGTTTTTACTCTATTGGAAATTGAGATTCGAGAAACCCCTCCTTATCGAACCTCTACACCCCACAGTCAATCCGTTTGCCAAAAATCAGCTTTAAACGTCAAGCAGTTTAAGCAGAATCGTGATTACTCAATGGTCATATTTTATGAAACACCCGGTATACATTTATAAAAAATCTTAAAATATGTAAAACAACAAAATAAAATATACGTGTTTAAGAGTTTTTCCGAAAAACTCGCCGGTTTTTAAATAAAAAATATTCTAATATTTGAGGGATAGTTTCACCCCCTTGGAATTCGAGTTTCGGAAAATCCCTTCTTATCGAACCTCTAAGGATTTTATATATTGGTATAGATTCTTAAGTGACTGACTCACTGATTAATCACGATCCTGCTCAAACCACTCAAATTAAGAAGCTCAATTTTAGCATACAGGTTGATTCTAGGGTGTAGAGGTTCGATAAGAAAGGATTTTTCGAAATTCCAGTTCCAAGGGGGTGAAACCACCCCTCAAATATTACAATATTTTTTATTTAAAAAACAAGTTTCCGAAAAAACGCTTAAACACGTATATTTTATTTTGTTTTTTTACATATTTTAAGATTTTTTAAAAATGTATACAGGGTGTTTCGAAAAATCTGGTCATTGATTAATCACGATCCTGCTTACAGCGCTTGACGTAAAAAGCTGATTTTTGGAAAACGGATTGACTTTAGGGCGTAGAGGTTCGATAAGAAGGGATTTTTCGAAACTCGAATTCTAAGGGGGTGAAACCACCCCTCAAATATTAAAATAATTTTTATTTAAAATCCGGTTAGTCTTTCGAGAAAACGCTTGGACACGCATAATTTATTTTGCCTTTTTTACATTTTTTGAATTTTTTTAAAAAATCATACATTGTGTTCTAAAAAGTTGGGTAATTTATTAACCACGATTCTGCTTAAACTGCTTGACGTGAAAAGCTTATTTTTGGCAAACGGATTTTTCGAAAGTCAAATTCCAATGGGATGAAACTACCTCTCAAATATTACCAAGTTATATAATAATATCGCCATATTATTTTTTTCTCATGCAGACATAAATGTGAGAAAATTTTATTCAGTTTGTATGTTAATGGAAATTCTTGCTTTGCTTTATCATCACCATTACAAATGATTAATTCGACGCGAACGAAGTCACGGGTACACGCTATTTTGATCATATAACTCAATTTTTACATAGACAACAAAAGCCACTTTCCTAATAATTAATTAATTATTTTTTTATAATCAATTAGTTACAATATAAAATTGATGCTTCAAAAATATTTTTATAAAGTTAATACTAATGTGAATTAATTCTTTAAGGAGAGCATAAAATATTACTACATCATATTAATATATGAAAACAAAATGTCCCCGGATTGTCAATACAAGAGGCAAAACTTCTCCGCAATTTCATGAATTGAATGAGCGATTTTAAGAAATGAAAGGTCAAGACAAACGGAAAGAAGCCGAGACAACCGGAGATAAGCCGAGGCGAGACAAAGTTAGGCGAGAAAACACGACCTCGGACTGTTTCCTCATTAGTGTTTATAAGAAAATCCGCAAGAAATTAAAGCTTCATTCAGAACTAGCAAAAACTTTTAAGAAGATATATACGAGTACCTATCATTCCTATTACATTAAATTTTCTTTTTTACTTCTTATGTACTTTTTATAATTATTTTTTTATTAATAAAAAATAACCATATTATGTGAATAATGACCATGAGTAAGCGCTATAAAATTTTAGAAAAAATTGAAAATCCCCAAAATAATTCTTGTCCAGCCGCAGCCAACAATCTTCGCAAAGAGAAAAATGCAAAAAGAAAAAAACAATATGAAAAGAGAATAAAATTGGAAACAGCTATTACCTAAATGCTTGAGCACCTCGGGATTGCAAACTATTTACAATGAAATAAAAATACAGGTTAAAATACATTCAATATGATTTTATGGGTAAGTATTTGTTACCGATCAAAAATATAGCATTCTAAATTTTATGCGAAACAACTCAACTCCTATAGATCATACCAAATAAACTTTTAATTAAGTGATTAAGCTTGACCGGCACGGCGTTGCCAACAATTTTCTTTTAATTAAAATATTTTAGAAAACAAAAATCAATTAAATATAAATATACAGTGTGGTCCGAATTGTATTCCGGAAACTTCGGCAGCATATTCTGCAGATTAAAATAAGTAAAAAAGTTGTTATAAATATATGTCCTAAAATGCTTAGTTTCGGAGATACAGGGTGTAGAAATTTCATTTTTATTTCGATTTTTTCCAAATAATTTAAGAAGTCACGTCAATATTTGGATGAAAATTGGTGTCTGGCAGTTTTTGGACATGAGAAATTTGATTTTCATGTCAATATGACTCCTACTTGTAGAGGGCGCCACCTACATATGCTTTAACTGGTTTGAAGAGTAATAACTTTTCATCCATACCTGTATAAAACTACTGAGTAAAGAAATATACATTCACAACTTTTTTTACATAAAAAAGGTCTCTTGGTAAAAATCGCTACAAGTAATGGTTCTCGAGATATTTGAAATTGAAATTATCAATACCTGTCATCATTGACAAATTAAACATGCGTTGACCAAATAGTTATTAGACTGAAATCTTAAATTTGAAATCTTTTTGTGTCAAAAGTTCAACAGAAACTGTTTAATCATCATTTTTTCGCAGAAAAATTTATGATTAATTTAAAAAAATAAAAATGTATTATTTCAGTCAAATAACTATATTCAACGCGTGTGCTTATTTTTTGTCAATAATGTATTGACCATTTCCATTTTAAATATCTTGAGAACGGTTTCTTGTAGGGATTTTTACCAAGAGACATTTTTTATGTAAAAAGTCATGGAAATGTATATTTTTTTAGTCAGTAGTTTTATACAGGTACCGTCGAAAAGTTATTACTCTACAAAACAGTCAAAACGCATGTAACAACGCCCCCTACAAATAGGAGTCATTTTGACATCAAAATCAAATTACTCGTATCACAAAACTCCGAGACACCATTTGATCCAGATATTGACGTTACTTCAGAAAAAATCGAAATAAAAATGAAACTTCTACACCCTGTATCTCCGAAACTAAGCATTTTAGGACATACATTTATACGAACTTTTTTACTTATTTTTATCTGCAGAATATGCTGCCGAAGTTTCCGAAATACAGTTCGGACCACCCTGTATAAACAGTTATTATTTACATCAACAAAACTCACCTCCAAGTGTCAGTTGCAAGTCAAAAGGCGTAAAGGGCCATTATTACCGCTTTCCCGTTCAAAATACTCTAATAAGGTTGCAATGAGTTTTTTTGTAACCGCTGTTAAGCTACTTTGCCATCTTGTACAGGGTGAGTCAACGATAGAGCGATTGTCCATTATCTCATTTGTTTCGAGGTTTACAAAAAAAAAAATATATAAAAGTTGTAGGGAAGATTAAGATACACATTTTAAAATTATTATAGAGTATACAAGGTGCTTCAAAAAAGTATGGCGGATATAACATATGTTTTTTTTAAATGCAACACCCTATTTTTTATTTTATTTTTAGATTCTGCGTAAAATTCCATAACTTTTTTACATATAATGTTATATAACTAAAGTTAATAGTTTTTGTAATATTTCAATTTGTTTAAACAAATGTTAAATTGCAGTGTGGTAAAAAATTGTCATTGTTTCTGAAGTTGGCCATTGTTTCTGAAGTTGGAGTACCAAAAAGTTGGTAGGAGAGTTTTATAGAGATGAGAAAAATTATATATAAAAAGATATTTTAGTTAAATGATACAGGGTGTAAAATATATTTATGAATTTCAACTACTTAAAATTAAAAAATCTCAAATTTTTTAAATGGGACACCTTATATATTATCATTTTTTCTGATAGATTTTACAAAACTCTTCAACTTTTATTAAGTATGTTATATACCTATTTTTAATAGTTTGCGATTTATTCCAATTTTTTCTATTTTTACCCATATTTTTAATACAATTACCCTATAAAATCATAGTTACCATGACAAAACAAACTATTTATTACTTATCTTTAACAAGTAGCTTAATAATTAGTTACAATTGCTGGTATTAGTTAAAATTAATTAACTTTATTCAAATAAACTAAAATCACAGTCGTGAATTTCTTGGTGTATTTATTCCTATATTATGTAAGAGGAGACTTGAACTTTCCGGCGCGCGTCGCGTCGGGCCGAATAGCCACAGATTAAGGTAATACTAGATTATCTAATTGTTGAAGACTACTGATATATGAATTTTCTTCGACATACAGTAAAGTTTTTTGCTCGTAGTAATTCTGGTTTATAATTCATTTGGTAAAGCCAATATTACTACTGCCGCGAAACCGTCTCATTACACACTGAAGATGTTTTCTAGATAATCTACATCTATTTTTATACTACTTAGCAAAGTACTCTATAATATATAGTACTGAACTAAAAAATATATTTTTCTTGGCTTGTTTGTGTATATCAGTCACTTTGACTAATTCATTTAGGGAAAATCTGTAACTATTATCTCTACAATTTATACTTATTACAAAAAATTAAACGTTATGATGTTATAGCGTAATTGTATTAAAAATAAGGGTAAAATAGAAAAAATTGGAATAAATCGCAAACTATTAAAAATAGGTATATGACATACTTAATAAAAGTTGAAGAGTTTTGTAAAATATATCAGAAAAAATGATAATATATAGGGTGTCCCATTTAAAAAATTTGAAATTTCTTAATTTTAAGTATGTAGTTGAAATTCATAAATATATTTTGAACGCCCTGTAGCATCTAACTAAAATATCTTGACATAGGTCTTTTTCTATATCTCTATAAAATTCTCCTACCAAATTTTAGTTCTCCAACTTCAGAAACAATGCCATCACTGACAATTTTTTATCGCACTGCAATCTAACATTTGTTTAAACAAATTTAAATATTACAAAAACTATTAATTTTAGGTATATAACATTATACAGTGTGTCAATTTTAAAACTTCCCACCCTTAATATCATTCTTGCAGTTAAAAATATGAAAAATCGGAAAGACACGTCAATTTTATTAGTAAGGGGGACACTCTAAATGAATATTTTTGGTCTTTTTCTTTCAACCTCTTAGGAGGGGTAGATGTCACCCTTGCAATCTTAAATGGGAATGGGGGTCAAGTGGCACATCGTTTTAAAGGACATTTAATTCTCTTTTCAGCGATATCCTACTTTGTTGCTTTTTGTCTAGAGATTTAGAAGATTAGGTGGCAACATGGACCATTACATTTTTTAGGGGGTCAAAATTCGAAATACTAATAAACAGAAAACATCATAAACATTAACGTTTTCTTTCTCAAATTCGAATGCAACCTCTAATCAGTTTCACAGGAGGAATTGTTAACATTCCAGCAGGACGGTGCTCCAGTTCGTTATTTTTTTCCGGTCCGACAGTGGTTAAACGAGAGATTTGCAGGTACATGGATTGGCAGAAGGGGACCAATTGAATGGCTTTCAAGATCACTTGACTTTTTTTTTTGGGGGGGGGGGGATATGTTAAATCCATTGCTTATAAAACACAATCTACTGATATTGATTATCTTAAAAGGCGAATTACAGCAGAATGCCAGTCAAATCCCGGTGAAATTTTCCGAAATGTTAGGGAGGTGTTTGAAAACAGACTTTATTACTGTTTACGGGAAAATGGACAACATTTTGAACAACTTATAAGATAGGGCGTAAGTGGTGTAACCTAATCTTCTAATCATTTGTACTACAAGGAGATCATTGCAATAACTTTTGTGTAAACACTAACCTGAAAACCAAAATCTGGCACGTTTAATTGTTTCTGCACCTTTGAAACGCGATTATTCGGAAACCTCTGGATAAAAAGCAATAAAGTAGGATACCACTGAAAAGAGAATTAAACACCCTTTAAAACGATGTGCCACTTGATACCCATTCCCATTTAACAATTGTAAAGGTGATATCTACCCCTCTGGGCAACGGCCTAACTACGTCGAAACACCGGTTCCCATTAGAACACCGAAGTTAAGCGACGTAAGGCGATGCTAGTGGATGGACGGGTGACCGGTTCGAAACTTTGCATCGTGCTGTTGTCCAAAAAAGGGAAAAGTTTAAAATCTACTGATACACACTGCTCATTCACGCCGGTTCAAGGGCGGATGAGATCGGATATCTCGTGAGAAAGAGTTAATTTAGACACTTCCTAAGTCGGTAGGCCATTGGAGGACCGCGGTTCGGATTCCGCGTAAACAAGTAGGTCCCGTCCAGTTTAGCCATTGCAGCAGAAAGGAGACGTTAACTTGAACCTCACACATCTACCCCTTTTAGGGGGTTGAAAAAAAAAGGCTAAAAATATTCATTTTAAGTGTCCCACTTACAAATAAAATTGACGTGTCTTTCCAATTTTTCATATTTTTAACTGCAAGAAAGATATTAAAGGTGGGAAGTTTTAAAATTGACACACTGTATATAAAAAAGTTATGGAATTGTACGCAGAATCTAAAAATTAAATAAAAAATAGGGTATTCCATTTAAAAAAACATGTTATATTCGCCACACTTTTTTGGAGCACCCTGTATACTATATAACAATTTTAAAATGTGTACCTTAACCGTCCCTATAGCTTTTATATTTAATATTTTTTTGTAAACCCTGAAACAAATGAGATAATGGACTTTACTCTATCGTTGACTCACCCTGTACACTTCGCACTACAAACGCAAAAGAACAATTTTCGATTGCAAGTTCTGCTGGTAAAAAAATTTAAGCACGCAATTATACAACACAATTCACTTAAACCAAAACTCGTAATACAAAACTAAAGTGTCAACACGAATGAAAATGTCCAGAAATAAATAAATATATGTGACAACTTGACATTTTTAACAACAGAGCTACCCCCTGAATCGCCAGCAAGAATATATCCATGGTTGGCAACAATGAATTTAATAATAGCGCCCTCGATGACGTAACTAAAAGTCTAGTTGGTTTCGATAGTAGGTATGTATAATATGAATACTCTCATAAAACAATAAAAAATAAATAATCGTATTGGCTTGATCTTACTATTGCATAAATTCAAAATAGCTTTATTTTTGATCGGCGTCTAAAGTGTGTGAAGCTGAAGTGGTACAGACATTTAATTTAGTAAGAGTTATGATGCTTGAGGGGTGTTAAAAAGCACAATGAATGCGTATGAAAACAGTTTGATATGGTATTCATTCCTCAAATTAAACCATACAATAAATATTTTTATAACTGAATTACTTTATGTTTATATGTTTTATTGAGTACTATTTGTTTTCTAATATTTTAAATTGTGAAGGACAATATTTGATTACGTTACCTATGTTTGGATGTTGAAGCTTCCTACAAATTCGGGCCTCGCGTTCTAATTTCTGGAAATCTGAAATACAAAAATTTATATTAAAAGCAAAATACATGAGTTTTTAAAATTTGTTTAAACGTTAGATGTATACGAGGCCTGTCAACATATATCAAATGTCAAAATTAACTGTTATCTTTAGTTAACTTAACGCCAAAGTTTAAGACCCCCTTGTCACTAAAGTTTGAATAAAATTTGATCAAATTTAGGGCTTTGAATTGCTCAATTTGTCTTACAATGTATACAGGGTCTTTCAAAAAATATTCGTAGCTACAGGGTGTTAAAGTTATTATAATTTTCTTTAAGTACTTTTAGTGATTCGAATGAAATTTTGAGGGTAAAAGTTACTATAAGTGCAACATATTTTATTGCTGAAAAAGTGTCGAAAAATTCATCAGGGACGTGCATATGAGTTATCAATGAAATATTTAAAAAAAGCATGTGCGCCACTGACTTTTATCTTTTAATGTCAAAATTGTGTAGGCCGTTTACTGGCAATTAAAATCTCTTGATATTTTGTCGAAATCGGCCTCCTTGATGAGATAAACGCAATTTTATTAATCACAATTAAATATATATGTATGTTTAATAATAATTTATTATTAAATATTTTTACTATTAGTTATTATTACTATTAGTCCAACCTACAGCAATTTCAAATAAAAAAATAATAGTATTTAAAATAATAATTACAAAAAAACTAATTTCGAAAATTTTTAACATCCTGTAAATCTAAAACTATGCATTTCCATACCCATGTTTATAGGAACTTTTTTACATATTTTTTGATGAGGAATCAATGTGTACTTATTTAAAACTTTTGCAAGTTAATGATATTATTTTTTTAAAGGTTGCTATTAGACTTGGACTAAGGCAAATTAATAAGATTACATTTATCTTATCAAGGAGGTCGAAATCGACAAAATATCAAGAGACAACTTTTAATCGGCATTAAACTGCTTACACTATTTCGCTAACAAGAGAAAAAAACCAGTGGCGTACATGCTTTTTTTAGAAAAATATTCCTGTAATAACCCCTATGCACGTCCCTGGTGAATATGTCGACACTTTTTTAGCTTTAAAATATGTCGCATTTATGGTAACTTTTACACTCAAAATTTCATTCGAAACGCTAGAAGTACTTGGAAGAAAATCATAAAAAATTGAAAAAGATATTAAGACTTTAACACATTGTAGCTACGAAACAAAGCAGAATCGGACCTATGTTGATATGAAAAATTAATCTTATTTTTACATGAGGAATCTCGCCGCGAGAGATGGCACATGTTTTTTGAAACAACCTGTATATCTTTATACAGTCTCTAATTTATCCACTGGAAGTGAGATGTATCAACAAAATGCCGTTTTCAATCGATTATGAATTAATTTTCATTTTTTCGAATTTATGGTGTGCAAAAAAAATGTTTGTTAAAAAATATACAGATGTTTATTTTTATATTGGCTAGAATTTACATTTTTATTTATATTTTATGTTTTTTGTTATGCTACAAAGTTCGATTTACCTTGCATGCAGATACATTATTACCTACCGTATTGGAATACAAAATACCAAATTGAATTATATTTTTTTTTAAGTCAGAAATAATATTGCTGTTGATGTATTTTATAACCAAAATTCCTCGTGAACTGTAAATAAATATTCAAATGCATCGAACAAAAGCATCCATCCGAAAATTTTAGCACTGTTGGATGGAATCCTGATATAAAAAATATAGGACGGTATATTTATTTCAAATATATAAATTTTTGTTTGGATCATTATTAAAAAACAGGAATTTAATCGTTTTATAATTCAAATTACACACTTATTCAGTATTGAAATGCCTATATAAACATTAATAAAGTTTAATATATCACTGAATGAAACACGTGTGTTAAGTTAACACCACCACTTTAAAAAAATGTATGAAACTATGCGGAATAATTGCCATAAATAAGCAGTGAGAACGGAAAATTTGCCGCTCTTCGCTAAATATGTGTGTGTTTAGTGACTTACGCACCATTAAATCTTGGTGCTATTCTAATCTCCTATGCCTCAACCCATCAAAAACTAAAGTTTTGTCATATAAAAGTACCATACAACCTTTTGTACTTAATAACACCACTATTGACGTCGTGGACTCTGTGAAATTCTTAGAACTTGTAGACAACTCGTTAAAATGGGACTTTCACATCGAAGCTCTATCAAAGAAACTAAGCGCTGCCTGTTTTGCGCTAAGATCAGTTTCTAAGGAACTTAACTTATCACCCTCTAGAATAGCCTATTATGCCCTTTTTGAGTCACATCTTCGTTTGTCCTTCCATTCTGGGGTACTTGCTGCGCAACAAAATTTGATCGTATTTTCAGACTTCAAAAGAGAGCAGTTCGATATTTATTGGGACTAAACAGTAGAACTCACTGCGAGAATTTCTTTAAAAATTTCAAAATACTGACACTTCCTTCTTTATTAATTTTTGAATCCGTTTGCTTAATCCGCAAGCACATACATATCTGCTATTCCCGAAAGGTCATCTCATAACTATCCACTTAGGAATGCGGAGCACGATCTTTATCTACCAACCCCGAGCTCAGAACTAGTTAAAGGTTCAATACTGTACAATGCGAAAAAAATGTACAATCATCTGCCTTTGAATATCATATCGCTTTCATTCTTTCCCGCATTTCGCAAAGCTCAGAGATTATACTTACTGGAGAGAGCCCTATATGCGGTAAACGACTTTTTTGTTGATGTTTAATCATGAACAATTTTGAATTTTATAACTTTGATCATCTCACACACTGGTCAAAGGTCAAGTATTTAATATTTTGTAACTCTTAAAATTATATCTATTTATAATCTTTCAATTGTAAAATTTTATTGATACGCCTTTTTTTGTGTTCTGCAATTGTCTATGTATGTTCTATTTGTAATTTTAATGATTTAATTTTTTTTGAATTGTATGATTTGTATTGTATATTTTTTATTATTTGTATATTTTTTGTGCTTTTGTTTGTTTTGTAAATTATAATATTTACAAAACTAATAATAATAACTAATAATTAATTATAACAATATTTTGGCTTTTTGCACAATAAAGCGTTATTTGTTGTTTGTATGTTACACCAATGGTTTTTCTAACTTAATATTAAATTAGTACAACCACCATTGAAAATCAGTGAAAGAACATAGTTTTTTTAGGATTTTACAGTACAGGGTGGCGCCCCTCATACGACGCGGAGGCTCCAAGGAGAACGGGAGTTTATATCGAAATGAAATTTTGGGAGCACATGTAGGTTAGTTGAAAGCATTTTATAAAAATATACATATTCTACAGCGTATCCCCAAAAAAAGTTAGGCATCAAAGTTGGTTTTTTTGTAATGGAACACCCTATATATTAATTGATTTTCGGATTCTAGGAAAAAAATAAAGGTGAGTTTCATTAAAGAAGCATATGCCTAAATTGTAAGGATTGTGACATTTTGTGAAAATGTAGAATACATTTTAAATTTCAATAACAGCTATCTAAATTGTAATTTACCCTATATAACCTGATATTTAATTACAATAACCATTGTATGTTAAACCAAATTAAAATTTGTGCCGAAAAGTTATACAGGGTGAGACAAAATTAATACAGGACATTGGCCACTCTTAAAAGCAAGTTACTCGTTTATTTTAAACGGAACACCCAGTATATTATACTGGTATTCGATGGAAAATTCATATATCTTTACAATACTACTGGTTCCTTACCCCTCAGACAAAGATTTTTCTAGATATTTTCATTTTTATGATTTTGCCTAAGTAGATCTTTGCCATTTGATAAAATCTATGTGGCTGTGATATATTTTTTCATAATTTAACAAAAATTAAAGGATGTAGAGTAAAATACTCAACGGTACTAAAAAGATACACATTTTAAACATATTTTAATTATTACATAATTAAAACTAGATATAAGCGTATAATTATGACACAAAAATTAGCTGGATGAAATAAAATGACCAATATGTTTCCTTTCCTGTTCACTGCATAAAATGATTCTATTTTCAAAAGACTTTTTAAAAGGCATATGTGAAGTTCTACTTCGGAAAGCAATCACAATCATTTCTCCCATGTTGTCGACAATAGTTGGTCGAGTTTTGTAAACACTGTCTTTAATATACCCCAATAAAAAAAACTCAGGACTAGATAAATTAGGAACATTTTATACGTATAACTTTTTTTATTTTTTCAGATAGAAAGCAATATTTGGTATGTGAGTATAAGACATACTCACATACCAAATCAGGATTGATTGGCGTATTCAATTAGTTTCAATTACTTCCTGTTTCCCGGAAATTACTACAGCTTTTGATTTTTAATGGTACCCTCTAAGAGCTGACGACATGTTTAGAGTGTTCAGAGAACATATTTTAGGCAAGTTAGAATAACAAAATTAGTTATAAATTACATACGCAAAATTTAAAAATAATCATACAGAAAGTTAGGGCTTTTTGGTTTTACCTTATTAAGTAATTGTTATCAGGTAGTAATTGTTAATTTTGAAGTTTAACTTAATATAATGTCATTTTAACAGAACGTCAACGATTTCTTGTAGACGTATCTGTTTTAAAAAGTAAAGTGTTCTCGAATAGTTCAATTTAAATATTTCAAATTGTTTTTTCCTTGATTCTTTATATTTTTTTGCTTCCGACGACGGAAAGAGAAAACTTTGCGAAACGTTAAGCATTTTTTTCTTTGTTAGGCAAATTTTTATTACTGTAAACACAACTTCTGACAAGCAGCGTCCGTTTAGGTTTAACGCAGAAGTATTTACAAAAAATAACTATTTTATTTTGTAGATTTGTTCTTGCAGTGCAGTGGCGAAATACCCATAAAGGATTTTTTTGGTTAGTTGACATTGTAACGGAACAAAAATCTCCTGATTGACTAAAGAATGTTGGTACGATATTTTCATGCAAAGAACTTGAAATAATATCAATGAAATTCAAATACATATATAACTTTAAATAAAACACAAATTACCAACTTCTTGTTACACAAAACAACAAAAAGTCAGATGCTGGTACTCCAATTTATCGTTCTGTTTCAACTGTACTCAACTAAAGTTGGTAGAAGTACGTTTTGTTGCAAAAAACTTGAAGCAGCATCAATAAAATTCAAATACATTATATAACGATAAATAAAACACAAATTACCAACTTTAGTTACACAAAACAACAAAAAGTAAGCTGCTGGTGGTACCGTCTATCATTTTTCAACAAATTTATTTTACTAAAGGTGGTAGAAAAAAGTACTAATATACAGGTATGTCGTAAAACACATCTAATAATAAACTTCCCAAATATTTGAAAATAGAATAGTTCGAGATGACTGCGACTCTCGATGCATAGCAAGTGATGATATTGACGTTTTTATTATCTTTTCGTTAATTTTGACGTTTGAAATTGCCAAATTTTAAGTAGGTAGTGACATTTTCCTCTAAAACATGAATACAATAATTAATAGTAAGATCAACATTAAAAATACAAATTCAAACACTCCTCATAATTATTATAATGGCCGTGGACAAAGTATAGTATTCAACTCGCAATTTATAGCCATTATTCAGGCAGGATGACGTTTGCGTCACGAGCCGTAGGCGAGGGGCGCAAGTCACCCGGGTAGTAGCATAAATTGTTCGTTCAATAATATACTATTATTATATTATTTGGAAGATTTGAAATGGTTTAAAAATTTATTTATGGTGTTTGAAAAAATAGCATGTTCTATTAGGAGTAAAAATGACGTTTTTTTGCCTCGCCTGTATGTCAGACTCGCTAATCCTCTGTAGTATCTAAGATGAGTTACCAATAAAAGGCATCAAAATTGTCATCACTCTGTATATCAAGCGACACAGTAGTTTTAGTGAATAATACGCGATTTTACCATTTTCAATTTTTTTAGTTTGTAAATGTAGGAAATTTAGTTCTGAAAATAGTTAAATATTTTAAAAACCGCTCTAATTAGAATGTCACATCCACAGAGAAAATAAAGCGTATGTTATTAGACATTTGAAATTTGTGTGGGAACATTTTATAAGTAGTTTCATAAGTAATTCAAACTTGTTTTAGCACTAAATATGGATTTTTCTAAATCCGTTTAGAAATATCAAATGTCTACAAAATGTGAAGAATTTCAGAACAGTTGCTTACTCCGTATATCTGAAAGCTCAGAACCCTTGAGAAAATTGAATAAAATATTAATGAAATGTTTTTTAATAATCAGAAAATAAAATATATACATGTAAGCTTGTCTATTACAGTAGCAACCTCTTTTATTACTGGGGTTTCATAAGCACGAATGACACCTTTTTATGGCTTCTCTAAAACTATTTTGATAACACCATATTGATTAGATTCTGTGTAGTAATAAAAACGTTTTAATACAAAAATATATAACATAAATGTATTACTGTAGATTGTTATTGATAGAATTTTAATTAATGTTATATTTGTTGCTGTTTAAAAATGTTAAAAATCTCAAAATTTATTAAATAAATGTATTCCTGTACAGTTTGCAATACAAGCTTTTCTAAGAACAATTTTCTACTACAAAATTTACTAGTAAAAATTGTTAAGTTTAAAATATCACAACACTATTCACTTAAACCAAAAACTCGCAATGCAAAACTAAGCAGAGCAATTACACACAGCAGAGCTACCACATGAATCCCTAGTGGGAAATAAATTCCAGTTAATCATTCCTGCACTGAATATATCCATGGCTGGCAACAATGATTTCAATAATCGCGTCTTCGATGACTTAAAGTTTATTTGTAACTTAAAGTTAATTGTTTATTTATCAACAAAAAAATCTGTTGTTTATTGATATTGGATAGTTTGTCCTTCAATTTTCCAATTTGTATTTTCTCAATCCTACAGCGACTCCCTCCATTTTCTATTTTTTGTCTGGTAATCGATTGTGACGGCGTGGATTTGTTTAGTGGGGTGGTGATGGCGCAACGAATACCGCTGCCGTTATTAAAAAGCATTCTAATAAAAACAGAAAATCTAATTTCCTTTGTTTGGGCCTTTGTCAAAGATGACACGAAAGTGACGGAACGCAAAAAAACAAAGGATAATTGGATGCAGATTTTGGCTGTCTCTTTTAACTGTCCCTAATAACGTGTACCCGAATGACAGTTCGTGAAATCAGAAGTCTCAACCAGTAGCGGCTTAACCATAAGGTCAAATGGTGAATGCCCCCCTCCAAAAAAAAATCAGAAGAAAATTAGAAAAAAAACATTTAAATTATACTTTTTGCAAATCACTTTTTTTCATCCTAAGATATTCAAAACTATTCTCAAAAAATCTTCAATTTGTCCAATTTTCGCTTGAAAACGTTTTATTTTGCCATTTTCTCTACTGCCGGCCGGTCAAAATTTCATTTTGTCCTTCGTTCCCGCTATATTTTGCACGTCTTAAGCTCCAAATGCCGCGGCTCGTGACGCCAACGAGGTAAGGTATACTACGTATAGAAAATATAATGGGTTAAGGTACGATAGATATAGTTTATATTGGCCATTGACGCGTCATTCAGTCATATTGTCGCGACCTAGCTGGGGGTTGCTTGCTAGGATCGCTATACCAGGTTCTCTCTTTTAATCAAACAACCGTTAGAAAAAATATGCATTCATTAAATATACAACTCCATACATAACGAATAAGTGTAGATAATAAATTTGGGAAATGCCAAGACTTAAGGGTTTACTTTAGAGTAGTACTTACAGGAGTAAGGCGGTATAACGCTATATAACCCTCGGACCTACCATCTTTCTGAGGAAGAGGAGAAGTATACTACTCCTGCCCGGCCGAGAACGTAGCACAAGGAAACTATGGTCTCAGTCCTCACTGTGCCATAGCCATCCCGTGCTACAGTTGCAGCCAAACTGTGCGGCAGCGTAACCGTCACAGTTGAACCCTTTTACGCAGCTAACACTCATCAAAGATGGAACATTCGAGTGGGACAAAATCATCGTCCGGAGGTAAAATACCCCCTCGATCGGATCTCCGGGAGGGGGTGCCTACTCGAGCGTATCATCGGAGAACTAAGCAGCGTCAATGTTTCACGTTTGCGGCGTGGAACGTCCGCACTCTCCTGGACAGGACAAACTCTAATCGACCAGAACGAAGAACTGCTCTGGTCTCACAGGAACTCCACCGGCTAAGTATAGATGTTGCCGCTCTTAGCGAAACCCGCTTTGCAGATGAAGGTAGTCTGACTGACGAGCATTACACCTTCTTTTGGAAGGGTCACCCTGCCACACACAGTAGAATTCATGGCGTAGGTATTGCAGTCAAAAACGAAATCGCCACCAGTTTAACAGAAGTGCCTATTGGAGTCTCCGAACGTCTCATGACCCTAAGGTACCCCATATCAGATAAAACTTACGTTAATATCATTAGTGCCTATGCTCCCACCCTAGACGCTAAGGTTGAGGATAAGGATAAATTTTACCAAGATCTACAAAATGCTCTCCAACGAATTCCAAAGCAGGAGCGAATCATCTTGCTAGGTGACTTTAATGCCCGCGTCGGCAATCAGCAAGAAATATGGCCAGACGTATTGGGAAAACATGAAATGGGAAATGTAAATAGCAATGGTGACCGTTTGCTAACAACATGCACAGAGTACAATCTTTGCATCACCCATACATGGTTCAAGCTGAAAGATAAGTTTAAAGGTACCTGGAAACATCCCAGATCAGGCCACTGGCATCAATTGGACCACGTCATCGTTCGAAGGAAGCATCTGAAAGATGTCAGACTTACAAAAGCCAGAATAGATGCCGAATGTGGTACTGACCACCGACTTGTAGTTTCTAAAATGAAACTTCAATTAAAACCCAAATATCCACACTGCAAAAAAGCAAAACAACAAGACCAGATTGAACGTACGGAGTCTAAAGAACAACGACACCGCCAACGCCCTCCGGGAAGCCATCAGAGAATCACTTCCACCGATAACCTCAATCTCGGAAGCTGAACAAGGCTGGACACAATTGAGGGATGTGATTTATAATACCAGCGAAGAAGTACTAGGCAAGTCCAACAAAAGAAACAACCAGACTGGTTTAACGAAAATCAACCACATATACAGACTTTGTTGGAACAAAAGCATAGAGCACATCAAGCAGTCACTGCAAATCCACACAATCCAAGGCTGGTGGACAACTTTAAAGCAGCCAACAACACGCTTCGAAGAAGCCTGCGCCAGCTAAAGGATAACTGGTGGTCACAAAAAGCAAATCAGATTCAAGAGTACGCCGCGCATCACGACTATCGTAAATTCTTCGAGGCTGTAAAAGAAGTATACGGCCCAACTAAGAACGTAAGCTGCCCAATCAAGGCACAAAATGGTGAACTTCTAAAAGAGGAAGAGCAAATCAGAAATCGCTGGAAAGAGCATTACAGCCATATCCTTAACCAAGACAACATCCCCAATATGCAAGCACTAAACATAATACCTCAGTATAACAGCATCGATGTATTAGATATTCCAATAACGGAACAGGAAATAAAGGCCTCCATAAAACAACTTAAAAACAACAAATCGGCTAGCTGTGACGCGATTCCAGCGGAAATCTTTAAGTGTGCAAGTGAAGAACTTATTGGTCATCTTAAGGCTCTCTTCGATGTCATATGGGAAAGCGGAGAGGTACCTCAGGACTCTCGCAACGCGAATATAGTTAATATATTTAAGAACAAAGGAAGTGCATCAGATTGCGGAAACTACCGAGGAATTTCACTACTGGTTATCGGAGGAAAAGTTCTCGCAAAAATTATGTCAAACCGCCTTCACCCACATATAGAAAAAATCCTCCCAGAATCGCAAACGGGCTTTCGCACCAACCGCGGTACCGTTGATTCCATATTCTCCGTCCGCCAACTACAGGAAAAAGTAAAGGAACAGCAGAGTAAACTGTATGTTGCATTCATCGACCTCACGAAAGCCTTCGACTCTGTAAACAGAGATGCACTTTGGGCAATTATGCAAAAGTTCGGAGTGTCCAACAAGTTTTTTACTGTGTGTAAAAGCCTCCATAACAACAACAAGTCGAGAGTGTCACATCATGGATCACTGAGCGATCCCTTCCTGACAAATACAGGAGTTAGGCAGGGATGTGTCCTAGCTCCTCTCCTATTCAACATATCCATGGCAGCGCTCTCTATTATAGTGGACAGCAAACTACAGGAAAGAGGAATGGGTGTTAGATACAGGTATGACGGCGGTCTGTTCAACATAAAAAGACTCAGGGCAAAAACACGTACAAAATTTATCACAGAACTCCAATACACTGATGACTGCGCTCTAGTTGCTAATACCAATTACAGCAATTACAGGAAATGCTGAACACATATACCTGGGCATACGAGACTTTGAGCCTTAAACTGAATATCGATAAAACTAAAATCATGTGCACTCCCCCGGAAAATCTTAACAGCGCTATAAAAATCGGAGAAGAACTATTGGAATATGTATCGGAATTTAATTACCTCGGCAGTTTGATCTCGGAAAAGGCAAATATCGACTCTGAAATTCAGCACAGAATCAGCAGCGCCTCAAGAGCATTCTGGAAATTAAAAGACAGGGTTTTCTACAATCATGACTTGAGCACAAAACGAAACTTGCAGTGTATCGAGCAGTAATACTCCCCACCATGTTATATGGAAGCGAAACCTGGGTGCCGTACCGCCGGCACACGAGCGCATTAAACAAGTTGCAACAGAGACACCTTAGACAACTGTTAAGAATCAAATGGTACCACCATATCTCAAACGTATCAGTCCTTGAAAAAGCAAGTTGCGAGAGAGCTGAAGTCATGATTACTAAATCTCGTTTAAGATGAGCTGGCCACGTATGCAGGATGCAAGAAAACCGCCAACAGAAATCTCTTCTTTACGGTGAACTTGTAGAGGGTAAGAGGAAACCGGGTGGACAACTCAAGAGATACAAGGATGTTTTTCATGAAAACTTAAAGGGGATAAGCATGCAGCAACAATGGAAGGAAGCAGCGCGCAATAGAACGCAATGGAGGAGAATTGTAAATTCAGTTAATAACGACAACCAAAAAGTAAAGAGGCAACACAGTAATGAGATTTTTGAATGTCCGGAGTGCGGAAGAGAGATAACATCACGTATCGGGCTTTTCAGTCACAGAAAAGCTCATGACAGGAAACGCCTTGCGTAACTATCTTCTGATGCGTGTCAAATACTCGTCAGCGAGTAATGGCAGTAAGTAGTAACTTACAGGAACATCTTCAACGTCTTCGCTGTCTTCTACTGATTACTACGTCGACTGACACTGTCCTTTCTTTATTTAACCGCCTTCTTCTTTCATAACTTTATTTCGATATATCACCGACCACTCAACAACACAACCGATTATGCACTGGCTGATCGTTAATCTTCATAAATTTCGCGGTGGTCTGTTTTTCTTTATCTTCTTCGTTCTTTTTTCTACTGCCAATAAAAAGTTACGACTACAGAGGTACGATAACCAAGTACGGAACGGTCTTAAGAGAGTCGTTTCGGCAGTAAAGAAACTGTCTTTATAGCAGTACCGAGTATGGTGTGACGTTACAATGAACGTATCGAGTGACTAGACTGTTTTATAATGCATTAATCAATTTTTTTGACACGGTAATGTTTGTTTAAAGCTTTTCTATATTTGTTGAAGGTTCTACTTCAGAGCTATTAATGCTACATCTTAATAAAAGAATGAAAATAAATTAGAATAGGCATTAACCAAAATCCAGACCAAAATTATATTAGTTTAGAAAACAGGGATCAAAAACTGTGCTATTTCTTGTAAAAAATGTTAATTAAAAGGAAAAGGGTAAAAAATCACACAATAGAAACCCCAATCCTTAAAAAAAGATCCAATGCTATACGAAAGTCAATTAAAGATCTTTTAGACCTCTTAAATGTCCCACATTGGCCCTTACAATTCCTTTGTCGTCTTTTGTCCCATTCAGGATTCTGGTACAAAATTGAAAACGTGCCTTTCGTTAATCTCCCCCTTTTCAACATCAAATAAAAAGTAAAAAAGTTCAGCTGAAACTGAGGTTAAGTGAATTATTGATTAAGGAAAGTAAACCCCATGGTTTTCCATTGCTTGGCTGATTTTTTTTATTAAGAGGTAAGAAATAAATATATATTTGGACAATACTCACTGATTTTGTAATTATACAGGGTCCGGCAATAGTGCGTCGGGCATCTGTAGCTCCTAGAATAAAAAACTTGAGAATTTTGTTTAAGTGCAAACCTAAAGTATGTACCAGATACCAAACCTAAAGTATGTATTTCAGGAAAATATTTTAACTTCTATAGGGTGGCTCAAAAAAGTGTGAGTGGACGTGGATGATTTTTTTAAAATGGAACACCCTGTATATTATTGCATTTTTGGCTTCCTTTCAGATCACTTTACATAACCCTAAGATATGAATAAATATATTTCGATACTATCAGAGATATTAAAAAATAAATCAAAAATGTATATTTTTCAGCCCTTCTTAAAAAAATTATTAAAAATACAAGAACTGTTTTGAAATTAAAACTATATTAGGTATTTACTTTAGAGGGTCTGTTCTTACTTTGCTATAAATATGGTAATTGTAAATCATACAGGATGTTCAATATTCTACGCCAAACTTTCTAAAATATAAAATATTTTTTCTTTGTTTTTTTAAATGGAACACCCTGTATATTATTTTTTTATTAGACGGAGAATTAAAAAATGAACATTTTTTGTATTTAGAGTATTTCAAAATTTTTAATGGTTTCGCAGATACACGCAGTATTATTTCATATGGCGCTTTCAATGGTAAAATACGAGAGAAAAATCATTGGGTGGCTTTGATAAAAATTTACTGTGGAAAATGCCATATGAAATATAAAACTACAAATATCTGCGAAACCGTTAAAAATTTTGAAATACTCTAAATACAAAAAATGTTCATTTTTTAATTCTCCGTCTATTGATAAAATAATATACAGGGTATTCCATTGAAAAAAACGAAGAAAAATTGTTTTATATTTTAGAAAGTTTGGTGTAGAATTTTGAACATCCTGTATAATTTACGATTTTCATATTTATAGCAAAGTAAGTACAGACTATCTAAAGTAAATAACTGATATAGTTTTGATTTCAGAACAGTTCCTGTATTTTTAATAATTTTTTTAAGAAGGGCTGAAGAATATATATTTTTGATTTATTTTTTAATATCTCTGAAACTATCGAAATATATTTATTCATATCTTAGGGTTATGTAAAGTGATCTGAAAGGAAGCCAAAAATGCAATAATATACAGGGTGTTCCATTTAAAAAAAATTATCCAGGTCCACTCACACTTTTTTGAGCCACCCTATAGAAGTTAAAATATTTTCCTGAAATACATCCTGGTACATACTTTAGGTTTGCACTTAAACAAATTTCTCAAGTTTTTTATTCTAGGAGCTACAGATGCCCGACACACTATTGCCGGACCCTGTATATCTGTAAAAACACATATTTTGTAAGACATTTATTTTTTTAAAACTGTCTAATAATTAAAGAAATCTTCAAACTAATAATTTTAAAGCTGATTGGTATGGTTTATATAAACCTTTCAATATTTTTGATTGAACGAAACGAAACCAGAAATGGAGAACAAAATCTTTTATAAATCGGACTTAGTTCCAATTAGCCAGATCAAATCTAATAAACTAATTAAAAAAGGATTGGCAAATATCCTTGTTTGGTTCTTTTTATAAGAAAAAGCTGCTTTTTCCTGAACTTTTTCTAGTCGGATAAAGTTAGGCCAGCTTTTTAGTATTTGAGAATTAATTAAACAATACGTTTAGTATTCACTGTATTACAGTGAATTAACAAAATTTAAAAAAAAAATAAAAAAGGAAGTAAAATGTCCAAGGTGACCCAAACTTCCGAACAAAAAGAGAATTTTATTTCAATTTTTTACATAATATGGGGGACATTAATATATGGACTTTATTGAAATTTATAACAGATTGTTTTTATTTAATTTACCTACAAAGTATTTATTATTTTATCAAGAACCAATAAAGTAGTTCTTTGATTTATATTACAATGACTTGTAGATATTGGATATTTGGTTAGGATATTTGGTTATAGATCGACAGTTTGTATTGAAATGCAATTTTATGAGTTCTACAGGGTGGCTCCAAAAAAGTTGCTATCAAAGTTGTGTTTTTTATAATGGAAATATTAATATAAAATATTAATTGATTTTCGGATTGTGGGAGAAAAATAGGGGTGAGTTTTATAAGAGAAGTATATCACTAAAATGTAAGGCTTTTGACATATTTAACATTTTCTAGCAATAAAGAACAATTTTTAAATTACAATTTGTACTTTAAATAAAATTAAAACCTGATCCAAAAAGTTATACAGGGCGAGACAAAATTAATATTGAACCTTAGCCACCTTTAAAAGCATGTTATTCTTTTATTTTAAACGGAACACCCACTATATTATTCCGATATTCAATGGAGAATTCATGTATCTTCAAAATACTATTAAGGTTGCCTACCCTTCAAAGAAAGATTTTCCTAGATATTTTCATTTACATAATTTGATCTGAGTAGATCTTTATTATTTGATAAAGTCTAGGTGGCTGTGATATGTCTGACGTTACTTCAACATAGCTGTCTAATTAGTCCAACTTTAACAACTAGTTATCATTTTGTGACAGTGAAAACAAAAAAAATTCTCAGAAATTTGCCGAAAATGCAAACTTATCCTACATCAGAGAGAACTATTATGATTCTATTAGTTGGTGAATGCAGTGTGCATTCACAAATTAATAGAATATTTAAATACTCCTGATTTTATCCAGTCTGGTGTTTTTTTATGGGGATATGTTAAAGTCAGTGTTTACAAAACTTGGCCAACTATTGTCGACAACATCAAAAAAATTATTGTAGCTGCTTTTCGAGGTAGAACTCCACATATGCCTTTTAAAATGAAAAGATCCTTTTGGAAAAACGATCATCATTTTATTATGCAGTTAACTGGAAAGGAAGCATTTTGAGCATTTGATCTCATCTAGCTAATTTTTTCACATAATTATATTTTTATATCTAGTTTTAATTCTAAAACGTGTATCTTTTTATTACCGTTGAATATTTTACTATACAATCTTTAATTTTTATTAAATTAACAAAAGGTAGGTAAATCACACAGCCACCCTAGCTTTTTTCAAATAATTAAGATTCATGTTAAATAATCTACTGACACAAAATCATAAAAATTAAAATATCTAGGAAAATCTTTGTCTGAGAAGTAGGCAACCTTAATAATATTTTGAAAATATATAAATTCCCCATTGAACAGCGGAAAAATATACTGGGTGTTCCATTTAAAATAAAGGAGTAACTTGCTTTTAAAAGTGACTAATGTTCCATATTAATTTTGTCTCACCCTGTATAACTTTTCGGGTCAAATTTCAATTTGGTTTAACATACAAGGGCTACTGTAATTAAATATCAGGCTATACAACGTCATCTAAAATTTAGGTAGCTATTATCGAAATTTAAAATTTATACTCTTCATTTTCACAAAATGTGAAATATGTCAAAATCCTTAGATTTTAGGTATATGCTTCTTTAGTGAAACCCACCTTTATTTTTTTCCTAGAATCCGAAATTTAATTAATATATAGGGATATTCTATTAGAAAAAACACAACTTTGATGTGTAACTTTTTCTGGGGACACCCTGTATAATTCTATATATTTTTAAAAAATGCTTTCAGTTAACCTACATATGCTGCCAAAATTTCATTTCGATATAAACTACCGTTCTCCTTGGAGCTTCTGCGGCGTATGAGAGGCGCCATGCGCCACCTTGTATATCTTCAATTTTTGATAATAACTAATTCAATGTTCCTTGGTTCTTTTTCAATAACCATCATTCAGTTTGAATTAAAAACTTTCCTTCTATCTAATATTTTCCAGTGATAGGTTCAAAATAATAAAGTAAGATTACTTTACCCTAAAACTACATAAATTGAATTTGTCAATTTAGAAAAACTAAAGGATACTACTTTAGGAAACTGTCCCTGAAGCCAAACCAATAAATCTCTCGATAAATCTAAAATTTATGGTTGTAGAAGCAAATTACGGAGAAACGTACGTTGATATTTGTTTTTCCTCTTTTCTCCTGGTTGATTTTATTTCATCCTATATCTTCATCCTCCGTAACATTTCCACGATTGCATTGGAAATCAGTAAGTTCTTGTTTGTTTTTTATCGATCCTGTTCGTCAATCGCTAGCTTTTTGTTGATTTTTCTTTTTTCTTTCGTCTAACATCGTAAATAAAACACTTTTACAAACTAAAGCTATATCGACATATTATGTCGAGAATGCTGTTTGCAAAAAATAAGTAAAAAAACCTTTTTCATTTTTAAAGAAAGAAAGTTCTTCTCATCAATCCAATAAAGTAAATATTTTTTGTAATATTCAAATACTAAATATTAATTACAAAGTTGAAACACTTTTTCTGCTAAAATAAGAATATTACTCATAAATAGGAACTTAATCAGTATCCAAGTACCAGAAAGATAAAGATTTAGATGCAGGTACGTCATTCGTGGGAGCGACACTTAATGTCTCTGAAAATTTCACAAGAGACCGGCTCTGTGAATGGATAGGGGAATGATGTTTCAGGAATGGAACGACAGTACCGGCTTAGGTATCGGAATGGATCATTTCAAGAGAATCTAAGCACGCTCATCAAAACGCAGAACCTGAGAACCTTGAAGGCTAATAGAAATGGTACGCGTATGCTCACTGCAGTATGGAGATCACATCTGCAGAGGATAGTGGAAGACGCCAAATGCCGACTCTGCATGGAAAATGACGAAACTATAAAGCACGTCATATTATATACCTGCCCCGCTGAAAGCATGACCATATTTGAATTGTGTGGAAAAAACTATGCTGGACTATGGAAAATGACGAAACCATGAAGCATGTGTGTAGCTGCCCCGCTGGGAGCAGGACCAGGTTTGAGGTGTTTCGCAATACTATGCTAGACTTATCTAGAAGACATACAGGGTGTCCCAGGCTGGGCGTGCATTAGAAGTTTCTAGAGAACTACAACATCTATCTCGGAGAATTTTGGCACATCATAGTTTCACAATGAGATCTATCTATACTTATATACTTAGAAGCAAGAGACTTGCAAGAGTCTTGCAGCAAGACTATGACTATGAACGGACTAGTAAGAAAATTTTGAGAAATATAATATGTTAGAATGTTATATTGAGTCTAACAAACATAAACAAATGGCAGCTGATTTATATTTTAAGCGGTATCCAGAGCGCGAGCAACCAAACCCAGCCATTTTTAAAAGGTTAGAAGATAGTTTAATCAATTTTGGATCTTTTCAAAAACCGCGTCCGAAAAATTATCAGAAAGAAGATGAATAAAATCAATATATTAATGTTCTCGGAGCCGTAACACTAGATCAAACAACATCAAGTAGAGCTATTGAAATGCTGTTAGCGGCGCACGGTAGGGTATTAGCATGAAAAAGGTGATCGAAATTCGAAAAAGCAAATGTGTTTAAGATTTCCCAAAAAAAGATAAATGATAAGTTAAATCATCTCTGCCATGAATGGCGTTGCTATGGGTGTGTTTAGTTGCATTCATTTGTTTCAACGAAACGTCAAAGTTGTTACTTCTCACAGATAAGAGGTATGGCTAAATTTTATGTTTAAAATTATAAATTGTTGTTGTTCTTGTGCTCTTTTTACGTTTATATTATTGTTTTGATTGAAAATGGCTCAGCAAGCTGCAGGTATCTATTCTACAAAAACCTATTATTTATTTTGATATTCTCTATACAAACGATTTTTTTTTGCAACTAAAAGTTAGGCGTTCAGAAAATTTGATTAAATTTGTGACATTTTTATTATACTTAGAGATTTAGTTGCGCATTTCGAAGAATTCAGCATATTGTCTATATACGCTTTACTTAGTAAACATTGGGCTTTCATACAGTAAAATAAATACTGCGACTTTTTGCGACTTTGCTGATAAAGTGAGAAAAACATTCTTGGTTTCCTCTAATTTGCCAATCAGTGATATACTAATGCGAGGTGTAAACCGCGATGGCATTGTTGTGTACAAAGCGATCGCATTAGTGCCATTAGCAGTATAGCACAATTTGGCATTAGTAGCGACTTTAGTGGTATGGGCATTGCTCGCGGATCGGTCGTAGCATTAGTAGTATTAGTTGCGATATTACTACTGGCATTAGTGGCATTGGCAGTGGAAACACTGGAACAGTGATTTTTCTTTCTTTTTTTTAGAATCGACAAATTATCCTTTATTTTGTTGATATTATTTCCTCTTTAATAGAAATAGCAATAATTTATATAAGGTCTACATAAAAAAATTTCGATCAACTATCAGTGTCAAATACCCCACTGTGCGGCGGCGTGCGGAGACGGTACCAACTCTGTCTAGATAGAAATCCGCAGCTCAGCAGTCTGAACCATAAAATAATAAATACAAGAAGAAGTGTCAAGTCAATGTTAAATTATGGAAACAGCGTGGCTGCCTGGGTAACTAATTTTCAGATATGGCGGCTGGGACATTTGACATGACATAGACATGACAATTTCAATTTTATGAAATTTATTTCCGTTTCCGGTTTTTAATGGCGGGCTGTTCAGGAGGTTTAAATGACGGTTAATATACTTTTTACTCTTTCTAGTAGTAAATAATACAACAAAATTACTCAAAAATATTTATTTACCCAGTCAAAATTTTGACTGGGTAAGACCAGGGTTGTTAAGTAGTTTATGAAGCAAAAAACTACACCATAAACTACGTGTAGTTTTTCGTATTAACTACGTTTTAAAATTTTAAAAACTACCTTCAAAAACTACACAAAAACTACGTTAAAAACTACCTACAAAAATATAGTAAAACATAAACAATTTAGACTTTAAACAAAAATCAAGCCAAATTCTTATCATGGAAGTATGAAGTTATATTATATTTATATAAGTTAAACAACATCAGAAAAAAAGACAATTTTTTTTTTCAACAAAAGTGTATTTTCTACGAAATACAAAGTAACATTGAACACAAAATAAACTATAAATTCTTATGGAGAATTCTCCATAGACATTCTCCAGTACTCAGGAGAATATATGATTTTTTACATCTAAAGGCACAACTTCATAATTCCCCTCTTTCCAGAAGGTATGGAGCAAGGTATGGAGACATCGACGTCTTGCAAAAGCATTTTTAACTACTAAGTATCAAAAATATCACATAATAAGGAACAAATTTACAAAATATAGATTTTTTATTTCTTTAAATTGATCAACAAACAAAGCTTTTAGGTTATGTTTCACTGTTATTTAAAAAACTACATTAGTTACATAAACTACATTTTACTACTCGACATTTAAAAACTACTTGTGACATGTAGTAAATGTAGTTTATTAATAATATAATAATAAAAATATTTATTTCAAAAATGATCTAAATATGTACAATAAAATTACAAATATATAGACATATTAAAATATTGTCAGCAGTGAAGAGACTTTTATATTAAGAATTCATTGATTGAGTAGGGTTCCAATTCAATTAAGAGTTTTTTCAATGATTTCTTATAGGTTTCTTGACTTTCGATTGCTCTTATGTCTTCATGGAGGCTATTGTAAAACTTTACACACATATATACTGGATTTTTTTCAGTCAGGGTGAGACGATGTGAGGGGAACTTAGCATCACTGGATCTTGTTTGGTATTCATGAGATTTTTCCATTTCAAATAGGGACTTATGTTTGAAGATGAATATTAAACACTCATATATATAAAGAGCTGGAAGCGTCATAATTCCGAAGGATTTAAAGTGTCCTCGACAGCTTTCTCTGTATTGAAGTTGCTTTATAAGTCTTATAATTCTTTTCTGAATCACAAAAATTTTTGCAGTTTCTGAATTTGATCCCCAGAGAATAATTCCATATCTCAGCAGTGCCTCAAAATTCCCACAGTATAGTGTCTTCATTGAGTCTGGGTTCACATAACTTGACACACACTTATTAATTACTACGTGTAGTTTAACAACTCTGGGTAAGACCAAGACCAAGACCAAGACTATTTGTTAACTTGGTCTTGGTGCTTCCTTTAAAAATAAAATAGAGCTTTTATGATATAATATTTTTTAGTATTCTTATGATCGTCATTAAAATAAACAATCAATTATATGAAAATTAAAGTGGATGTAGTTAAAAAGTTTCTAAAAGACATTTATATTAATGATGAAATATTTTCTATATACAACTTTTCCTTCCATTTTCTTTAATGCGATTAGTATCGAATAAAACTTCTTCAGGCAGAACAAAAATCATAAACTTTTAATAGGCCAATAAGAAAAGTTGATATTTTACCTACTCGTATAAATTTCCGATCGTATTAATAGGAAATACGGAGAACTTAATCAAACTTTAATAATATAGGTACGTTAACTGTTGAGAAACCTTTTCACAAACTAGGACACTGTACGATGTACTTTAACGACATTTTGATTATAATTTCCCGGAATATCTGAGTAATAGACCGCTCTGAAAAGGTCGATAAGTCCATTAAACGTCCATTTCAAGTAGGAAATTATTTAAATCCAATAAAATATAGAAGTTTTATTTACATCAATCTGGCAGAGATCTGATACGTAATTTAATTTATTAAAGGCTGTAGACGACCCGGCGCGGCGGCTACGGTTGTAAAATAAAGAAACATTTGTTTTAAAACTGTTGTTTAGAAACAACAGTTTGCCAATGTTCTTTCTTATCTATAAGGAACAACAAGTTGTATAACAAACGACAATTATAAAATAATTCGCGCGTTTCACTAATCATGTTAGCATCATCCGCAGATAATTATAAACCAGTTTATAATCATCTGCTGATGATGCTAACATGGTTAGCGAAACGCGCGTCCAGTGTAAAAGTAAAAGTGTTTTGGTGTATTGTGGTGATATAGTGTTTTATTTTGCTGTGTAACACCAAAGATTCCAACCCTCAACTGTAATCTGCAACTGTTATTTTAGAAATAACACCTAATACTCATACAGTGTAACCCATGATCCAGGCTTCCACAAAAACTCCTATATTAAGTTTTTGGTTTGTGATTTTCATTCATATTTTTTTACATAATGGGTTAGCGCACATTTTGAAAATTTATTTAGGTATATTTTTCTTGTAGTATAAGATTATAAGATGATTAAAAGCCTATAGTTTAAGCCTCGAAAGAGACTCAATAATTTTTTTTTCTGATTGTCGCCAAATACCTAATTTTTGAACTAACTTCAACGATAAGAAATCACTTAATGAAAATGAAATAACCTGTTAAAATTTTGAACGTGGTTTAAGCCTGAACTCACCTTCAAGAATTTTATTTTTTTTGAATAGGAAATGAAGTCTGGAATCAATCATTAGTCCAGACTTTACTTTCATTAGTCCAGACTTCACTTTCATTAATCCAGACTTCACTTCACTTTATTGCAAGGCGGTACGAAGCTCAGCTAGTATTTTATAAAAAGAATGAAAGTAAAAAATCTCTCGTTTAATCATCCTGTATACACGTACATATGTATATGTCCAAAATTGTTGTATATTATGAACGTTTGGTAAAATCAAAACACGTTCCAGGAAATATTAATTTATAAGTTAGAAATTAATCATGACTTAGTTTAGACCACATGAAAAAGCTATTTCTGTATTATACACGCTTATTACTCAATTTAATACACAATAGAAAATTGATTTATAAAGTTTAAAAATTATATTTAAATTCAAAGTGTAAAAAAAAGAATGATGAAAAGTATTGAAATTAATAGACTCTTATGCTGGGTCCAGACCAAGCAGACAAAACAACGACAATACAGAAATATTCATGTTTAACGACAAAATTGCGACAAATCCAATACATTTCTGCGACATTTTTGTCTCATTTTTGTTTTGTTTCAAAATTCGGAGACTCCCGTAATTAATTAAATGTCCCGTCTCGAGTCGGTAAAGATCAAAGTGTCTGTGTTTTGATCGTATATTTTACGACAATTTGTCTGCGCAGTGTGTATGACGTGTGCTGCCAACAGTAGGAGACTAGTGAAATCACACATGATTAATAAAACTCATTCGCAACAACTAAATTTTTGACTTGTACTTTTGTTCTTGCGATGTGGACAATTTGTCTCAAGTTTGTCTTGTCAGAATTCCCCATTGTTTGTTGCAAGTTTGTCTTATTTGTCTCAAGATCGTGTTTACTTTTTGTCGCCTTGGTCTGGACCCGGCATTAGATTTAATACTGTTTCAGATGTTTTGACATGCTACCTATCAGATTATCTAGGTAAACCTGGAATTTCTTCCCATTCTTCGATTGCTGCAATTCTCAATTTTCTTAATGTCAATTATTCGTGATTATAGGAAGACCCAAGTCTGTTCAATTACGTTCATATCTGGTAAATTAACTGGCCATCGTGAACACGTTATTCCCTCTTCATCATGTATATTCATCTGTATAAAACTTTTTCTCATATCTTTGTTAACAACGCAGATATTGGACTAATTCAAACTAATGGGCCACCCTGTATATGTATGTATTACAATTACAAATCAAGAATCATTATTTGAAACACTCTAATTTTAATTAATATTAAATGTCGAGCATAATAGGCAATAAGCTGATTAGTTATGGACGCAGAAATCGATTATCGAAATTACAGAGGCGGTAACGGAACAACCGCAAAAACCGATCTTATAGCTTTAAATCGGATTTTCCAAAAATATCATCTGTGGGCGAACATATACCTAATGAAAAACTAATGAGATTGTATTATTTTGTAATAAGTTGGAATGCACACAAATAGACATATACCTACTCGTAATTGTAAGTAGGTATATTTAGCTTTAGTACTATTTTTTTCTTTCTTATACTATCTAGTAATTTTAGCGCAGATACCTAAATATAAATATAATTATAAAGGTTTTCAAATATTGAGCAATTTTATTACAAAAATACAGTGACCTACATTAAAATCCAAATAATAGTTCCAAAATAAAAAAAGGAAGTTTTATTTTACAGCGAAGTCGTAAATAGGAGTTCTAACTAAAGGGTAACGCATGGCAAATACAGATGTCAAATTTTATCAGTTTTGAAGAAGCCGATTTTAACTAATTTAGGAAAAGCTGCATCTACTTTTGAATTAAAACTGAACAGGTAACAAGGGAAAACCAGGCAAATGCCAACGTAACTTAAGTTGTCAACCTATATTTTGTCAAATGTAGTTTTAACAATATTAATTTAATACTTTTAATTTTTTTTTAATATATACCTACTGTTAGTGTATCCCTAGTGTATCTTAAAGGAATTTTAGGTAATAAAAAACTTGTTCTAATTAGACATTAGTAAAATCATAAGTTGACAACGTATATTTGATACCAATTAAACTTTTAGTTATGTAATCGAGGGCGCGATTTTTTAATTCATGGTTGTCAACCAGGCAACATATTTGTCGCCGGGCTGACTAACTGGAATTTAAATTTCGCGCTGGGGATTCAGGTGGTAGCTCTGCTGTAAAAAATGTCAAGTTGACAAATTTATTTATTCATTTCCTGACATTGTCATTCGTTTTGACACTTTAGTTTTGTATTACGAGTTTTTGGTTTAAATAAATAGTATTGTGATACTTTAAGCTTAAAAATGCTTTCTAGCAGACCTTGCAGTCGAACATTGTTCTTTTTAGAACCTCTTTTAGTGCGAAGTGTACAAGATACCTTAATAGCCGTAAAAAACTCATCGCAACTTTATTAGAATATTTTGAACAGGGAAGTGGTAGTAATTATTTTGTGGGCCCTGTATGTCCGTTAAGTGCTGTTAAGGAGGTGAGTTTCGTTGATGTAAATAATAACTGTTTATATATTTATAATTAATTTATTTTTGTTTCCTAAAATATTTTGATTAAAAGAAAATATGTAAAAGTGGGAAACGCTGTGCCGGTCAGGCTTAATCACGTGACTAAAAGTTTATTAATATGAACCTATATCTAAAGAATACGAGGACAATAACGCCCCTATACGGGCTGCAGCAGAATTTGTGATGTTAGACGCCATTTTTTTGGGTGTAACGAATGAGTCATCTGCTGATCATCAGCGAGAATCTTAGCGATTTTTGATAGTTTGTGTGTGGTGAACTATGTATTAACTTTATTACAATGGTGATTAGTTGTTCAACTTTCAAGTATAAAAGCCGCAGCGATAAGAAAGAGCCAGGAGTTTCGTTTCATAGGTAAATAAACAGTCCACTCTAATTTTTAAGCGTTTTCTTAGTGAACTCCATAATTATTTTCCTAATATTATACAGGGTGATCCGAACTGTATTCCGGAAATTTCTGCAACATATTCTGCAGATAAAAATAAGTAAAAAAGTTCCTATAAATGTATGTCCTAAAATGCTTAGTTTCGAAGATACAGGGTGTAGAAATTTCATTCGATTTTTTCCAAATAAATTCTGAAGTAACGTCAATATTTGGATGAAAATTGGTGTATAGGAGTTTTTTGACATGATAAATTTGATTTTGATATCAATATGATTCCTACTTGTAGAAGGCGCCACCTACATATTTTTAATTGGTTTGAAAAGTAATAACTTTTCGCCCGTACCCGTATAAAACTATTGAGTAAAAAAATATACATTCACAATGTTTTTTTCGTAAAAAAGGTCCCTTGGTAAAAATCGCAACGACTAATAGTTCTCGAGATATTTTGAATCGAAATTATCAATACCTGTCATCATTGACATAAATTAAACATGTTGATTAAATAGTTATTAGACTGAAATCATAAATTTGATATGTTTTTGTGCCAAAAGTTCAAGAGAAACTGTTTTATCATCATTTTTTCGAAGAAAAATTTATGATTAATTTAAAAAAATAAAAAGTTCCCATCTACTCAACATGTTTATTTTTTGTCAACAATGACATGTCTTGACTATTCTATTTTAAATATCTTGAGAACGGTTGCTCGTAGCAATTTTTACCAAAAAATATTTTTTAGGTAAAAAAACCACGGAAATGTATATTTTTTTCACACAGTAGTTTCATACATGTACGGACGAAAAGTTATTACTCTTCAAAACAGTTTAAATACATATAGGTGGCGCCCCCCTACAAATAGGAGGCATATTGATATCAAAATCAAATTTCTCAAAAAATATCAAAAAAAACACAGACACCAATTTTCATCCAAATATATTGACATTAGGGACTTCAGAAATTATTTGGAAAAATCGAAATAAAAATAAAACTTCCACACCCTGTATCTCAGAAACTAAGCATTTTAGGACATACATTTATACGAACTTTTTGACTTATTTTTATCTGCAGAATATGCTGCCGAAGATTCCGGGATACAGTTCGGACCACCCTGTATATGTATACTTGATATTAGTAGTGGGAACTATCGAATGAATACTATCGAAACATTCGATAGTTGCAATTCATTCGAATAATTCGATAGTTAGTAAGAAAACATTCGTTGAAAACTATTCGAATAAAAATTATCGAATAGATCCGTCATCTGCCTTGAAATATTGTATTCTAGTAATTCGGCAGCAAAAACCATTCATTTATAAAATTCATTCATTTATAAAATTCATTCATTTATAAAATTCATTCATTTATAAAATTCATTCATTTATGAAATTCATTTATTCGTCAGGATCGATTATAATAAAATATTAACTGAATTTTAGTTGTCGCTCGGCGACGTAGGTTTTTTTCCGAGAAAGCGGTCGGTGGCAATGCTATGAAAGAAGCCGGCATCTTTGATTTTTGCGGAGTCATATATATAGATAAGGACACATTATTTTTTTTTATTGAGGTGCTAGTATTTACACAGAAAATACATTATGAAGGGCGCTGTTGCCATATTTTTGTATTAGTTGATATTACCAAAGAATATTATTGTTTGGCTTTAGTTAGTTAGGGATAGTATGTCTGTATATTCTGCATTTTTTTTTATTAATATTCTGTTGTTACACTGCAATAATACTTGTTATTTTGGATGTAAGAAAATGATTTTTAATGTTTTTAAGCAAAGACTGGTTTAATAAATAATAATAACAGCAATAATTTGTTATACCTATTAACAACAAAATTTAAAATGATTTAATATAAATATTTTTTTTAGTAGTAGCAAAATATAAACAACAAATTAGATGTCAAAATTATTTATATTAGATCCTATTTAAAAATAATATAGTCTCTAATTTTTTTGGCAACGTTGGTTTATTAAATAATAATAATTACAGAACTAATTTGTTATATTAACAACAAATTTTAAAATCATGAAATATAAACATTTATTAATTTTCTAAGCATGCAGTGTAATGGAAGGAAAATATAAATAAAAAATTAGAAATCAAAATTACTTATATTAGGTGCTTTATATTACTATTTAAAAATTATATTTACTTTTACTGGCATTTACTTTAAAAAATAAATGAAATATTTTTTCTTCGCAAAAAACTACATGTAAGAGAATTAGCATAAACAAAATATAAACATCGTTAACTTTTTTTTTGAATTAGCACGTGTAAAACTTTCATTTTAATTTTCTCACCCCATAGTTTGAGTTCGATAACCATTTACTTAAATATGATTATACAACCACATTACTTAAATATGATTATTAAGTTCAACTAATTCATATTATTAAAACATCTAAAATACAAACATGTATTTTTAAAATTAATTGTAAGTTCATCTCATCTCTCTTAAAAATTGCTACTTCTCAAAATTTCCCATTAAAAAATAGACCATATACCATATAAAATGAAATAATTGAAAGATCGGACTACGGAAAACCACACAAATTATCGGAAAAATTTTGACCACCTGCACATGCACACAATCGTCAATAAATAAAATTAAAAAATAACTACTATTTTAGTATTTTAACTATTTTAATAAACGCAAAAAATAGCACAGTATTTATACGGCGAAGTTATAAAATTTGGAAGAACCAATAATGCACTGACGCATACAAAATCCAAACGAATACTAAATTTCATTTATCAAAAGCATTCGATAGTCGTGGCTCAACGATAACCATTTAGTCGCACGGCGAAGTTGTCACATATGCTTTAGTTTACAAATGAATGAATGATTTTATTCGAATAAAACCATTCGATAGTTGAAATCATTCATTCATTAACCATTCGATAGTCTAATTCATTCAATAGTTTTTTTCGTAATTAATTAGTATGATATCACCGCATACACCATAGGCGTAGTCAAAACATTTATCAAAAATAGAAATATTTCTTCAAGCAGCTAACTTAAAAAAATATGTGCCATGGCACTGTTTGGAAGAATGGTAACAATTTGATCTCGGATGTTATAAGTCCTTGTATTATTTAGTCATTGATATGAACTGTAAGTAGGCATTTGCCTCTTTTTACATTGTTGCCTGTTCAGTTTCAATTTATTTGTTTTTCAGTTTTCACCTAGATCAATAAATGAAAACATCCCACCATGAGGACTTTATGTATGACACTGTATAATGTTAAAAAAATGGATGCTTCGTCAGGCGTAAATAAAATGTTCATTTCTAACTTACCTCTAGCAGATAATTTTTTCGTATTAATAATTTTTGCGGCAAATTCCAGCCCTGTAGATTTCTGGACGCATCTTCTGACCACCGAGAATGCACCCCTGGAAATGAAACATACATTTTAGTTATGGCTTGCCTTTTTCACCTTGCCATTAAAGTAAAGTACCGGTATATATACATATGACGCAACTATAAATTCTGCTCCTAAAGGAAATATTTCATCGTTTTAAAAGTAGGTCTTTCGCAAGAAAAGTTATATTTTTATAAATATGATAAAACGGCCGAGTTATTACTTTTTTAAATTATTTAACTTGTACGTATATTCAAACAAATAAAAAATGTTTTATTATTTGTATACCGGGTGAGTCTCAAAAATTACTCACCCCTATAACTTTTTTATATTTTCAGTTAAAAAAACGAGATTTGGTATGTTAGTATATGACATAAATTAGGATTGATTGGTATATTCAATTGATTTTGGTCACTTCCTGTTTCACCGGAAATGACTACAACTTTTGATTTTTAAATGGCACCCCCGTATTTTTTTTACTTTATTCGATAGAAAATAACACTCTGAATAGAATTACATATAATACGTCAACTTTGACATTTTCCAACATGGTATATTTGAAATTATAACATGCGGTTCATAACGAAAATTTGACTCGAAATACCAAGTGTGTGGTATCAAATTATTCGTAAAAAAATGCCTTTTCCAAATATGCTAATGAGCCATCCTCGTTCCATTTGAAAAAATTGAGATATGATTAAAAATACGATTTGGGCATCTTTTAACCGATCAGAAAAAAACACTAAAAACATTAGACAATCAAATCTATTTTTCCAAAACCCCTTGATTAAAAATTAGTGTTTTTAACATAGCCATGGTACTCTAGAAATTTAAAATACGATTTTTCATTAAGCGAGAATGTCAAAAGTTGACGTATGATATGTCATTCTATTCAGAATAAAGTAAAAAATTAAAAAAAATTATTATTATTAATTTAAAAATCAAAAGTGGTAGTCATTTCCGGTGAAACAGGAAGTGACCAAAAACAATTGAATACGTCAATCAATTGTAATTTATGTCATATACTAACATACCAAATCTAGTTTTTTTTATATGAAAAAATAAAAATAATTATAGGGGTGAACCACTTTTGAGACGCACCCGGTATAGTAAAATATAAATAAATCTGTAAAAAATATAAGTGAAATATAATTTAAATATCATATTTCACTCTAAACGATTTTCATTTTGCTCTATATTTCAAGTAAATCCGATTTTATAAATTTCCTTCGGTCGTCAACACCTCAATACAAATTGAAAATGATTTAGAAGCTAAAATTCAGATGCATTTGAAAGTGTAAAAGATTAGAATTGAAAATAAACCGACGTAATGACGGAAATCGATATAGAGATAGGTGGAAAATCAATGGAAAGTAATTTCGATGGGAGTACTTTACCGATGACCGCCAAAATTAACATTTAATTGCATCCCGATCTCATTAATTCAAGCAACGTTCTGATTGCACTAGTGACAATTTAATAAAACCCTTAACTTTGTTTCCAATTGAGAAAAAACTGATACAGACTAAAAAAATATAGATTTGCATTAGAATAGAGGTCGAAAAGTCTGTATATGGAACAAATTATAAAAAATTAATACGTAGTCGCCTATTGGTGATCTAAATTTAAAAAATCAATGACTTTTTTGTTCGTCTTTTTTTCAGATGCCATTCAGAAAACGACAAAAGTCGATATTATGATATGTCATTCTATTTAGAGTGTCATTTTCTATCGAATAAAATAATAGAAATATCGAGGGTGTCATTAAAAATCAAAAGTTGTTGTTATTTACGGTGAAACAGCATTCAATACAAATCAAATGAATACGTGTATCAATCCTGATTTATGTCATATATACTAACGTACCAATTCTCGTTTCTTTATCTGAAAAAATAAAAAAGTTATAGCCATCTAAAAACATAGATCTTTGAGATCTTCTGAGAATGGAAGAATTATTTTAACTGAGAACCGTAGAAAGAGTAGGTATGTGTTATTGCAGCATATTATAAAGTTTTAATACCTATACTAAAAAAACTTCAAAACTAAACAACTGATTTTTATTAATTTTTTTAACTGTTAAACTATAGGTACATACACAGACAATTATACAGGATGCTACAAATTCAAGGTACGAGCATTGGTATCTCGGTAACCGTAATAGATATACGAACATGATTAAATTGCACAAATGGGGCAAAGTTATGCTTTGGGATGTTCACCAAGATGTCATCAAAAAAGTTTTAAACATTTCAAGGATTGCTGAGTTTTTTGGAAAAACGGATTTTTTTTTGAAAATCAATTTTATTTTTTCATAACGTTTTAGAAAATCAAAAAACTAATAGCACTTTCTCATGGCCACTTTATTAGGGCTATTTGATAGTATTTTTAGAATTTAATAATAATTTAGCTGATAATTTATGAGATATAGAGGCCAACTTAATTTTTTTAAATACAGACCTGCATTTTTTATTTCAAGTTTTGAAAGAACTCGGTCTCCTGAGTACAATGATATGCCACACTTTATACTTTTTTTGTTTTGGGTACCTTAACCACAACAAAACTATTTAATTATTATTTAAATTAATTTCAAATCCGACTCAGGTTTTTCAAATAATTTAATCTGATTATATTCATCGCAACAATATCAGCGCTAATTAACACTGAAGAAGGAAAATCGAGCAAATTAGAAGATTCAAATAAATAATATCCAGGTCAGCAATTTAAGGATATTATTTTTAACTTTTTTATTGCGAATTTGAATTTCGTAGTTACTATAAATAAGTCAACTTCTACAAATTAGTTTCTAATGCTCTACATGTTCGAAAGGATTACCACCCTTCCTATTGCACAAATTTATTTTTCGTCCAATTTTATTTATAGCTCTTTGAACTTTTTTCTTATACTTCCGAATGCATTTTGTACTCTTTATAGTAAATGTTGAGATGTATTGATTTCATTTTTACAAACGACGTCAAGTAGTGTCCCCCCCCCCTCACCCCTTGGCGACAGGTCCAGGAATCTCGCTGGCTAATATACTGCTCTACCATTTCCAATCCATCTTCCGGGGAATGATTCGATTTTTTATGTTATATTATATTTATATTATTTATTTTATATTATTTTTTATTATTTTATTGTATTTGATTTTTCAAATTTGAGGTTTTACGCCACGCCATTGTTAAGTTTGAAAGCTTATCAATATTGTAACGATGAATAGATTAAATATTAAAAAAAAACAGGACCGGACTTGAAATTAGTTTAAATAAATTGTTTAAATGTCAAAAATAAACAAAATATATACATTGTACTCAGGAGACCGAGTTCTTTCAAAATCTGTAATAAAAAATGCAGGTCCGTATTTAAAAAAATTAAGTTGGCCTCTGTATCTCATAAATTATCAGTCAATTTGAAAATCTAAAAATACCAACAGATAGCCCTAATAAAGTGGCTATGAGGAAGTGCAATCGCAGTTTCAATTGCGATTGGAATATCGCAGTTTAGCTCATCTCTAAATCCTAGTATATTGAAAAATAGTTCGTACAGATCGTACAAATATTATAATTTATAAATATATTACCGGAAGGAAATGGAATAAGTATATAGTAGTAAATATAAACCAAAACGCTTCTGGTGGATGTTCAAGAAACTCATTATAGATAACGTGGAAAGTCGCAGTAAATCGTGTTCCCCTCAAATAAAACTGGGGAGACCAACAAACCATAGATATTCATGCGCAACCTGTAGCGTTCCAAAATCAACAAGCATAGGGTAGTCGACGCACTAAGCGAAAAAAGTCACGTTCCTATATTTCCCTTCTGACCCAACGAGTTTCCCTTATCCACCCCAATTTTACTGCGTCCAATCAAAATCTCTTCTAACGGAAAAAAACATCCGGAAATTTCAGCGAGCCCGTTATTGATAGCCAATTTTTTATCGTCCTGATTTTCTACAGCTAAACCGAGATAGCGGCAGTTTTGGTTTATGCTGCTGCTGGATTTATATGCGCATATTAAACGATTCAACAAAAATATGTTTTTAGTATCCGAAAAAAAAATACAATATTTTGTTAAAGTTATATTGAGAATATATTTCCGGTTTGAAAATTAATAAGTCATAAGATACTATCATCGATAGTTCATTTAAGGCTAAACACCTACATAGAGCGTACTCTAAGGCCTTAAACGCACTGACGACCAGGTCGCAGCAACCAGCATTTGATTTAATGTTAGTACTGGTCGGAGCTGCGACGAAACTTTACAATAATATAGCTTATACATCATAATAACATACAGTGATGGGATAACTCAGTATGAGTACTCGGTTATTGAAATAACCGACATCGCTCGATTATGAACGAGCGATGGAAGTGACGAGTTACAAGCGACGAACGCAAGCGATCCTAGAATGAAGTAAATTGAAATCCGATTTTAATGTGACATACTTGATAAAAAGCCGAGCGAATTTTCTACATACATTGCATATCCGTTGCGTATCTGAGGGATAAAATTTTACGACCTACATCGACAATGCTTTGAAATAAACTAAATCAAGCGATCAAGCGAGTCGCTCGTCGCTTGCTACTTGCCATTCATCACCGAAAGAATATGTGCCCTGCGCACGCAACGCAACTTACTGCTTGGCGCTTGGCGCTTGGCGTTAACGAGTACTTACAACAAGCGACGGGCGAACTTAACGTTACACGCGTTTCATTATGATGTTAGTATCGAACTTGTGTCATTAATAACTATTAGGTCAGATGAGACTAAAACCACACAAAATAAAACGGTTAATTTTCAGAACAACTACAAACGCAAAAATAACCGTAATTAAACCGTACTGTAAGCACCGTAATAACAAGGCCGGACAGCTGTGACGTAAAAATCTTGTGACGTCACCAACTGGAGGCCTAACTCTATTTAGCAGCGTTGATAATTACCCGATAAAAGTTCAAATTGTGGATCTTTTTTCACTCAGCAGATATATTTCGAAGTTTTAAAATGTCTTTTTCCGAGTTTTTAAAAATATTATAGTATATAAAAATAGTTGTCTCACTTTTTGTCAATCAAATTTAATAAAGGAATATTTTAAGTTCACAATAGTGTATAGTATGAGAAAAAGACAATAAAAAATAGACATTTTTATAGTATATATTATGTATTTCATCGATATTTTACGCCCCCTACTCAGGGGCGACGGTGCCGCGCGGCGGCGCCTGTCGTAGCGGAGTGGTGTTGCCGCAGTTGACAGTCATCGATTTATCGGTAATAGAAGGGTGAAAAAGTTCTATTTAAAGTTCTATTGAGAAAAAGTAGCTGGGAGTCAGTACAGTATTTGTGTTCGACATTTATATGAAAGCAAAAAGAAACTTAGGATTCGGTCATTAATGTCGCTAAAATCTACTTGTTTTTGTTCTATAAAAATCGATACTTTTTATGATTTTATGATAACAATACCTTGTCTAAAGAAATACCACGCGATACAAGTACCATATTGAATCAGATTGGTTTAACATCGACATTACTATTTCTGAACAAGATATCGAAAGTGTGAAGGAAGAAAGGCCTATTATTGCTTATTTAGAAGGATATTGCTGTTATATTGTTTTAAAGGAAATTAAATGCGATACATATAAGAATAATTTAACATTTTCAGACAATACTGATATTGAACAAAATTCACTTACAAAAAACCTTACTAAAGGCAGTCTTGGGTTTCCAAATGATATAGTTTTATTTGAATATATAATTTTTAGCAAAGTTTTGCAAAGCTATGAGGAGTTTCTCAAAATTCACAATAAAAAAATATTTTTATCAAAAATATCTTTGGATTACATTAAAAATAATAACACAATTATTAAAAGTTCCGCAATGTACTATTTATAATGCTAAGTTATAGTAAAAATTGTCGTAAATTCTATTCGAAATACACGTCTGAAAAACTACTGTTGTAAAAAAATGATAGACTTGGAAAAGGAAATAAAAAAGAAACTTAGACACACTTAAAGCATACATAAATATAATGACGATGGATAATGTGAGATGGGATATCAATCTGATGTTTTTTTAAATTTTATGTTTAATTATTATTTATTAAAAATTCGGTGCAATTAAAGTTTATATCCATTATATACGTGTAAAGTGTATCAAATGCAATCAAAGTTTAGGGCTCCAGTTGATGACGTCACGAATAAGCTGTGCGGCCTTGTTATTACGGTGGTTACAGTTAAACCCTGTTAAACGACTATCTTTATTCATAGACTATCAATTACAACTAGACACATGTAATAGGTACTTTCAAATATTGGCATTAGAGGCTATAATAAATATTACAGTTTATATTAATAAAATTTATGCGGGAAAAACTAGTATTTTATAATATACAAATAATTAAACCTTTTCAGTATAATGTTTTTAAGTGTAATTTATAGTGTAGCTAATTTTAATATAAAAATATTATTCGAAAATATTCTTCTGCTATATAACATATTAACTATTATTTTCGTATTTCTGGAAAATTTTATAAATATTTAGGATAATTAAAGATACTTGGAAATGCATTGGCTTATTTTATAATCAGTATCTAAAAAATGTTGACCGCAGATTTTGCTTATTTTGGAAAACTTCCAATTTTCTCATCGAATCACTTTAACCTACATATCCAAAATTTCGAGAGTCGTTAAGATAGGAACCTTAATTGTTTTAAACAGCATAATCAAAATGACAAAAACGAAATGTGTATTAATCAAAATGGGAATTTATTAAATACATTGAAAACTAACTTTAGAATAAAAAAGATTGTATACATATTATTCTTTTTATAGTGTAAATTATTAAAGCCACAATGGTATAACATTTTTTTTTAATATAATATGCATTGAAGCAAATAAAAAGGTGAACCAAAGTTCTCTAAAAGTTTCTAATTCAACCCCCCAATTACATTGTCAAAATAAGTTACATACTTATAGCTTATTTGAATTTTGAATGTTGGAAATCGCTGTAAAAATTAATTTTTATATGGATTTCCAATCGATTTTTATAGCTTATATTATACCCTGCTGACAAACGAAACCTTGGGTCGGCGTTTACATGTATAGGAGTGAATCGCTATAGCAGTCTAGTAAGTCGGAGAGAGCAAAAATACGAAGTATTTATTGCATAACCACTTAATCTAACACTAGATTCCATGCGCTTGAGAAAATACTTGCCTTCTGTCTTTATTCTGTACATCTTATTTTGCTAAGCGTGTTGACCGTACTCTTCGTACACACGAAAATCGGCACCCAAGACCAGAAATGCCAGTTTCACAAAACAACATAACAAAAATGTTTCACAAAATATTTCTGAGAATATTTCATGAAACATTTCGAGAAGCATTTCTCGAAATAAACTTACGTGCATAGAAATTGGCCCACTGTGAACTTTTGGTTTTAACTGTGTCTTTTAGAATCTATTTATCAGAGCAAGTAAAAAATATGAGCTGTTTCAAAGACAATTTAACATTCTTTAATATGAGTATAAATTTATCCAGAGTACTTATCGTTTATATGCGTAGCAATTGGTAAACAAATGAAAGGTATTTGTGTTGTGGTAACAATAAGAATATCAAACTTGTCAAATATTGCAATTACTACCTTTGTAATCGAAATTTTCACATTGTTCTTTTATTCTTTGATTAGTTGTATTTCATTGTTTGATTAGTTGTGTTTCATTGTTTGATTAGTGTTTCAATTTAATGCACACATCACTGGAAAAAGCCGCTTTGATAGCTTTTATCGAAAATGGACTTAAACAAAGAGCTGTAGCTCGGCAACTACATATGACACGCGGAGCGGTTTGAAGAGTGTGTGAATGATATGAGGATACTCGATACTTTCGTAGGCGACCTGGAACTGGTAGAAAAAGAAATACAACGGATCGTGATGACCGCTTTATTGTGTTAACAATGTTAAGAAATCGGCGTCTTAATGCTATTCAGGTGCAACAACAGCTCCGTGAAACACGAGGAGTGACTATTAGAAGTTTGAAGGAAAGTAACATGACCCCCAAAACACCCGCAATTGGTCCAAAACTTACCCCAGCTCATCGTCAAGCACGCCTGCCTTTTGCACGGGAACATCTGAATTGGACGGGAACAACTAGAATAATGGGAATCTGTTTTAGTCTCAGATGAGACCCGGATATGCCTCTATGGTAGCGACCAAAGAAGGAAAGTGTACCGGCGCGGCGGCCCGGTGAGCGATTCGCAGAATGCTGCATTGAGGAGCGGATTACTTATGGAGGTGGTTCCTGCATGATCTGGGGTGCAATTTCTATGACTGCGCGAACCGATTCAGCTTTCATCTGTTGGGGCGACCGTCGGCACGGAAGAGGAAGTTTAACTGGTGCTAGGTATATTGAGGAGATTTTAGCAATTCATGTAGTACCTTACGTCGACTACATTGGAAACGCATTCACTTTTATGCATGACAATGCGAGGGCACACACATCAAGAATCGTACGCGATTGCATTTCAGAAGTCGGATTTCGTGTTATGAAATGGCCAGCATGCAGTCCAGACTTAAACCTGATAGAATATTTATGGGATGAGCTAAAACGAAGAATTCGTGCTAGACGAAGAGCCCCAACTTCTATCCCAGAGCTAATTGTTGCAGTAGAGGAAGAGTGGCTTAACATCCCGCAAGAAACAATATCAAATTTGATCGAATCGTATGAGAGATGTTGTTAGAGCAAGAGGGGGTCATACTCATTATTGAAATTTTAATTTAGTTAATTGTCCATAAATAAATACATAAATAAGAACATACCTCTTAGTAATAAAAAACGTTAATTTGTTTCATACATTAATTTAATAATTTTAATCCAAAGAAACCAAAATACAAATTAATATCTCTAAACTCTTTTCAAAGAATATGAAAGTGTCTTTCAAACAGCATATATGTTTTCTTAATCTGACAAATAGATTCTAAAAAATATATAGTTAACTTCAAAAGTTTGCCTTGGGCCGATTTCTATGCACGCAAGTGTATTTCCAGAAGTAAAAACAATGCTTTTCTTATGTTGCGGCTTGTCTCGGCCGCGAACTCCGAAACAGATCGAAATCGACTGAGACAAGCCGTGATCGGTTGTTTGTTTTTTATTGTTATTGGAATTGTCTCGGGAAATGTTTCGAGACACGTTTCGATCAGTTTCGACAAAACTTGCATAACGCGCGCTTATATTCTTTGTACTAGTAAAAAATAAAATCTACAAAAATTATAATGTTTTACCCGAACAAACAACACAGCACACATAAAAAATTCAGCTTTGTTAAAATTATCTCTCAAAAACATTGCTAGCTCTTGGACTATGAATGAATATTTTCCCGGATATCTGCAGTTGCGCCCTCCTTATCTCGGTCCCCTCAAGCGGAAAATCAGGTTTTCGCCACTGGAATTATAATGGAACAGGATTTTTGGCGTGTTACTGGAGATATTCTTTTTCTTCTAATGGAAAAATGGAACCGCTTTGTCCACAATGAAATTTCGTTTTTATAGGGCAAATTAAAAATTACAAAAAAAGGTGATTATTATACTAAAAAAAATAAAACCTGGATTTTTTTAACAAAAAAACGTAATATCTGAAACAACAAGGGTTCATTATGTAGCCTACATAATGAACCCTTGTTGTTTTAGGTACTATTATCATTTATTCTCTTTTTATTATATTATACTTATAACACAGCCTAATGATAACCAGTCTGTCGATTTACGATAATTTACATTAGAGATGACTTTGAGTAGGTCCGAATGGATACGAGTCCAATACTTATGGATATAGAACGGGAGCAATACTCTATCCTTGGCTAGGAACTATCGTCCACGCGGATAGGACTTACGACCGAGAAAAATCAAAGATTTTCCTTGATTTAGGTAAGAACAATCTTCGGATTTTCACGGTGTTTTTAACAAGACTATGTCTCCTCAATGAACACCTCAGTAGACTGAAGCTAAGAAACAAAGACGAATGCAGATTCTGTAGGGACAATGGCAATGAGAAAACACCAGAACACCTCATCACTGAGTGCGCAGAGACGACAACCATTCGTGCCATAAACTTTGGTATGACTGATATCGGAGACGGAGAGAACAGATACTGGCTTTTGTCAAAGCCCTGAAAATCTATGCTGTATGATGTCCCTGGTTAAAGGTAACACAATTAATTTTAAAGAGTGCTTTTTCCTCAAAAAAATCGATATTAAAAAATTCCTCTTGTAAGGATGATTCGGGAATATGTCCCTTCATTAGTTTTTAGTCGAAAAGGACTATTAAGTCATATTAATTAATATTTTAATATACTACAAGCATAAACAACTTTTAGGGTCAATCAATATGTATTCCGTTAACCCATTTTCACACCCACACAGGTAGAATCTGAAAGCGCTGTTGCCGTGGCCCAACATAGCTGCACGCGTAGACCGGAGCGGAGCAGACAATAGAAAAAATACGCCTCAATCCGGCCGGCATGTGGGGCCACTTCCATTTACTTCAATATATTTAAACGCTTCGCGGTCCTCTCCGCTCTACGCTACGCTAGGTAGTACGCCTCATGTGGGGCCACGCACTTAGAGCGTCCGCGCACGGGTCGTCTGGCTTTCGAAGCGGAAGCGTCTCGAACTCCGAGCGAATCTCCCTCCCCTCTACCTTCGTATGTAAATAATAGTATCAATCACTTAGACTCCGCGTCGGCCGCTTAACGACCCGTTCGTGGACTTACTATTATTTACGTAGGAAGTAGAGTGGTCGTCTCAAACTCGACGCTGGCACTTCAAGTTTGAGACGTTGATATCGACGAGTTGATATCGTTAATCTTTTGTCTCGTGTACTTCCAGCATTAAGCCACATACTCACACTTCGCCACTTCGTCCCTTCGCTTCGTTACTTCGCTTCGTTACTTCGCTTCGTCCCTTCACTTCGTTCCTTCGTCGCTTCGCTTCGCTGCTTCGTCCAATCGATGCTTGGAAATTCGTCCATTATGCAATAACACCACATAATATTTTTAATATAGCAGATATAGTAACCTCTAAAATTTTTCAAAAATCTGAAAGGCGCATAATTTTTATTTCATAAAGCTGTAATTCTTAATCCTGTCAAAAATAAAAATTGAGTATAAATATAAAAATATAAATTGTTTTTTTTTCTAATAAAACCGAATATAGATTAATATGAACGTAGGTACCTACAAGGCGAGTCAACAATAGAGTAAAGTTTATTATGTCATTTATATCGAAACTATGAAATATGCCAGACTAATTAAACGTTGATGTCAGTCCCCATTTTCTTTAGATATTTTTGTAAAGGCATCATGCACACTATTTCTATCTTTTTTTTATTTTTGACGCTACGATTATATAAACATGGAGATGTATTTATTCACAAATATGAAGACAAATTTGAAAAAGACTATTGTGTGTGATATTTATTTTTATATTGACTAGCGATTGCTAGATGTACAGGGCGTCCCATTTTTGTATTTTATGGGGTTTCTGATTTATGAGTAGAGACATAAAGATGCCGTTTTCACATCACTGCTATACTTATTATGAAACTAGACAAGCTATACACAGATTTGTCCTAGCATTCTTAGTTGAAATTTATTTCTTATTTCTATCTTTTATACTTTTTATTTTTTAATCAGTAGAAATTTTTGCATTTTTCGACAACCTTTTTATCTCGATTATCTTATAACTTATCGAAAAGTTGAAAAGAGTCAATGATGGGCGGTGGGTAAATACCCAACTTGTAGGACCTGTACAGTTAGATGAACAGCCTAATTTTATAAAGGAAGTTTCCAACGACCACATAGTAAATACACGGTATAATACCAGGAATATACCGATATATATCAGGAGTATTGTATATTTACTTACTGGTATATTTCTGGTATTATACCGGGTATTTACTATGCGGTCGTCCGAAATACCTTTTATAAAATTAGGCTGTACATCTAAATGTACAGGTATATACCGGATACCCAGATTTTGTTTATCTACCTATTGAGTACTTACCCACCGCCTGTGTCTCGTTTTTCAGGTAGAAAGCAAGAATGCAGTGCCGAAACTAGTTCTTCTTTGGGAGCTGTCTATTTCGAAAAATGACTCAAACTTATGTTCTTTTTTTTAAACAGGACACCCTATATATTATTTTTTATTTTATTTGCCTTGTTATGAGATTTCTAAAAATATAATATACCTACTCTAAACTTATTTATTTAGGTACTGATGAACGACTCTTATTTTATTTAAGTTAATTTTTCCAGATCATTTTGCATCGTGAATATTTTGATTTGAGTCTTTGTGATAATTCCTTTGCTACTTCGCCCAAAAACCGACAGTATGAAGGACCGTTTTGACGAAGTAAACGGACGAAGAAGCGAAGGGACGAAGGAACGAAGGAAGGAAGGAACAAACAGTCGCATCAAATCGACACTTTCCCATGGTAAATATAGGATTTTTGGACGAAGGGACGAAGCGATGTAACGAAGTGAAGTGGAGAAGTGTGAGTATGGGGCTTTAGCAGTACGTAGTGACTCGACGTGTACCTATTTGTGAGAAGTTCACGTATTTATCAAACATATTGATATTTTAATACAAATTTTGTGAAAGTGAATCAAATTATTTTTATTAATTAGATACTATAGACTATACATAATTACTATACAATAGAGACGGACAAACGACTATTTTAGTACAAATTTTATGAAAGTCAATCAAATTGTTTATTAAATTTTAATTCATTACTTTTTCAAACATGTCCTTCAAGTCCCTCAATTTAATAGCTGTTAGTATAAGACACATAGTGCACACACAATTTTTTTACTAGATGTAATATTTACCCATCTCAAATCTTGATGGCCCGGTGGCTCTATCAAGAGCGAGATAGAGATATCGACACGAATTGTACATCGGACCGGACCGATAATTGGGTGAACCGCCTAAGAATAGACACTTGACAGATCCCGTTTCATCCCGAACGGTTATTTCTAGCAGGCCGTCTAATTTTAGCAGTGGCTAATATTTTTGGTAAGCGCCCGTTTTATTTTCTTTTATTCGTAGTACTACGCGGAATTATTGCCTAACGACTCTGTATAATGGCGCGATGAGTGAGGCATATATGTTAAGAGATTCTGACGCTGCAATAAGTTGCAAGGGCAAAATTGCGGATATATGTTAAATTTTTCCAGACACTAATTGGTACTATTGGTAGTAAATAGCTTATTCTAGACCTTTATCTATAGTAATTAGTTTATGTTTGTGGAAGGCTGTTTTGCCCTAAACCTCTTTGCCCTAATAGACTCTTAGCCCGTGGTTACATTGGATGCGTGTCCGTGCGTTTTTTTGGTCGTACGTGCAACAAATTATTTCTACGCAGGCGGTTACATTGCATCGGAGTATGCGCGTCCGTGAACGTACGTTAATTTCCGTGGGTCGGATGAAAACAAACTGGTTTGTTTTTTTAATACGTGCACGTCCGAGCAATCGAATTTTTATATCTCTGGGCCCAATACATTTGAATATAAAATACCAAAAAATTTCAATATTTTTGAATACCAGGTTTATTTTTATTTGGGATATATTAATGTTGCTGGAAACAGTCTAAAATATTCAAAAAAATTGAAGGGTTGCTGTTTTAATTCACCAAATATTTTACATATTCATTTTCTTCTCCTTTTCTTGTTTATAAATCATTTACCCAACATTTTCTTCTGTTCATAAGTAGTTATTTTAACATTAAATCATCAGACAGCATCCTGTGATGACAAATTTCGGACACACAGGACACCATAAACGCGCATCTAATGTAACCACTAAAATAAAATAGTCATGCTAGTAAATTCCGTCAGAGCTCGCACGTTTAAAAAAACGCACGGACCCGCGTCCAATGTAACCGCGGGCTTAGTCGTATAAAGCGGGTGTGTGGCCGAAGGAAATATATGTTATATTTCCGAAATCTGCATAAGGCTTGTACTGTATTTAGTGATGTTGGTAGCGAATATTTCCATTCGAATTTTGCAGGAAATTTCAGAAATTTCCGAAATATTCGATCCCAAAATCGCGAATATTCGCAAAAATCCGAATTTTGCAAGAAATTTCTTTTCAAAATTCAAGACATTGAGCAAAAATTTAACGAAAGAGTATCAAGTATGCCGATTCTTAAGTCAGAAGAAAAAGAATGCTTCTCCGCCTTACAAAATGAAAAACCTATGGCTCTTGAACCAATGCATTTTGCCGCGAATCTCTTGGACCCCTGTTTCCTGGATCAAACCTTAATAATGAAGAACACATAGCCGCTATGGAATTTATCAACAATATCACCAACAATCATCTTCAGTTTGTCAATAATAAGCCATTTTTACAGATGAAACAAATTATTGCGCCAAATCGGGTTTATGGGCTCTCGACTACGTTTGGATGTCAGTTAAAAATGTAGACTGTCTAAGTTGGTGGCAAGCAATGTGTAAAAATACTCAGTTGAAATATTTAGCTGTTGCTCTGCTGTCTTTACCAACGTCATCTGCAGCCACAGAGAGAAGTTTCAGTACTTACAGTTTTATCCATACTAAAAAAAGGAATCGCTTAACTGCACAAAGAGCCGGTAAAATAATATTCATAGCTCATAACAATAAATTATTACTACAAAAACAATAAGTGGATATGGAGCATGATATTCAACAACATGAAATTCCTCCAGAACCACTAGAACTCGTGGAGGTAGAGGTCCATCCTTCAGAATCAGAGCTAGATGATACATCAAATATATCTGATTTGGAAATAGAAACTGGCGAAGACAGAACTACTACTACTATAATACCCTATGAAGATGGGATCAGCTCGGCGCCTGATATTCCGGAATAGAATAATTCAGTTATTTGTGTTTTACGTTTTTTAAATTTATATTTAGTGCTTTTTTGTTTTTTTTTAAATTCATAGTCATAGTTCGTGGTTTATGCACAAAATACAAATGTTACCAAATGATTTTTGTTATGGGTTATGTTTATGACTTTTATGGGTTATGTATTGTTTATTAAAAATATAACAACTAATATTATGTTTATTGTTTTTTTTTTCCACTTACATGTTGGTATCAAATGTCCATCTAATTTATTCCTTTATTGTATCGACAAAAAATATGTAAAATTGTAAAATTTCCTAATATTTCATAAATTTCCGAAAGTTTCCGAAAGTTTCAGAAATTTCCTGCAACAATCAAATATTTCGCGTATTTTTCTTTTATACTGCTCGCAATATTATTTAAAAGGTTTTCTGGTAGATAGATAATCGAGTTATTATTTCATAGAGAGAAAAGGAAGATTTACGAGCTCCGACCAATCACATTTTATGAGGCAATAAAAGAATCGGTAACCATTATATTGCTGCTGCTGGGCACAACCGTGGCAAACGATTTATAACTGCAAATAAATGATATTAATTAGTATTGGTATTTGGTATACATTAAACTAAAGCGTTCCTAATAGTCTCTAAATATTTAAAGGATTTATAATAAAAAACATCACTTTCTTTCTTTCTACAGATTAGTGTTGCCATATTTTTATTACATAAATGAAGTTAAATAACCAAATAAAACCAACGACGCTAAATCAAAACGGCAACAAAAGTAAAATTTTGGCGAGGTCAATAGCAACCCATACACCAGAAGACCCGTCCTGCGAAACCGGCTTTCAAATCCGGCCTGCGGACTTGGCCTTTCACGTGCCAAAACTGATCCATGTGTGTTAATGAACTGGACGCTATCGCCAAAAATAATAAAGCTACAAAAAAAAATCATGAGGCAAAGTTGCTTGTCCATTTATTATAAACAACTTTCATACGGGTCAATTTGCTGTAAAACAAACTTTTTGAAAACCACCCCAAAGGGCTCATGAAACGGCCGCTAAGTCCGGAAATAAAAAACTTATAAAAAATTCATTAGGCGAACTTATAGAGAATGTTCTTATTTAAATACAATTTACGTCTAATTATTTTGTTGTAGTACAGTTTAAAAAAAAACACCCCTATTGCTCAAAAACCGCAAGGGGAAAATTTCCGATTTTGTTTATTTTACACTCAGAAGACAGTCGTTGACAAACTCTGAAAAAAATCAGCTTGCCCGTAATTTTTTTTTCAAATGACAATTTTATTAGATAATCTGGCCTAGTCCGACCCGTACAGACCTAGTACAGACTACTGTACTAAAGAAACATATATGAAGAATTCGCGTATTTGTTTGATCATAATCAGCGTGATCGTAACGGAAATTATGGAGATAGCAGCATTTCGGCGGCTATTTCAGATCACTGGGAGTTAGCAGATATTATTGAGTTAAAATAACATTTTTTTTTAATTGTAAAGAATCTAGCTGCTTTTCATATTTATAGAGTATTTTTTTCTCTTTGTAACGGTATAAAAAACGTATTCACGTAAAAAATGGAGTTAGCAGATTATCACGTTTCACTGACGATATTATTGAATTAATAGTTCACTAATATATTACACAAATTTAAAAAATATATAAATATAATTATATAATATAATTATAAATAAAAAAGAATAAAAGGTCTAATACAACATAGAACCCATCTACAAATTAAAACGACTTTACAATACCATTTTCAGTATTCATTCGCCATTAGCCATACATGTAAAAACCATCAATGCCATAATGCATCGGCTAAACTTACGATAAATCTTGCCGTTGTGCGCTAGGCAGCATCAACTGATGAGGTAATTTATTTTTCCGCAAGGAATTTATTGGAAATTAAAACGATCTGTTTCCATTACATGCCCCTGGAACCCACTTTTCTTCGTGTATTTTATTATCTGCACTTTCCATTTTCCCCAGCGGGGGTAATGAGAAAGAAAAAGACAATTTGCCGCAGTTTCTGTCATCGTTTCGATAAGATTTAGTTGGCAGTCGAGTCGCTTTGATATATTGTGTTTATCGGTTGGCTATTGCGGTAAATATTTTTATTGACTCTAAATCACAAGAACAGATAGATATTTTTTAATTTGTTTTTCTATTGCATCGGCTTTCATCATCAACATTTTGAGCTTATTCAACTATTTCTAATTATGGTGTACTGTACTCTCTTTGTAGTTGGGCCAATTACTGTCTATTGTTGGCTATGCGGGCCCAAGTTATCCCTGCTAATTTTCTAATATCATGGTCCCATCTCAGGTTCGGTCTTCTTCTAGGTCTCTTAATTTCTCGTGGGTACCATGCTGGAATTTTTGTGGTCCATCTGTTGTCCGTTCTTCATGTCAGGTGTCCTGCCCATTGCCATTTGAGGGATTTGACTCTGTGGTTGACATTTATTACCTGGGTCTTTTGTTGTATCAACACAGACGATGTCGACAACAACATGACGATGATATATCAACATGACATCGTCTGTTGATATACAAGAAGTTTTGCTTGCCGTATCGGTGAGAACCAGCCCCTGGACAGCCCACCTGATGAAGGGTAGGCCCAGAAACCGGTTGTGGGAGTGGAGCTTGGTTCCCCTCTTTACGACAAGCAAAACAATTTTCTTTTTACTTTTTATTTTTTTTAATTTTTCTCTACTTTCGATTTTTCGAAATTAGAAAAAATACACAGCTAAAGGCAAGAAAATATTATTTATTAATATACACTAAAGCTGTAAGAATTTTGTTCATTTCATATATATATATATATATATATATATATATATATATATATATATATATATATATATATATATATATTATATATATATATATATATATATATTGGCTTGAGTTTCTATATAAAGCCTGTCAATACCTTGGTTTGCTACGGCTTCTATTATTGCCTTAGGATATATCGAGTCGAAAACCTTGTCAAAGTCTATAAAGGCTATGGCTAGTGATATATCCGAAACGAAGCATAAATTTATACGAACTATTAATAGAATATGCTGCCAAATTTTCCCAAATTCAATCCGACCTCCCTGTATTCTCTGTACGTTCAAAGTAAAAATATTAACTGCTAATGTCAAACTTCTATTGTCTTCGTTTTGTTACTTATGCAACTACCACATTTCGGTTTTTCAAATCAGAATTCCAAACAAAAAGGAGTAGGAGACTAAGAAAAAACCAAGACTAGTATTAGACCAACAAGACCTAGACCGTGACTAGTACAAGACTTACGGTAGACCAAGACCAAGCATGCCAAATTCTTGCAGCCTTGGATTTCTTTTTACGTTTTTTTATTTTCATCTCATTTAATTAGAAAATAATTAGAAAAAAAAAACAATTGATTTAATATATTGCATAGTCTTTTTACCTGACTTTTAATTAACAAATTAAATGAAACAACGCTGTTTCTACATATAATATAATATGCATTGAAAGACCAAAAGTTTTCATCAGTTGTTTCATTAAAGTTTCATTTACTTTAAATTACTTAAAATAGTATGGTCTGTCCATTTATATTATTTTTCTGGTTATGACACGAACAAAAATTCCAATGCCAATGTGGTAACGTGCTGTATCTTTTAGTATTTATATCTAAGATACTAACGTGTACCCGCGTTCGCGTTGAATTAATCATTTGTAATGGTGATGATAAAGCAAAGCAAGAATTTCCATTAACATATAAACTGGATAAAATTTTCTCACATTTATGTCAGCATGAGAAAAAACAATATGGTGATATTAATAAATAACTTGGTAATATTTGAGGGGTAGTTTCATCTCGTTGGAATTTGACTTTCGAAAAATCCGTTTGCCAAAAATAAGCTTTTTACATCAAGCAGTTTAAGCAGAATCGTGGGTTATCAATTACCCAACTTTTTGGAACACCCTGTATGATTTTTTAAAAAATTTTAAAATATGTAAAAAAACAAAATAGATTATGCGTGTCCAAGCGTTTTCCCGAAAGACTAACCGTTTTTTAAATAACAAATAGTGTAATATTTGAGGGGCGTTTTGAGGTTTTCACCCTCTTGAAAATTGAGATTCGAGAAACCCTTCCTTATCGAACCTCTACACCCCACCAATCTGTTTGCCAAAAATCAGCTTTAAACGTCAAGCAGTTTAAGCAGAATCGTGATTACTCAATGGTCATATTTTATGAAACACCCTGTATAAATTTATAAAAAATCTTAAAAGTTTTTTTAAGATTTTAAGAGTTATATATATTTTATAAGAGTTTTTCCGAACTCACCGCTTTTTAAATAAAAAATATTCTAATATTTGAGGGTTGGTTTCACCCCCTTAGAATTCGAGTTTCGAAAAAGCCCTTCTTATCGAACCTCTACAAGTCAATCCGTTTTCCAACAATCAGCGTTTTACGTCAAGCCCTTTTTACGATCCTGCTTAAAGATCGTGATTAATCAATGACCAGATTTTTCGAAACACCCTGTATACATTTTTAAAAAATCTTAAAATATGTAAAAAGCAAAATAAAATATAATTGTTGAAGCGTTTTTTTCGGAAACTTGGCCGTTTTTTAAATAAAAAATATTGTAATATTTGAGAGGTGGTTTCACCCTCTTGGAACTGGAATTTCCAAAAATCCCTTCTTATCAAACCTCTACACCCTAGAATCTACCTGTATGCCAAAATTGAGCTTCTTACGTTGAGTGGTTTAAGCAGGATCGTGATTAATCAGTGAGTCACTTCATCACGATTCAATAACGATTTTATATATTAGTATAGATTGATATGTATGTACACTTTAATTTGTCTCTGCATTATAAACGATGTTGCCTACATAATGCACCAGTTTATTTTACCCTATGGTAGATCCTATTTAAATAACTGTTGAATAATTCACTGAAATTGGGCAGATCAAAAGGCTATAAATTAAATAATAGAATATTCATTTGCTACCTGCAGACATTTGACTTTTCCTATCTGTTTAACTGTTATGATTAATTAACGGAACAACAGCTACACGTTGTTAACATTCGCAGAAACTTGCTTATTGTAATTAACTAAATTTAATTAAATTATTATTTTCTCATTATTCACTATTTATTATAACAATGGAAAGTTAACTAATTTGGTATTTAGTTAATATTTAAAAATACTCTCAAGAAAATAACAAGCAGCCAATTAAGGCAATATTCAATTCAAAAATAAAACAAGAGTATTCATTATTTTGTCGATTGGGTCAAGAAGTTCTCATTATAAAAAAAAATTGTGTTTCACAAATTGACAAAAATACATAAATATAAATTCTGCTGTTTATGTCATTTGTTTTGTTTTGACGTTCGAAAACACATTTTTCATCTACAAAATTTTCAGCAATACTAGTGAGAAAAACGATTTGTTGGATATTTGTTGTCCTGCGGGACTATAAATTATAGCCAATACTAAACTTTACGACTTTTAGATTAATTACTGATTGGAAACAGTAAGCGAAGGCCGATCAATAACATTAAATTATTAATATTCCGGAAACAGTATACCTACGTGTGCCCTTTCACAAAAGGCCACATAGAAGAGAGTGGGGATTGATACAGATTGATACTGCTCCTAAGTTTCAAATATTCAATCAATAATTCAATTACAAACAACTAACACAAACTACCTATACATATACATAATTCAGTTCTAAACAAATAAGCGTTGAAGTTGAATTAGTCCTTCAAAAGTAATCCATTTGATAATTTACCTTTACTATTTTTATAAATCAATATGGCGTCAGCGTGAAATACATACTAATAATTTCTGATTTCTGCCGTTAAAGCGCTGCGGTCGGAATTCGACTGAAATGCACCAAGCCTATATGGGGGGTAAAGTCTCCAAAATGCTAGACTTGAAATTAAAAAGGATAGGAGTGGAGAATGTAACCTGTGAGGATCAGAAGAGGACCACGAGAGACCTGAAAAGATCGCAGTAGATCAGCCACCTCGAAGAATCTAATCTAACATTAAAACTATAAGCAGGAACTCCTCAAGAGTTCCATCAGAGGTGCTGTCTGCATAATTCTTAAAGAAAAGTTTTATGCTCAAAATTATTGTTATCTATGGGTTGCTCGCTTTCGCCAGTGATAGCAAATATATATATATATATGGAATGGTTCGAGATCAATGCCATTAGTACTGCGGTCGTCAAACCCAAAATCTGGCTTCGATATGTTGATGATACCTTTATAATCTGGAACGGAACCAATAGACAGTTGGAATCCTTTCTTAATCATCTTAATTCACGATATAACTCAATCAGATTCACGATTAAGAAAAAGGAAAACTTCTGTCTACCGTTTCTGGATGTTCTTGTCAGTGGAAGCGATGGATCCATTAGCACTGCTGTATATAGAAAATCTACGCATATGGGACAATATTTAAATCGTCAGTCGAACCATTCTGAAGCAACCAAATGAAGTATAATTAAAATACTTAGAGCAATCACTATATGCAGTGACCAAGAATTTCATCGAGAAGATCAGGCGAATATAGCTAAGCAATATAAAATTAAAAGTGTTTTTAAGCCTGGGACTGCTCTAAGAAGTGTCCTAACAAAAACAAAACCTGAATCATCAAACCAAGAGAAAAAGTGCATCTACCAGGTACCTTGCGAGTGCGGTGAGTCGTATATACAGGGTGTCCCAGGCTGAGCGTGTATTAGAAGTTTCTAGAGAACTACAATATCTAAATCCGAGATTTTTTGTTTCAGAATGAGATCTATCGATTAAAAATATTTTCAATATGGCGGCACTAAATTTGTAAAATTTTATGAATTTTGATATTAAACACTCTATATCTAAAATTAACCGTTTTTGAGAAAAAAAATATTTAAAATTTTTGAACGAAAAAAACTGCCTGTCAAAAATATGTGTATAGCCTAAACATCAGATTTAGTGATTACCACAGTCACTGTGACATAAAAAGAAGACATGTGGGTATCTATTCCAAAAATTAAATTGTTCGAATATCGTAGGGTAATGGCGGTAGCTGTCATGGAATTGAGCGATTAAAAAATTATCATAAATCATTTTTTTTCAAAGGAAACCCACATTTTTATTTCACTAGTGAAAAGGGTTTTCAATTCGTTACTTTTTGACTATACATATTCCTATAACTAAAATAAATTGTTTTTAAGTTAATTAAGATTTAGTTTTAAAGCGTATATTTTTCTTGATTTTAACCAGTAGCCTATGACTTTAAACGTCAAGCGATGTAAAACAATAGATCTGGCCATATATCGATCATCATTTCCAAGCCAACTTTGCTCTGTTTTTTTTCGATGATACGGTATATTATTAATATCAACATCAACTATTAGAGATATCACTAAAGAGCGAAAATACGAGATCTATTTCTATAAATACACTTTTTAAACTTTTAAGCAGGCAGTATTTATAATATAGAAAAATCAAATAATTCGTTTTCTGACAGATGGAAATGAATTGTCTGGCTGTTTGACACTTAATGTCAAAGGAAGCTAGATAAAATCAAGAAAAATATACGTTTTCAAACTAAATCTTAAATAACTTAAAACCGATTTATTTTAGGTATAGGAACATGTATAGTCAAAAATAACGAATTGGAAAACCTTTGCACTAGTGAAATAAAAAAGTGGGTTTCTAATGTTAGGTATAGAGTATTTAATATCAAAATTCATAAAATTTTACAGACAATTTAAATATGTAATAAAAAATGGGGGTACCCATTTAAAATAAGAAAGTTGCTGTCAACTTCCGGTATTTCCGGAAGTGCCGCCATATTGAAAATATTTTTAATCGATAGATCTTGTTGTAAAACAATGATGTGCAAAAAATCTCCGATCTAGATATTGCGGTTCTCTTGAAACTTCTAATGTACGCTCAGCCTGGGACACCCTGTATTGGAGAGACAAAACGTCCTCTACATGTACGACTTGACGAACATAAAAACATACGCTAGGAGGTAAAACAATGAAATCGGGCATTGCAGATCATGTGTGGTCCAAGCACCACAACATAAAATGGTCGGAAGCGCGGGTGGTCCACAAAGAATCCCACTGGAAAAAGTGCAAATTTAAAGAGGCCGTATTAATTTCTAACAATAATAAAATCTTTAGCAATGCAGGTGTTCTTACACCGCTTTCACATGCGACGGACCGTCCGCGACGGACCGTCCGTCGTGTTTTTTCTAGATAGCCGTCGGACGAACTCCGTCGGACGGAGCATACGCGCCCATGTAAAATTGTTCATATAAACTCATGGTACTTGCTCGAAGTTGCGGACGCTCCGTCGCGGACGCTCCGCTCCATCTGAAAGCGCTGTTTAGTGGAAAATCTCATGCTTGACTGCACCCAACAAATTCACGGGTGCGGGGTGAATGCTCGACTCCAGTATATAAGCTCAGTAGTTTTAGGATTTAGTTTAGTTTTTTCGTTAGTATATTCTGTGGTTTAGTTCACATTTGATAACCGTCAGTGATAAACGTTGTGTAAGCAAAATAAATAAAGACAATGAAAATCCGAAACTCTTTTAATTTTAATACTGAATCATTGTCACATTCTGATCTAATCTAATTCTTCACATTGACTGTTTTTTTACATTTGCTGTTTATATTATAATTAATAAATTATACTTTACAAAAAATCTAATTAAACCTTCGAAAACTGAAAATGTAATTCCATCCACAAAAGCAACTTTTAATTAAAACTGGCAGGAGGTGGTAATTGAAATAGTCGAAAAATTGCCAGCGCCTCGTTCCGCGCGAAAATAACGTTTTATTCACGAAAACAATCATCCAACACCAATATTAATCTTTCGGTGCACTAGTTTAATGCAAAATCCGCAAATCCCTTCGATAAAGAGGCCTTAAAAACCAGACATGCCTACACGGAGATTAATGCAATCTCCGGAGTAATAAATTGCACTTTATTCAAGTATGTGTTTGTTCGTTCGCAAACCGGAAAGTTATCGCTAGGTTTCACAAGAATGTCTTTTAAGTTCATTTTTCTTAAAATATGTTAAGCTTGATTCGACTCTATAGAACGTCTATAGAGTTAATAATTTTATTAAGTAATAGTTAATTACTTTTTTCATTACTACATTACATATATTTATTGTAGTACATATACAGGGTTGTTCACCACATACGACACGGGGTATTGTAGCTAAACGATTAGATTTTTACAAATTGTAAGTTCTGGGTTCGTTGACGGACTATTACAGCTACAATTTAAAAATATTTTTACAAGATACAGAGTGTCCCAAATAAGTAAAAATATTATAGTTGTATTATTTAAATGGAACACTTTGTATATTATTATATTTTTAGATTCTACGATTGAAATAAAGGGAAATTTAATTAAGGTTTACCGCATTTTAATCTTACCGTTATTGATATATTTACGATTTTGTCAAAATTCAGTAACAATTTTAATACTTCATTTCTCTAGGCGTATTTAAGTTTTTTGAAACCAAAAACTAAGTACTGAAGTTTTTCTATTTACTAAATTTTGTGCTGCAATTATTATAAAAATTATACCACCTTATACAGAGTGTCCAAAAGTTTATTTTAAATAATTAGGTACTAGCTTTAAACGACAATAATTTCTTTAATTTAAATGGAATACCCTGTATATTTTACGAGAATATTTTAATTGTCTATCAAATTGTATTATACCATTTTTTGCCTATCCCTTCAAGTTTTCGTAGAAAATGCATTTTATTATAATTTAGACCCCATTTATCAATATACCCATGGAATATTGACATTTTAGATCATTTTTAAAGATGAAACAAATTTTCAAAGAGTACCAGATACTAATATTGTCGATATAATTAGCTTATTTCATTAAAAAAAAAATAAAAAAAAACTGTTCAAATATATTTGTTAAACAGGACTAATCAATATGATCCCAGTATTCAAACTACATTAATTGCCTATTTGCGTTAATTAATAATAATTGCTCCAAATACTACAAAACTGAATTTTGTATGTGTATTAGACTGTGTGGTAAAAAGTAACACCTTATAAATTTTGTTTTATTTTTTGACGACTGCTTATTTAAAATATAATAACAGGGGCGTCCAATTTTCATTACTTATTATTATATTGATTTCTGATTCAAATTCACATTTATTTAGAATAATTTATTAACTAAAACAATTAAGTTTGTAATAAACTCATGTTTGGGCGGAAATAACGGTGGTATATATATTTGGTATACTCTTTTACAAATATTTAAATAGTTTTCTTTTTGTAAACAAATGAGCTTGTAATATTATCGTTTTTAGCGCCTGTACATTTTGAACATTTGTTGCTTTAAAAAAAATCTAAAATGTCAATATTCCATGGGTAAACTGATAAATGAGATCTAAATTATAACAAAATGCATTTTCTACGAAAACTTGAAGAGATAGGTATGAAATGATGTAATACAGTTTGATAGACAATTAAATTGTGCATCTGATTCTCGTAAAATATACAGAGTGTTCTATTTAAATTAACCGAGTTATTGCCGTTTAAAGCTAGTAATTATTTAATATAAATTTTTATACATTCTTTATAAGGTAGTATTATTTTTATTCATTTTTTTTAATATCTGATCAATAAGTAATCTTCAGTAAATATTTAGTATTAAAAACTTTGATACCCTTGGAGAAATGAAGTTTTAAATTTTTTACTGCAATTTCACAAAATTGAAAATATTTCAAAAACGGTGAGGTTTAAGTGTGATAAACCTTAATCAAATTTACCTTTATTTCAATCGTAGAATCTAAAAATAGAATAATATACAGGGCGTTCCATTTAAAAAATACAACTATAATATTTTTACTTATTTGGGACACTCTGTATCTTGTAAAAATATTTTTAAATTGTAGCCCTCTAATAGTCCTTCAACGAACCCAAAACTTACAATTTGTATAAATCTAATCGTTTAGCTACAATACTCCGTGTCGTATGTGGTGAACAACCTTGTATAGTTCATATCAAATAAACTTTTAATCACGTGATTAAGCTTGACAAGCACAGCGTTGCCACCTTTTACATATTTTCTTTTAATCAACATATTTTAGAAAACAAATATAAATTAATTATAAATATATAAACAGTTATTATTTACATCAACAAAACTCACATTCTTAACAGCACTTAAGGGATATAAAGGGCTATTACTAGCGCTTTCCCGTTCAAAATATTCTATTAAAGTTGCAATGAGTATCTACGGCTATTATTAAGCTATCACGTACAATTAGCACTAAAAGAGGTTCCAAAAAGAACAATGTTCGACTGCAAGGTCTGCTAGTAAACATTTTTAAGCTTAAAAAATGTATTTAAAGCAAAAACTTGTAGTACAAAACTAAAGTGTCAAAACGTCAAAAAAAAATGTCAGGAGATGAAAAAATGTGGCAACTTGACATTTTTTACAGCAGAGCTACCACCTGAATCCCCAGCGGGAAATTTAAATTCCAGTTAGTCAGCTCGGCGACAAATATGTCCACGGTTGGTAACAATGAATTTAAGTCGCGCTCTTGATTATGTAACTAAGTTTAATTGGTATCAAGTATATATTATTGTTTGCATCAATAATTTTTGTTTTCTTAATATAGATTCGTACGTAAAAGGTATATTTTTTTATTTAATGTGGTTTAGTTATGACATCCATTCCTGCAAACGTCTAGGAACAAAACAACAGGGATTCGGAGACATTTTTCAGAACTTTTTTTCAGAAAGATTTTCCTTGATCTAAGTACGAACAATCTTCGGATTGTCACGGGGATTTTAATAGGACACTGTCTCCTCAATTAACACGTCAATAAATTGAACCTAAGAAACAACGGCGAATGCAGATTATGTGAGGAAATGGGGAAACACCAGACCACCTCATCACTGAGTGCGCCGAGACTACAACCATTCTTGCCAGATAGTCTGAGACTGTATGATACTGTATGAGACTGTATGATGAGTTACATAGAAGCTGTGACTAATTTTCCCCTTCCATACATCTACAATCTACAATCTAGTCGCAAGTTCATTTTTTTTAATTGAAGAAATAACATGTAACAAAAAATAATTGACATATATCCTTTTATAAAAATGATACTTTATTTTTTAATTTAATACATAATATTTTACCTCTATATCTCATTTTATTTTTGAAATAAAGCCAAGGGTCGGAAATATCATTAAATCATAATAAAACGGTTTTTGTTCCTTTTAAAAGCTAGAAAACTAGGAGCAACGGTAATAGGTGTATATGCAAATACAAGAAAATTAAATTTGCCATGGCTTCGCCTAGCTCTTTTTGTGCAAGTAGTTTTACATAAACATTAGCCTTTTTACCTATAAAGAGGCATATAGTAAGTTATTCATGAAGTAATTTCTTGTAATGGGATAGATGATTTTAATTTTATGTCGATCCTATATATAAAGCAGAAAGTTTGAAGAAAACAAGTCCTTATGAATTATTGATGTATGTTTCTTATCTGGTCGTTAGTACCACTATTACTATTCTATGAAATATCAAAATTATAATAATAATATTATTTTAACACTATATCATTACAATAACTGATATTTTTTTACTAAGGATTGATTTCAGCAAAATGTATGCTCTAAATATTGTTTTTATGTGACTGACATACTGATTAATCACGATCCTGTTCAAACCACTCAACGTAAGAAGCAAGTTTGGGAAATAATAATGGCTCATTTCATAGCCATCGCTGACGCCGTTTTTTTCGATCATATTGTATTATCAACAAGCGCAAAAATATTGAAAATAAAAGAAACACGCATCACGGATAGACCACTGAAAGCAAAAAAGCCTGCCACATTTGACTGGTAGGCCTATTTTGTACTTTTTAATTGACTGAATTGATAAAAGGGAACGAGATGATTTCGCTTAAACGCCTGTCGCTACAGTATGAAAAGGGTTCAAAAACAGCAGTTAAGAGCTTTTTAAAAGCTCTATCCACAATCGCCCGACACATGATTCTATTCAATAGACCATAAAGTAATTGCAACGCTACTGTTAATAATTAAGTTTTCTATTTACATATTAGCTAACATGATTAATTGCAAGTTTTAACACGAAATAACATTAAAAAACAATTTACTTCTTGCCCATTTCCAGAAAATTGTAGGTTTATGCACCCAAATAAAATATTATTTCAGTTCAATTACCAGTTTAAAGAATCTAAAATTGCACAATATTTTTATTATCAACAAGCTGCCCTCACGAACTAATTATTGGGAGCAAAAGAATGCCACATTCACTAGCAGGGCTATTTTGTGCCTTAACATTAAAGATATCTAATTCATTCTTGCTTACTAAAGTCTCACTAAAATTTATTTAATACAGCAATTATCAATATAAAGCATCCTTAATCTGCACATTATTTCCATTATCAACAAGCGCCAAAATAATGAAAATAAAAGCAGCCATCACAGACCGAGTGGTAGGCCTATTTTGTGCTTTTTAATTGACTAAATTGATAAAAGGGAACGAGATGAGTTCGCTGAAAAGCCTGTCGCTGCAGACTGAAAAGGGTTCAAATACAGCAGTCGAGAGCTTTTTAAAAGCTCTATTCGCAATCGCCCGATACATGATTCTATTCATTAGACCATAAAGTCATTGCAACGCTGCTGTTAGTAATTTACTTTTCTGTACAGCTAATATTATTAATTGCAAGTTTTAAAATAAAATAACATTAAAGATATATAATTCATTCCTGCTTACTAAAGTCTCACTAAAATTTATTTAATATACCAATTATTAGTATCCTGAATCTGCTATTTCCATTATCAACAAACACTAAAATAATGAAAATAAAAGCAGCCATCACGAACCGAGTACTGAGAGTAAAAAGGCCTGACACGTTCGAGTGGTAGGCCTATTTTGTGTTTTATAATTGACTGAATTGATAAAAGGGAACGAGATGAGTTCGCTCAAAACAGATGTCGCTCCAAAATGAAAAGGGTTCAAAAACAGCAGTTAAGGGCTTTTTAAAACCTCTATTCATAATCGCCCGACACATTCTTCTATTCAATAGACCCATAAAGCAACTGCAACGCTGCTGTTAGTAATTTACTTTTCTATAAGGCTAGCATTATTAATTGCAAGTTTTAAAATAAAATAACATTAAAAAATATATAATTCATTTTTGCCTACTAAAGTCTCGCTAAAAATTATTTAATATAACAATTAGTATAAAGCATCCTGAATCTGCACAGTATTTCCATTATCAACAAGCGCCAAAATAATGAAAATAAAAGCAGCCATCACGAACCGAGTACTGACAGTAAAAAGGCCTGACACATTCGAGTGGTAGGCCTATTTTGTGCTTTTTAATTGACGGAATTGATAAAAGGGAAAGAGATGAGTTCGCTCAAACGCCTGTCGCTGAAGTCTGAAAAGGGTTCAAAACCAGCAGTAAACAGCTTTTTAAAAGCTCTATTCACAATCGCCCGATACATGATTCTATTCAATAGACCATAAAGTAATTGCAACGCTGCTTTTAGTAATTTAGCTTTCTATACCGCTAACATTATTAATTGCAAGTTTTAAAGTAAAGTAATATTAAAAAATATATAATTCATTTTTACTTACTAAAGTCTTACCAAAAATTATTTAATATAGCAATTATTAGTATAAAGTTTCCTAAATCTGCACAGTATTTCCATTATCAACAAGCGCCAAAATAATGAAAATAAAAGCAGCCATCACGAACCGAGTACTGAGAGTAAAAAGGCCTGACACATTTGAGTGGCAGGCCTATTTTGTGCTTGTTAATTGACTGAATTGATAAAAGGGAATGAGATGAGTTCACTCAAACGCCTGTCGCTGCAGTATGAAAAGGTTTCAAAAACAGCAGTTAAGGGTTTTTTAAAAGCTTCATTCACAATAGCTCGACACATGATTCTATTCAATAGACCCATAAAGTAATTGCAACGGTGCTGCTAGTAATTTAGTTTTCTATAAGGCTAACATTATTAACTTCAAGTTTTAAAACGAAGTAACACTAAAAAAATAAGATTACTTATTACAAAACTGTCGAATTGTAGTAGTTTCATTCGCTTAAATAAAATATTATTAAATAGCAATTACTAGTTTAAAGAAAGCTGAAACTGTACAGTATTTCTATTATCAACAAGCGCCAAAATATTGAAAATAAAAGCAGCCATCACGAACTAAGTATTGAGAGCAAAAGAGTGCCACATTCAACTAGCAGGGCTATTTTGTGCCTTTTAATTGATTGAATTGATAACATGGTACAAGATGAATTAGCTAAAAATTCCTGTCGATGCAGAATGAAAATGGTCCAATAATTACAGCAGTCAAAGGTTTTTTTGAAAGCTTTAGACATAAAATGGTTGAATTCGATAGACCAGAACGTAATTGCAACGTTGCTGTTAGTAATTTAATTTACTACACGGCTGATACGGCTACCATTAGTATTTGCAAGTCTAAAATTTAAATGACAGAAAATAAATTATTTTTTGTAGATACATATTTAAAAATTGTAGATTCGTTTAAATAATGTCATTATTTTTCTCTAATTTAGAAACAAAGCTTAACTTTGGAGACACCTCTTAAATAAGTAGCAAATATTTTTCTCCAAAAAAAAATACTCTATATAAAGAAACAACAAAAAACAAGAGAATATGATATATAAGTACACGTCTGTATATAACGTCTTGGTGTCGTGTTGACGTAGTAAATAATATATCATAAATGTACCAGAAAAGCTCACATTTATAAATGGGTTTAGATGAAATGTGACAGCAATGGAAATGTGTTTTGTTTTATTCCCATATGACTATTTTCAATATTTACATTTCAAAACTTACACCTAAAATCATTCATCATCCTTAACTGATTAAGTTATATCGTGAAAATTTTAAGTTGGAGTACCGTTGACAGATACCGTTTATGCTTTAGTTTTTTTATTTATCAGTTATTTAATTTTTATCGTAACTGAAAATTTACTTTCAATAAGAAAATTTTTGTTGTCAGTTTCAGAATTACAAAACAATATCTACTATAGTTTCTCTAAAAGATTTTTGTACATTTCTTAATTCTTATGATAACTAATAGGCCTTATATTGCTGTAAACACAAAAAAATTAATACCACATTGATTTATTAAACACGCAATAGATAAGTATTAGGTAAGTCTCAACATTTCCCAACTACATCCTATCAACATAGAGCCCAGCTCATAAACTTGAGTAAACTACGGAGCAATTAACAATAATTGAAATAGTTGGCTATGCCGATTGTTCGTTTGGTTGGCAATAAATTTAAGAAATTCCAAAAAAAAAATATTTATCTAGTTTACAAAATAAACCCAAAAATTAAGATGATTATAATAAAAACTTAATCTATACTAATATATAAAATCCTTAAGTGACTGACATACTGATTAATCACGATCCTGCTGAAACCACTCAACGTAAGAAGCTCAATTTTGGCATACAGGTTGATTGTAGGGTGTAGAGGTTCGATAAGAAGGGTTTTTCGAAATTCCAGTTCCAAGAGGGTGAAACCACCCCTCAAATATTACAATATTTTTATTTAAAAACGGTCAAGTTTCCGAAAAAACGCTTAAACACGTATATTTTATTTTGGTTTTTTACATATTTTAAGATTTTTTAAAAATGTATACAGGGTGATTCGAAAAATCTGGTCATTGATTAATCACGTTCCTGCTTAAAGAGCTTGACGTAAAAAGCTGAATTTTGGAAGACAGATTGACTTTAGGGTGTAGAGGTTCGATAAGAAGGGATTTTTCGAAATTCGAATTCTAAGGGGGTGAAACTATCCCTCAAATATTCAAATATTTTTTATTTAAAAACCGGTGAGTTCTTCGGAAAAACTCTTAAACTTTAACTCTTAAAATCTTAAAAAAACTTTTAAGATTTTTTATAAATTTATACAGGGTGTTTCATAAAATATCACCATTGAGTAATCACGATTCTGCTTAAACTGCTTGACGTTTAAAGCTAATTTTTGGGAAACGGATTGACTGTGGGGTGTAGAGGTTCGATTAGGAGGGGTTTCTCGAATCTCAAATTCCAACAGGGTGTAAACGCCCCTCAAATATTACAATATTTGTTATTTAAAAAACGGTGTCTTTCGGGAAAACGCTTGGACAAGCACAATTTATTTGTTTTTTTTTACATATATTGAAATTTTTTAAAAAATCATACAGGGTGTTAATTAAATATAATCATACAGGGTTTAAATTATCCAAAAAGTTGGATAATTTCTTAACCACGATTCTGCTTAAACTGCTTGACGTAAAAAGCTTATTTTTGGCAAACGGATTTTTCGAAAGTCAAATTCCAACGAGATGAAACTACCCCTCAAATATTACCAAGTTATATAATAATATCGCCATATTGTTTTTTCTCATGCTGACATAAATGTGAGAAAATTTTATCCAGTTTGTATGTTAATGGAACTTCATGCTTTGCTTTATCATCACCATTACAAATGATTAATTCAACGCGAACCAAGTCGCTGGTACACGCTAGTGCTATAATAAAAATCAATGTCCAAACCACTGTAAAAATTTTTTTACTTATTTGTTACCTAACATAGTATTGACCTCTGTAGCTAACTATACCTCATAGTCTCAGTAAGACGAGGTAAACAGGTAATCTGTAGGTCATCATCGTCATATTCCTCATTTTCAGCTTATTCAACCATTTCTAATTATGGTGTAGCCTCCCTCACATATTTAGATAATCCATTTGTAGTTGGGCTCATTATTGTCTATTGTTGGCTATGCGAGCCCAAATTATCGCTGCTAATTTCCTAATATCATGCTCCCATCTTAGGTTAGGTCTTCTTCTAGGTCTCTTAATTCTTTGTGGGTACCATGCTGTAATTTTTGTGGTCCATCTGTTGTCCGTCCTTCTTGCCAGGTGTCCTGCCCATTGCCACTTGAGTGATTTGACTTGGTGGAATGACATTACCTGATCTTTTGTCGTATCTACTCTATTCTTTTACGGTCTCTCATGGTTATTCCCAGCATATTTCGTTCCATTGAGCGTTGTGCGACCTGCAGTTTCCTTATAATGTCCGTTTTAAGTGTCCAGGTTTCGCATGCATAGATCCTGACTTGTAGTTAGTACACACTGGTCGAATGTTTTTTTTTCTTTAGAATCTGTATGTACTAATAAATAAATAATACTTTTAATTAAAATAGAATAACTAAGTTAATTAGTTTGAGTATAAGCTAATAATTAATATTGATTACAGTCTAAAAATATATCAAACAACTTTTATTTTTCCCTCAACGTAAACAACCCTTGTTCATTTCACTTATAACAAATGTGTATAGAAAATCAATATTAAATAATATTTTATATTTGCTTCTGCTCCGAACGATTTTGTTGGTTTCAGGGAATAAATTCAGGGAATTGATACAGAAACTGAAACGAATGTAGCCCGAAACGAAAATTAGATAAATAAAAAACATAATTGTTTTTTTTTTCGTTGACTAAAACACACAGAAAGTAAGACTTTTTGTAAGAAAAATAAATCGGTATACAGGGTGTCCCAAGCTGAGCGTGCATTAGAAGTTTCTACAGAACTACAACATCTAGCTCGGAGACTTTTTGCACATCATAGTTCACAACGAGATCTATCGATTAAAAATATTTTCAATATGGCGGCACTTCCGGAAATAGCGGAAGTTGACAGCAACTTTCTTATTTTAAATGGGTACCTCCATTTTTTATTATGCCACTTAAATTCTCTGTAAAATTTTATAAATACTAATATTAAACACTCTGTATCTAACATTGACCGTTTTTGAGAAAAAAAATATTTAAAATTTTTGAACAAAAAAAACTGCCTGTCAAAAATATGTGTATAGCCTAAACGTCAAATTTAGTGATTACCACAGCCACTATGCCATAAAGACAAAACATGTGGCTATCTATTCCAAAAATTAAATTGTTCGAATGTCATATGATAATGGCCGCAGCTGTCATAGAATTGAGCGATTAAAAAAATATCAGATATCATTCTTTTCAAATGGAAACCCACTTTTTTTATTTCACTAGTGAAAAGGCTCTTCAATTCGTTACTTTTTAACTCTACATGTTCCTATACCTAAAATAGATCGTTTTTAAGTTATTTAAGATTTAGTTTTAAAGCGTATATTTTTCTTGATTTTAACCAGTAGCTTATGACTTTAAACGTCAAGTGATGTAAAACAATAGATCTGGCCATGTCATATTGTGACGCTTTGTTCAAAATCATTTTCGAGCCAACTTTGTGCTGTTTTTTTTTTCGATCATACGGAATATTATTAATAATATCAACTATAATATATAATAATAATATAAATACACTTTTTAAACTCTTAAGGCAGGAAGTATTTGTACTATAGGAAATTCAAATAATTCTTTTTCTGACAGATGGAAATAAATTGTCTTACTGTTTGACACTATGTCAAAGGAAGCTAGATAAAATCAAGAAAATATCCGTTTTCAAACTAAATCTTAAATAACTTAAAAACGATTTATTTCAGGTATAGGAACATGTATAGTTAAAAAGTAACGAATTGAAAAACCGTTTTATTAGTGAAATAAAAAAGTGGGTTTCCATTTGAAAAAAATGATTTATGATAATTTTTTAATCACTCAATTTCATGACAGCTACCGCCATTATTATATGACATTTGAACAATTTAATTTTTGAAATAGATAGCCACATGTATTCTCTTTATGTCACAGTGGCTGTGGTAATCACTAAATTTAAGTTTTAGGCTATACACATTTTTTTCACAGGTAGTTTTTTTCATCCAAAAACTTTAAATATTTTTTTTCTCAAGAACGGTTAATGTTAGATATAGAGTGTTTAACATCAATATTCATAGAATTTTACAGAGAATTAAGTATGTAATAAAAAATGGGGGTACCAATTGAAAATAAGAAAGTTGCTATCAACTTCCGGTATTTCCGAAAGTGCCGCCATATTGAAAATATTTTTAATCGATAGATCTCATTGTAAAATAATGATGTGCAAAAAATCTCCGATCTAGATATTGTGGTTCTCTAGAAACTTCTAATGCACGCTCAGCCTGGCACACCCTGTATATCTCAGGACAAATTTATGAAGTTGTTCTTACATTAAAGATGTGTCATCATTACATAGTTATAAAATACAGAAACAAAAAATGCAGGGTTGTATATGTATATAAGCTATGGAGGGTGAATATAAATATCTTGTGTCGGGCTTGCAAGAAATAGGTATCAGAGTTATTATAGCACGTCTTTCTTCTGCGTGACAAATTATGGAGACGCAAATGATGAATAAAATATTCCCAGAAAGGTGGAGGGGTTGCCTTCAAGGGCCCTAACTAAGTCAGCTCCAAATATCAATTCGATGCCTGATTTGTTTAACATAAAACAGTCGCCTTAATGTTAACGACTTTTTGGGGAGAACCAAGGTGAATATTTTAGAATACCAGGACTTGTGCAATTCTGTTCAACGTTCGAGACAAAGTTTGACAGACTGAAACAATCTAAACAAAGCAATTTTATATTTTTTGTACTATAATAAGGCTGGCCCCACAGTGGAAGCGTCAATACGCGCATTGTAGAACGAGCATTATCGCGTGTCTTTGCGCGACCGATCCAAAATACATAATATATGCCAGGATTCATAGCAGCTGCAAGTTGGTTTATTGGTTGGCGCAGAAAGCAAACAGATCTGGTCTGGTTGGGATATTTGCGTTGTTCGCACTTTTCACGAAGGGTTTTTCTTGAAAATAATAATACGAAAAAGCTAATTTATTTAGTATTTGAGCGGAATTTATGAGATCAATGAGAACTGATATACAGGGTGAGTTTCCTACGATGTTCTCTATGGGCAACTCGGAAACTACTGGAGATAGAGAGTCGGTTAAATGGGGAAAGAATTGCAGTTTTATGGGGTCATAAATATGCGCCTTTCAGATTTTTGGAAAAGTTCATGGCCTACTAGAATATTTCGAAAAAAACAAATTTTGGCTAATTTAAAAATTGTCCCTAATTCCATTATAATCTATTTTAGACAAAAAGTTTTCAGATAAAAGTTGTAGATAATCACATCCCTAATGATTTTATGTTCTCCGGTTTTTTCTAAAGCCTGTCATTTTTGACATATGACACAAACATATGTTTTTTTAAAAGGAAACCGTAGTTGGCCATGACTTCATAAAAAGCGCCATTTTTTAAGCTTTTCAGCGATATAAGCTGTAATATGTTTTTTTCACAAAATTACTGAATTATAGCCAATTCTTATCTTTCTTGACTAATTTCACTTAGTTGGCTTGGTGTTCTTATTTTGTTATGATTTATAACTTATAAAAAGACAAAATATATTATTAAACGGCTCTTTACAATTTACATTTCACAAACTAAAACTTAAAAAATAATATCATTACATACACTTTAAGTTATTTTAGAAAATGTTCAAAAAAATCCGCCATTGTTTCGAGTACATAAATGTATCTTTTTAAAACTGAATTTCTAGCTATTCTCACAGAATGACTGATCGACTTAATTAAACTTCTCCTGTATCGCCTCTTCGAGTACCTCTCTTAATTCATAAGCTCTTTTGTAAACCTTGTTGTTAACCATACCGCATAAAACATCTTAAATTGGTGTTCGAGGAGGGCCATGCAATTGGTCCACCTCTTTCTATCCGTGAGTCTACATACTACATAATTATGATATAAATAATTTTTAACATTTCTTTTATTGTTGGGGAGGGGGGGTGGTGAGGTGTGTCATAACGAAGGTCATGTTGGAACCACTCTATTAATGCGCGAGTATCAAAATTTAACTTTTCTAACATGTCTTGAAAACCGTTTTCTATAAAACGTAAGTAACGTTCACCGGTCAACGTATCCTCGAAACCGTATGGCCAAGAAAAGTTGAACCAATAATCCTACATACTTTTCTTCATTTGAAAAATTCATATTTACAATTTGTGTTTATTTTAATTTACAAAGTTTGGATGTGACAGTTTCACATATCTGAGAGCAACGACGATTGAACTTCTTTCCATGGCTAACTAAGTGAAATTAGTCAAGAAACATAAGAATTGGCTATAACTCAGTAATTTTGTGAAAAAACATATTATACCTTATATCGCTGAAAAGCTTAAAAAATGGCGCTTTTTATGAAGCCATGGCCAACTATGGTTTCCATTTAAAAAAACATATGTTTCTGTCATATATCAAAAATCACAGGCTTTAGAAAAAATCGGAGAACATAAACTCGTCAGGGATGTGATTATCTACAACTTTTATTTGAAAACTTTTTGTCTAAAATAGATTATATTGGAATTAGGAACAATTTTTAAAATAGCTTAAATTTGTTTTTTTCGAAATATCTAGTAAGCCATGAACTTTTTCAAATGTCTGAAAGGCGCATATTTATGATTCCACAAAACTGCAATTCTTTCCCCATTTAACCGACTCTCTATCTCCAGTAGTTTCCGAGATACTCATAGAGAACATCGTAGGAAACTCACCCTGTATATACAGGGTGAGTTTTAAATAAGTGCAAATATTTTCGGGGCTGGTAGATCTCGATAAAAGAAACATATTTTCTCTTTACCATTTTTCAAATAAGTCCAAAATAACCGAGTTATTTAAGTTTGAAAATTAAAAAAAATATATTTTTTTGGAAAAATTTTGAGAGCCACCGGATTTTTTCTGTATTTGCATCCCTTTTGGGTTGCAACCTTTGGTAACCATAGAGATAAGATGTAACTATGGTAATATCAGAGATTAAGAAATTATACTGTGGGAAAAGTTCTAAAAAGTTTTCCAAAAATATGCAGGGAAATTTTAAAAAAAATGGACGATTTTCAACATCTTTTTTTTGCAAAAAAACTCATAGGCGTGTTCCTGGGGTCGAAATATACCACCCCTGAAAATATTTGCACTTATTTAAGACTCGCCCTGTATATACAGGGTGTCCTGTAAAACAAATTGCAACATTTTGAGAACCGCTGGCAGAAATAGGCAAATACCCGGATTTCAGCTTCTTCGCCGCCCACTGTTGCCACATCCACTAGAAAGACTTAAAAACTACTTGCAAGATTACACACCAGCCAAGAGGTTTTGGTTTTCCCACATTCCACAAAATAAATTAAAGGATTAAAACAAAAAAAACTTACCAAACATTAAAAAAGGATATCCTGACAGCAGGTCAATATAATTGCAAAGTTTATTTTTCCATTTACTACCCTAAAAACAACACGTAACACTACACTTAACACTCTACACTTCACTTCACTGCACTTCGCTTCTTCTTAATTTCATATGCTATTATAATTTAATTGTTCAAAATGACGGCCTCCATTTCCAACACATACTATCATTCTTCTAACTTCTGAGCATGGAATTTTTAACGTCTTGAAGCAGTTCTTAATAATTTGCAAGTGATAGTTTTGTAATGTTCAGTTTAATAGATATGTGGGTGTGCAGCGGATGGTAATGTTTAGTTTGCGTGTATGCTGGATAAAAATAGTGATAAATTTTCATCAAAAGGGTTGATTGAAACGATTAAAAATATTTCCTAATATGGCGAAAAATGAAGCTGTATAATAATTGTTAAGATATATTTTTTCATTTTACTCAAATGTAAAACGTATTTAAAACATTGCGCGTTTCTCTAGAATTAGTACTACACTAATATGAATAAAATTAATTTTCACATTTTTTGTGTACCTAGAAACTTAAAATTACTGTGAATTTATGAAGATGCAGAATATAGAACGTGTCAACATTGTATTCTCTCCGAGATTATTTCTATGCACCGTAAACGAATTACCCGAGAATGAATAGTGGCACTCAAAAGTTTTTCAACATTTTGCGGAAAATGTCAAGAAAAATATAAAATTTGCAACATTTTTTTTCGCAAAAAAAACTCATGAGCGTGTTTCTGGGGTCGAACTATATTACCAGTTTAAATACTTGCACTTATTTCTGGAACACCCTGTATATTGCAATTTACAAAGGTCCTTGAGAAATAAAGTATCTTCGCAAAGATGTTAAAATTCACCAAATTCGTTTCATTTTTTTTCATCAATCGACTTCAAACCAACTGAAAGATACAAGACAAGAAAGTTTTTTATCATATCTTGCCTTCTGTACATCTTTTCATTAATAAAAAAATATGATAAACTTTATAAATTGAAATTATTTAGTTTCTAACTAAGATTTATAAATAGAGAATATGCACGTTGCAACTAGCAATACAACGAAACCATTGCTTTTCATATGCACGTGAATGTCACGTGCTGAAATTATATCCACAAAAGACAGGAACGCCTTTCCTTTTCAATAACAGATAAATTAAATCTTGAACAATATGTATTTTTTCACTAGCTTATTGTGGAACGAAATAGCTAATGTACCGTAAGATCGAAAAAAACGGCGTCAGCTATGAAATGAAGATCGCTGCCATTATATAAGTAAATCGAGGGGCAAACCGCTGGTGGTATTTACTGTACAAGCACTTGGTAATACTGGTATTTTTTTTGGTACTAATTTGGTATTTTTGGTACTAATTTGGTATTTTTGGTATTAATTTGGTATTATTTGGTAATATACTGGTATTATTTGGTAATAAACTGGTTTTATTTGGTATTAAACTGGCATTAAACAGGTATTTCGTTGGACATCTGGCAACGCTGGATTAGACGCACGTGGCGACGACGACCGGGAAGCTGATTGCATCATTTCTAGCCCATTTGCATCTAAAGCTAATACTGAAAAATATCTGAAATCTAAATGTGCTGTGACAAAATCGTTTAGTTCTGGAAGGCTTTCAGAAGATACCACTCTATATGTTTTGGAAACTGATTATACCCAAGAAAATAATATAGTTTCTAAAATACTAAAGCAATGATTAAAGTCAAAAATTGGTGATGAACTCTGGAGCACTCTAAACTGCAATAGTCTGTTTAATAGCATTATTTTTAGCACATCAATTTTACTTCCAAATTCTACTGCAAACTTCGAAGCAAACTCGATTTCGGGATCGAGTTTAATATGCAAAATAACCTGCTTTTGTAAAAAGCAAGTAACTTTACAAATAAAATATCATCCTTCTACAAAAACCACAAAAACAAGAGTTACAAAGGTACGCTGGGTAAGCTCAAATTTTTAAACACACTTGATAAAGTATTTTGGTATAGCAAATAAATTATTTATACCAAAAATTAGTAATAATCGCAGTGTTAAATCCAAGGTTAAATCAGAGGTAAGCAATAATTCTTCAAATACCTCTGAGGCACAACCAAAAATAACTTCATTTCTAAAAAAGCCTTCTACCGAGCCTTCTACGGAAAATACCGAGGAAATTACAGAGGCATGCAAACCCTCATGTAGCAAAATTGTACCCCCTAATCTAATATGTGAAGCTCCCTGTAATCAAAGAAATCCTAATGTAAAAATACTAGACTGCGTAATTAACCCCCAACTAAACGAGCCTCGGAACTACCCTTATCAGCCGCCATTTTAGCCATACCATCCACAAGCAATAATAATTATCTCCCCGATGTTACCTATAGGTAGTACCATTATCAGCTGCCGCTTCAACCTTACCGTCAACAAGCAATAATTCAATTTGGAAGTCTACAAAATACAGCCGCTCGCAAAGGAATAAAAGAAAAATTGAAAAGTTTCAGTATAATCAACCTCTTATAACCAACTTTATTTCGATATTAGAGAAAATAAATTCTACTCTTAAGGAAAATGGAGAAGTATAATAACGAAAGCTCTTAAGGAAACGATGATGGTTTGTCTAAATGAATCCGAGAATGAACCTGATGAGAATAAGCCAGAATCGAGGCCGCAATCAATGCCAGCAAACAAATTTTTAAACATGTTGCTTAAGACAGACTTTGGTACTAATTTGGTATTTTTGGTTCTAATTTGGTATTTTTTGGAAATAATTTGGTATTTTTGGTACTTTTTTCCCAAAATTGGTATTACATACACATATGTACACCATTGTACACCATATGTGTTGTGTACAAAATGGTGTGCATATGTGTAAAAATGGTGTACAAAAATGGTGTACATATGTGTACACCATTGTACACATATGTACACCATTTTTGGCAGCGGTTTGCCCCTCGAAGTAAATTTATATGGGAAATATCATCGATCGTCATTTCCCAGCCAACTGGACACCGTTTTTTTTCGATCATACAGTATATAATTCAGTATCTTATTTTACTTATTTCAAAATTAGTAGTTGTTACCCATAAAATTTTCTGTATTTTTTAAATTATAATGAACATATTAAAGCAAAAAGGTATTTAAAATGTTAGGTAAAAAGTAAAAATGTAAGGAATTTTGTTGGTTTGGTATATTTTGAATCGCTCAAGAGGTATTTACAATTAGGATTAAGGAGGTATATTGACCTCGAAATCAAATTACTCGTGTCAAAAACTCCCAGACACTAATTTTCATCCAGACATCGAAGTTCATTCAGAAATTATTTAGAAAAAATCGAAATAAAAATGAAACTTCTACACCTTGTATGTCCAAAATGAAGCAGTTTAGCACATAACTTTATACGAAGTTTTTTACTCATTTTTATCTGTAGAGTATGCAGCCAAAATTTCTCGAATACAATTCGGACCACCCTGTATATTGCTTTTATAAAATGCTACAAAAATGTCTCTTAAGTGAATAAAATAATTATGGTATTATGGAAACATGTAAATATCTCGGACATCTAAAATTATTTTTTAGATGCTTATAGAAATATAAACTTGGATCAAGGAAGTAACACTTTCTAAATCACATTCTTGGCTTCAGTATAATCTTCTTGACCTAACTTTATATAACAGATTTATTTTTGATATGAATTTTGGAAATCCTGATAAAGTTCAGTTTTAATAATTCATAAAAATAATAATCACTGTAATTATTACGTTATTATTTTGAAATATGAATCGAATAATAATTAGCAATCACTTTACTTTCATATGTTAGTAGTTTTTCAAAGTAGTATTTCATAGTAGAATATCGACATGGAATTACTATGACGCTTGTTTACTATTGAAATACAGTTTTTTTTATCATTTTTACTATTTTTTATAATATAAATGAGTTATGGATTTAAACTTTGACAAAATATGAAAAGTGTAATTAAGAGATAAAAGTATGTTTGAATATTAATTAATTCAGTTTGTTGATGAAATGGTGAAGGAATATTTATATTAAATAATTAAAATTTCTCAATATTTTTTAATTATTTATAAGGTAACATAACAAAGAATTTTTTTGTAATAAAAGTTTGGTTTAAGATTTTCACTGCCTTTATTTTTATTAGTTTATTAGGAAGTTAGGATTTTATATAAGTTAGTCTTAGCTTTAACTTTTTTAGTTTATGAGCTGGAACATTCATGAAAAAAAAATAGTACTAATAAAAATGACATACGTTGTCAATTTTCACCAATTAGTGATATAAAGTATACAATAGTATATCTTAAGCTCCGTTCTCAGAACTTCGTCGTGTCGCTACATTGGTTGACATTTCAAGGAACCAATGGGAGTTGTTTAAATTTAAAACTGACAGCTGTTTAAATTTTCTAAAAATGACATAAGTCCTTTTGATGTGTCGCTGGCGACAATACCAAGTTCTGAGAACGAGGCTTTATAAAGGGTAGACGTAAGGAGAATTATCTTCGTGTATTGAAAAGTGGTCATAACAAGTACTCAGAACACTTAAGATGGCGCTGCTGTAACAATAGTTCTATATTTGAAAGAAGCGTAAAAAACGGGCAATAATTAAAAAAAGGTAGATAAATATGCAATTTTTGAAAATGTTTTTCGACTAACTTCACTTTATAACCACTAAGTGCAGTTCGATCGCTTATTGCTTGTTAGCGCCACTGTGGCTATTTAGTGAATCCTTATTTTTTCCATTTTGGTGGCCACTTTTTCAAATAAAGTCCTATAATAAATATTTTTCCTTACCTCTACCCTTCATAACATATCTGTTAAAAAATATACCTAAGTATCTGTCCAACTGGATACATGACAGTGACAGTTTTGTCTGTCAAATTAATTCACAGGTTAATTGTATTCTATATAACTTGTTTATCTCGTCTGTCTTTTTTATTACACTCGGATGCAAAAAATATAACAGAAAATTTTTGGTCAAATTTAAAGTGTTATATTTTTGTTATTTTTAGCCCTATTTTCATGAATTTTTTAGCAAACTGTATGTAATTATATCAACTTTAATTCGCAAATTTAGTTAATATAATAAAATTTAGTATTTGGCATATTATACAGAGTTAATAGAGGGGTTGTTTTTTACCCTAACTTTACCCTGTGTAATAATTTCGTGTATAAATTTTCCTAAAATATAATTTTACGCTTAGAACAATGTCTTCTGAGCATTTTGTTTTTTTGGATCATGTCAATAAAAAAAAATAAAAACACTAAATCACCACAATACACCAAAACACTTTTACTTTTACACTGGACGCGCGTTTCGCTAACCATGTTAGCATCATCAGCAGATGATTATAAACTGATATTTTATAATAATATATAGTTTATAATCATCTGCTGATGATGCTAACATGGTTAGCGAAACGCGCGTCCAGTGTAAAAGTAAAAGTGTTTTGGTGTATTGTGGTGATTTAGTGTTTTTATTTTGCTGTGTAACACCAAAGGTTCCAACCCTCAACTGTAATCATGTCAATACATACTTTAGTTAATTTTTAAGAGCAAAATGAACTTGCCACCAACTATTTGCAATTTTTTCAATTATCACTTCTTTTTCAAATTATTTTTCAATATGATAAGGCTTTGGTGATTATTGTAAACTATGTACTACTATGAACTGCCCATCATGTTCGACGTTTGGGAAATGCTTGACAGGAGGGTTAGAGGTCGCGAAGCAGTACAAGCTTCATTAAATGAACTTCGCTTGGTCCTTAAAGAAGAATAGGAAAACATAACGTAATATGATATATGCAGCCTAATGACAGTATGTATTATGTATGAACGGGGACGTATACAGGCAGTTATAGCAGTCAAGGGAGGTAATACAGAGTATTACGATATTTTTTACAATTATTTTTTCTGTTTGTATACTTGAGTATTACAGATGTTTTTTTTTAATATCGTTAGTCTGTTATCGTCATTAAGATTTATTAAAATCACTTCCCAAAGATTATAGAATTAAGATTTATTAAGATCAAAACAGTATCGTTAGTCTTTAACGTTTTTTTTAAATTTATTATGGAGTATCCAATGCAGCGTAATATGACGTTACTACAATAGTCACCAAAACCATCTCGTCATATTAAAAAATTACATCAAAATGTAATGATAATTGAAAATATTGCAAATTGATCCTGATCAGTTCATTTCGCTCTTAAAAATTAACCAAAGCATGTATTGACATGAATCAAAAAACAAAATGCTCAGGAGTCATGGTTCTAACCGTAAAATTATATTTTAGGAAAATTTACACAGGCAATTATTGCACAGGGTGTTTTAAAGTTAAGATAAAAAATAAACCGTCGATTAACCCTGTATAATATGCCAAATACTAAAGTTTATAAAAACTGAGTTTACGAATTTAAGTTAATATAATTATTTACATCTTGCTAAACAATTCCAAAAAATAGAGCTAAAAATAACAAAAATATAACACTTTAAATTTGGCCAAAAATTTCTCCGTTGCGTTTTTTTTGCATCTGAGTGTATTATTTATTTAATTTTATTTTAATTTATATAATAGAAGTGGACATAAGATTAATTCTACCTTTATTTAATCCCGTATGATCGAAAAAAACGGCGTCTAGTTGGCTTGGAAATGACGATCGATGACATTTCCCACATATTTTACATTTAAAATGATAGCGATCTTCATTTCATTGCCATCGCTGACGCCATTTTTATTAGATCATATAGTTATAAAATTCATCTAGCGAAATCTACAAAATATTGATAATGTATAGAATGTGAATAATTTCATGAAATGTTTGTTTCTCTATATAGGATATAAGATGTTAAATTACCTTTATTCGATACTTGAAATACATCTATTGGAATTCTTTAAAGTGTGCTAGCTAGTCAATTAACCTTTACAGGCCAAACTATTTTATTTCGATTGGATAAAATGTTGACAATCATTATACTAATTGAGAGCGTTCCGTAATAGATGTTCTGTTACATTTTGGACCGCATTTATTTCTGTCATTATCATAAACCACTTGTTTAAATACGACTATAAAGTTAAAGTAGCCGATTTGGATAATGCTCAGTTGACATTCTGCATAAAATGACATAATTATTTATAATTAATTGCCTTGTTTATTATTAACGGTGATATTTTGATGGTTCTATATACGCTGATGTTACCGCTTTGATTTTAAACAAATATGGGAGAGAAACTATTGATAAAAATAACCAATACGTAGACTCTCCAACAGATTCCAAAAGAATAAGAGTATGGATTTGGGGTATGGAGATTCCAAAAAGATAAGGGTATATCCATGAGGTGGATCGGAATCAGAGCAGAACAATTATTATTATTTAGGCTGGAGTAGCTTTGCTGACTGATCTCGTTTTGTTCTTCCTCAGGCAGCGCAAATCGGGAAAGAACTTATTCTAATGAAGGAAAACGCACGCACGCGTGTAGCGAGAACAGTGGGACTTTTTTGAATCACCATAATATGACCCTGTTGCCATGACCTGCCAAATTTTCTGAGTCAAATACTATAGAGCACGTATGGGATATGTTGCAAAGATATTTTATGAATCATGCAATGGGAAATGCTGGAAAAATGTTTAGGAGTTGGAGTGGGAACAAATTGACCAAAATAAGATATACAATTTAATTAGAAGTATGGCTTGAACGAAAAACTTGTACAAACTGCAATCGAACAAAGCAAAAGTTATAAAAACGCTTAATAGTTTAAAGTAAGTAAGTAAAGTTTAAGTACCTATTATGAAGCATTAACACATAACATCAGAATAACAGACAAAAACGAAATAATAAGCCTGGTAACTTAAGAAAACCAACACTAGAAGAAATCTTCCTTCAACTAGACTGGACCAACAAAAGATTAAAAATAAATGGAGAATATCTTAACCATCTAAAATTCGCTGATGACATAGTCCTAATTGCCAATAATCCTGAAGAACTTCAAACTCAAATTAACAACTAAATACAGCCAGCAATAAAGTTGGTCTCAAAATGAATTTACCAAAAACTAAAGTAATGTACAACGAACTAGTAGACAGAAAAGACATTATAATAAATAACACAAAACAGAAAATAGTAGAAGAATACATATATTTGGGACAACTAATACATAGCTCGGGATCTCTACTACAAGAAATAAACAGAAGAATTAAGATGGCATGGAGTACTTATGGAAGAAACTCAATCATATTCAAATCTAGAATGCCACTTTATCTAAAGAAGAAAACATTCGACCAATGTGTACTGCCAGTCATGACCTATGCATGCGAACCTGGACTCTTAAAACGGACATTATAAGGAAACAGCACGTCGCACAACGTTCAACGGAACGAAATATGCTGAGAATAGCCAACAAAGACCGTAAAAGAATAGAGTGGATACGACCAAAGACCCAAGTAATAAATGTCATCCGCAGAGTCAAATCCCTCAAATGGCAATAGACAGGACACCTGGCAAGAAAAACGGACAATAGATGGACCACAAAAACTACAGCATGGTATCCCCGAGAAATTAATATCCCCGCATAGACAACAATAGACAACAATGGGTCCAACTACAAAAAGGGTATGTGAGAGAGGCTACACCATAATTGGAAATGGTTGAATAAGCTGAAAATGGTGATGATGATGATGATGCCTCGCCGATGCGTAGAGGTGTCATAAACAAAAGAGACAGTTTTTCTTCTAAAATTCAATTAAATAATTTTCCATCCTTTTTGGGGTCCCTGTGTGAAATAGCTGATTAGAATTAAATGTTTTTATTTCTGGTAGATAATAAGTAGGTTGCCAATGTAGATATAAGATCAAGTTGATTTTTACGTCTTCAATGATGATATTCATAAAATACTGCAATGTGTATATAACACATTGTTTCATATTACTACCCCTTTAGGACTCCAGATAGAATCATTAATTATTCTATGATGCATTACATGACACCGATAATTAAGCGACACGAAAATACACTGTATTAAACGGTCGTTATATTGCCTCTTTGTTTTTCCTTTATCCACTTCGGAGGGTTGGAACGTATTTGTTCCAGTTTTCCTTTCTATTTTGCATTCGTTTACATAAATATTCCCATTTTTGCATACAGTCGTTGTTTTGTAGCGCTATCATCACCCCCATTTTAACCCCGTTTAGTTGAAAAGCGTTTACGTCGCCATGAAATCGAGTAATTGGGTCTGGAACGAATAGTTTGCACGCACGCCATTTTTGAAAAATTTAGATCGATATCACCGATTCACTACTCGAATTATATTAATTTGTAAATATCGTTTGTTCAGTGATCGTCCAACGTCACGTCATATATTGTCGAACCCTCTCTTTCACTTGACAATCAGATGAAAGAAATTGGTGGAGTTATTATGGAATTTCTTAAATTACTGCATATTGTTTTTAGTAACTCTCATTGTCATTTGATTTGGGGTTATAATTTTATTGGCGGACATTGATCAAAAATATTTGGAAAATGACATTCTGAATAGAATGACATTTGTCAACTTTTGACATTTTGAATTAAAAAAATGCATTTTAAATTTTAATCTCGAGAGGGCCATGGCGCCATGGCGACAAAGTAATGCCAATTTGACTCGAAATACCAAGAAGTCTATGGTGCCAAATTATTCGTAAAATTTTTCCAAATATTCTAATGAGCCACTATCGTTGCGTTTGAAAAAATTGAGTTATGATTAAAAATATGATTTAGACATCTTTTAGCTGACCAGGAAAAGACAGGGAAAACATTAGACAAACAAATCTATTTTTCCAAAACTCCTTGAATAAAAATTATTGGTTTTAACACAACCATGGTACTCTAGACACAGATATGTCATTCTATTCAGAATGTGATTTTCTATCATATAAAGTAAAAAATACCGAGATTACCATCTAAAAATCAAAAGTTGTCGTCATTTCCGGTGAAAGAGGAATTAACCGAAAGTAATCGAATACGTCGATCAGTTCCGATTTATGTCATACAGGGTGTCCCAGGCTGGACGTGCATTAGAAGTTACTAGAGAACTAGCTAGATCGGAGATTTTTTGCACATCATTGTTTCACAATAGGTTTGTTCTCACAGCGTGTTCCCAACATGTTTGTGACTTCTTCCAAACCGGTGTTAATGCGCAGATCTCAAATAATGCAGTTTCTGATCGATTTCAAACTGTCTGTGCAAACAGCGAATCCCTACTCTTCTTTTTTGATCTAATACCACTAATTTTAACTCTTACGGCCTGACCCGTTCCTCCATCAGCTCTTCTAGGTCTGTCTCTGTATCCGAAAATTCGGACGCCTCAGATTCTTCTGAAGATTCAAAATCGCTCATTTCTTTTCTTTATTTTTTGAAGAAAAAAATACTAAACAAGAAAGTGACAGCAACTTTCTTATTTTAAATGGGTACCCCAATTTTTTATTACATGCTTAAATTCTCTGTAAAATTTTATGAATTTTGATATCAAACACTCTATACCTAACATTAACCGTTTTTGAGAAAAAAAATATTTATAATTTTTTGAGGAAAAAACTGCCTGTCAAGAAAAATTGTATAGCTTAAACGTCAAATTTAGGGATTACTACAGCCGCTGGGATATAAAGAGAAGACATCTGGCTATATACCGTATGATCGAATCAAAACGGCGTCAGCGATGGCTATGAAATGAAGATCACTGTCATTTTATATGTAAATTTATATGGGAAATGTAATCGATGTCCATTTCATAGCCATCGCTGACGCCGTTTTTATTCGATCATACGGTATTTCAAAAATTAAATTGTTTGAATGTCATATAATATCGGCTAAAACTGTCATAGAATTGAGAGATTAAAAAACAATCATAAATCATTTTTTTTTTTTCAGAGACCTACTTTTTTATGTCACTAGTGGAAAGGCTTTTTAATTCGTTACTTTTTGATACACGTTCCTATACCTAAAATAAATCGTTTTTAAGTTATTTAAGATTTAGTTTTAAAGCATATATTTTTCTGATTTTTAACCAGTAGCCTATGACTTTAAACGTCAAGCCATGTAAAACTATATCTGGCGATGTCATCAGATGTCATATTGCCATTAGAGATCACTAAAATACGTGATGTATTTGAATAAATTCACTTTATAAAGTTTTAGCAGCAGTATTTATAATATACGAAATTCAAATAATTAGTTTTTTCACTAAAGTAAATAAATTGTCTGAGGGTTTGAGACTTAATGTCAAAGGAAGCTAGATAAAATCAAGAATAAAAATACGCTTTAAAACTGAATCTTAAATAACTTAAAAACGATTTATTTTAGGTATAGGAACGTTTTAGTGATGTATAATCAAAAAGTAACGAATTGAAAAACGGTTTCACTAGTGAAATAAAAAAAAAAGTGGGTTTCTATTTGAAAAAAGTGAATTATGATAATTTTTTAATCCTTCAATTCCATGACAGCCTCGGCTAATATTATATGACATTTGAACAATTTAATTTTTGAAGTAAGTAGCCACATATTTTCTCTTTATGTTCCAGTGGCTGTGGTAATTACTAAATTTGACGTTTAGGCGATAAAAATTTTTTTGACAGGAGTGTTTGATATCAAAATTCATAAAATTTTATCGAGAATTTAAGTATGTAATAAAAAATTGGGGTACCCATTTAAAATAAGAAAGTTACTGTCAACTTTCGTTATTTCCGAAAGTACCGCCATATTGAAAATATTTTTAATCGATAGATCTCATTGTGAAACAATGATGTGCAAAAAATATTCGATCTAGATAATGTAGTTCTCTAGAAACTTCTAATGAACGCTCAACCTGGAACACCCTGTATACTAACATACCCAGTTTCGTCTTATTATCTGAAAAAATAAAAAAGTTATAGGGATGAGCCACTTTTGAGAAACCCCCACCCGGTATAACCCCCTAAGTTTATCAGACTTTTTCGAATAAAAAAATCAAATCCAGTCGAAAGTAAACATAAAGTGTAAATACTGGTTCGAAATTAATCCCGTTACATAGCCGATTCAATATCAAGTTCCCCCTTCTTTATTTTCAATCAGAAACAGAATCTTCCAGAAGTGCAGTCGAAAATCCTCATAAAACGATCGGCATTCGTCGAACTGATATTACATAGGAGATAGCTCATATTGGTTTCCTCTGGATTTTCCAGCCAAAAGCACAGGGATTACTTTCCAGAAAGAGCGCATATTGTCTTTATTAAATAAGGTTATAATTTTATTGGCGGACGTTGATCAAAATATTTGGAAAACATTCTGAATGGGAATGACGTTTGTCCAACTTTGACATTTTGAATTAAAAAAAAATGCATTTAGATTTTAATCTCGAGAGGGCCATGGCGCCATGGCGACAAAGTAATGCCAATTTGACTCGAAATACCAAGAAGTCTATGGTGCCAAATTATTCGTAAAATTTTTCCAAATATTCTAATGAGCCACTATCGTTGCGTTTGAAAAAATTGAGTTATGATTAAAAATACGATTTAGACATCTTTTAGCTGACCAAGAAAAGACAGGGAAAACATTAGACAAACAAATCTATTTTTCCAAAACTCCTTGATTAAAAATTATTGGTTTTAACACAACCATGGTACTCTAGACACATATATGTCATTCTATTCAGAATGTGATTTTCTATCATATAAAGTAAAAAATACCGAGATTACCATCTAAAAATCAAAAGTTGTCGTCATTTCCGGTGAAAGAGGAATTAACCGAAAGTAATCGAATACGTCGATCAGTTCCGATTTATGTCATACCCAGGCTGGACGTGCATTAGAAGTTACTAGAGAACTACAATAGCTAGATCGGAGATTTTTTGCACATCATTGTTTCACAATCGGTTTGTTCTCACAGCGTGTTCCCAACATGTTTGTGACTTCTTCCAAACCGGTGTTAATGCGCAGGTCTCAAATAATGCAGTTTCTGATCGATTTCAAACTGTCTGTGCAAACAGCGAATCCCTCTTCTTATACAGCGAATACTCTTCTTTTTTGATCTAATACCACTAATTTTAACTCTTACGGCCTGACCCGTTCCTCCATCAGCTCTTCTAGGTCTGTCTCTGTATCCGAAAATTCGGACGCCTCAGATTCTTCTGAAGATTCAAAATCGCTCATTTCTTTTCTTTATTTTTTAACGAAAAAAAATACTAAACAAGAAGTTGACAGCAACTTTCTTATTTTAAATGGGTACCCCAATTTTTTATTACATGCTTAAATTCTCTGTAAAATTTTATGAATTTTGATATCAAACACTCTATACCTAACATTAACCGTTTCTGAGAAAAAAAATATTTATAATTTTTTGAGAAAAAAACTGCCTGTCACGAAAAATTGTATAGCTTAAACGTCAAATTGAGTGATTACTACAGCCGCTGGGATATAAAGAGAAGACATGTGGCTATATACCGTATGATCGAATAAAAACGGCGTCAGTGATGGCTATGAAATGAAGATAACTGTCATTTTATATGTAAATTTATATGGGAAATGTAATCGATGTCCATTTCACAGCCATCGCTGACGCCGTTTTTATTCGATCATACGGTATTTCAAAAATTAAATTTTTGAATGTCATATAATATCGGCTATAGCTGTCATAGAATTGAGAGATTAAAAAACAATCATAAATCATTTTTTTTAGAGACTTACTTTTTTATGTCACTAGTGGAAAGGCTTTTTAATTCGTTACTTTTTGATACACGTTCCTATACCTAAAATAAATCGTTTTTAAGTTATTTAAGATTTAGTTTTAAAGCATATATTTTTCTGATATTTAACCAGTAGCCTATGACTTTAAACGTCAAGCCATGTAAAACTATATCTGGCGATGTCATCAGATGTCATATTGCCATTAGAGATCACTAAAATACGAGATGCATTTGAATAAATTCACTTTATAAAGTTTTAGCAGCAGTATTTATAATATACGAAATTCAAATAATTAGTTTTTTCACTAAAGTAAATAAATTGTCTGAGGGTTTGAGACTTAATGTCAAAGGAAGCTAGATAAAATCAAGAAAAAAATACGCTTTAACACTGAATCTTAAATAACTTAAAAACGATTTATTTTAGGTATAGGAACGTTTTAGGAATGTATAATCAAAAAGTAACGAATTGAAAAACGGTTTCACTAGTGAAATAAAAAAAAAGTGGGTTTCTATTTGAAAAAAATGAATTATGATAATTTTTTAATCCTTCAATTCCATGACAGCCTCGGCTAATATTATATGACATTTAAACAATTTAATTTTTGAAGTAGGTAGCCACATATTTACTCTTTATGTCCCAGTGGCTGTGGTAATTACTAAATTTGACGTTTAGGCGATAAAATTTTTTTGACAGGCAGTTTTTTTCCTCCAAATATTTTAATTTTTTTTTTCTCAAAAACGATTAATGTTAGGTATAGAGTGTTTGATATCAAAATTCATAAAATTTTATCGAGAATTTAAGTATGTAATAAAAAATTTGGGTACCCATTTAAAATAAGAAAGTTACTGTCAACTTTCGTTATTTCCGAAAGTGCCGCCATATTGAAAATATTTTTAATCGATAGATCTCATTGTGAAACAATGATGTGCAAAAAATATTCGATCTAGATAGTGTAGTTCTCTAGAAACTTCTAATGAACGCTCAACCTGGAACATCCTGTATACTAACATACCCAGTTTCGTCTTATTATCTGAAAAAATAAAAAAGTTATAGGGGATGAGCCACTTTTGAGAAACCCCCACCCGGTATAACCCCCTAAGTTTATCAGACTTTTTCGAATAAAAAAATCAAATCCAGTCGAAAGTAAACATAAAGTGTAAATACTGGTACGAAATTAATCCCGTTACATAGTCGATTCAATATCAAGTTCCCCCTTCTTTATTTTCAATCAGAAACAGAATCTTCCAGAAGTGCAGTCGAAAATCCTCATAAAACGATCGGCATTCGTCGAACTGATATTACATAGGAGATAGCTCATATTGGTTTCCTCTGGATTTTCCAGCCAAAAGCATAGGGATTACTTTCCAGAAAGAGCGCATATTGTCTTTATTAAATAAATCTAGGCGGATATTGGCAGAATTTCTTTAATAAAGGGCAAAAGAAAACTCAAGTGTTTTCGCAAATGGCATACTTAACAGCTATACAGGGTGGCCCATCGAAAACGTTCCGCAAGGCATAACGGCCAGCGTAATTTTTTTTTCAGAAAATCCAAAACACGCCAATTTTGTTTGTGAGGGGGACAACTTTTGCCCCAAAAATGATTGCCAAATCTTCAACCCTCTAACCCCAACTTTTTTTAAATGGGAAGGGGGGTCAAGTGGCACCACAATGAAAAGAGTTTTTTATTCTCTATATTTTCCCGCTTTGTTTTAGAAAACCGGTAGAGTCATTAAGAAAATATGAAGGATTGAAATTTGAAAAGTTTATTTAAACATTTATCAGAGTAAATGATAAGGATAAATTCCTTCGACCAATTTGCTGTTTTTTTCTTATTATTTCTAGATGTTTACGCATGTTTTCACTTGCCACAAGGTTAAACGATCAGGTGCGGTAGTTGCTAGATAGCTGTTCTATGAATTGTGCGTTGAAGTTCTTCTCAATATCGTTAAACTTTTTAACAATTATGATGTACTCACTTGCAGAAAAAGTGGAAATAATCGAACGTTATTTTAAAAATAATGAATGTGGCAATCGGGTTGCGCCATTCAATGAACGCCATCTTGACAAACACCTTTATGGCAAAATTGTTCGCGAGTTAGTAGCAAAATTTCGCGAAACTGGTTCCGTTATGAATAAAAAGAGGCAGAGGGAAAATCCTGTAGTAAATGAAGCTATGGAGGTATTCGTATTGGGCCAAGTTGCCATGGATAGTACGCTAAGTACATGAAAATTAGCCAATGAGACCGGCGTGAATCGTACAAGTGTCCAAAGGATATTAAAAAACATACAAGTTCCACCCGTACAAAATTCAGTTGGTACAAGAACTCAACGAAGACGATTTTGATCATCGCGGGCTGGTATTTTTGAAAATTCTATTGTAGGTCAGTTTAACGATATTGAGACTGCACCTGATCGTTCAACCCTGTGGCAAGTGAAAAAATGCGTAAACATCTAGAAATAATAAGAAAAAACAGCAAATTGTTCGAAGGAATTTATCCTTATCATTTATTCTGATAAATGTTTAATAAACTTTTCAAATTTCAATCCTTCATATTTTCTCAATGACTCGACCGATTTTCAAAAACGAGGCGGGGAAATATAGAGAATAGAAAGCTCTTTTCATTGCGACGCCACTTGACCCCCTTTCCCATTTGAAAAAAGTTGGGGGATGACACCCCCGCTCAGAGGGTTGAAGATTTTGCAATCATTTTTGGGGCAAAAGTTGTCCCCCCAAGAAAGGAATACCCTAGCCGTTATGCCTTGCGGAACGTTTTCGATGGCCATCGAACGTTTTCGATGACCCTGTATAAGGAATTTAATTAAGAGTTTATTTCACTTGTCCGAAAAAGTAGCAAAGTAAGCGTTCGGCAATTAACGTTTTATGTAAAACTAGCTAGGTATTTTTACGCAAATGAAGAAGGAAATTAAAGATAAAGGATTATACTATATCCGTATTGTAGCACATTTTTAGACAACTTCTTTATTTTTAGGATTTTGATGGTCAAACATCAACAATATATTCCTTATGTTTGGACTACATTTTCTCGAAAATAAAGACATAATTTAAAATTCCGTTACAATACAAAAATAGATTAAAGTTTTGTGATTACAGTGATATATAATTTATATGGTTTGGTATCAAATTGCTCGCTATTTTATGGCAAATACTGAAGCTCTGCAAACCTTAATCAAGCCTTATAATCAAAGCACGTGTTTGGAATTTTGGGTATGGCTTAACACGACAGGATCGGGCTAAGCCTAGGCAGATTTCAGAACTATAATATATATTTCCTTCGGCCACACACCCGCTTTACCCCACAATAAACTCAATTTCACATTTTAGCTATATCTACCGTATGATCGAATAAAAACGGCGTCAGCGATGGCTATGAAATGGCAATCGATGACATTTCACATATAAATTTACATATAAAATGTCAGCGATTTTCATTTCATAACCATCACTGACGCCGTTTTTATTCGATCATACGGTACTATATCTACTTATACTTAATAACAATGAATGTTTTATGCGCTAGTTTAATATTTTGAGCAGGCATAGTTTTAATAATTACATTTTTATCTATTGTAAAAGAGACAATGATGACTAATAACATAAGGTACCTAACGCATGTAGAAATAATTAGAAGATCTATATTTAAATGAAAGTTAATCTTAATGGAAGTGAACTATCTTGACGTCAAGTTACACCAAGACTTTAAGTTATCTATCATCTCCGTACTAAATTCATCCTTAAAGCCACACATACGTAACAATAGAGTCACGTACCCTATACTATTATCCGACCTAGTTCTATATTTAGATATATTTCATGATATTGAACTACAGCATTGCATGTGAAGTAAAGAAAATATACTTAAATTTTAAAGGACTTTAGATCGTTCACAGTTCAAATACATACACTCTTCGAATGTTTTCAAATCATAAAATAAGTAGGTAAATAAGTGAATTCTAAGTCTGTTTTTTGTAAATATAAGAATGACACTTAAAAAACATTTTGAAAAAGTGGTCACCTAAATGGGAAAAATAAGGATTCACTAAATGACAAAATGGCCACAGTGGCGCTAACAAGCAGTAAGAGGTTGAACTGAACTTAGCGGTTATAAATAAAGTGAAGTTTTAGTTTAGAAATAAGATAATTTTTTTAAAAAATCTCCCTTAATGTCAAATTACCAAATTTTACCGATTTATAATACTATTCCTTAAGCATTAAGATTAAGAAATAGAAACATTTAAATAAAGAATAAACAAACAGTCTAACAACTTAAAATATTCCTGAAAAATCTATTTTATAATGCAGTATAATAAAAATGTTTATAATAATAAATTTAAATTGGTATCTTCGTTTTAACGGTTCACAAGAAAAAACTAGATATATAATTTCAACAATTCTCATTATAAATCAGCAGTCTAAAGCAAGAAAACTGATATTTTAAAAGCATTTACCTTTTTAGTTTGAGATATCAATATCTATTTTGAATTCTAGATATCAGTATTTTAAAGACACTGGACGTAAATTAAATTGTATTCTAATTTAAACAATATTTTCTTTCCAGTAATTTTAAAATAAACCTGTCTCTATAAAAATGAATATTTTTGATGTGATTGAATATTCTAGCCAAAAAAACGAGACTAAACTGTTGTTCTATGGCAAGAGCAAGAGTCGTTTTAAACACTCGCCAACTCGGTAGGCCATTTACAATGATATGGTCGAGAACCGCGGTTCTGATTCCGCGTAAACAAAGTAGACCCTGTCCGGAATAGCTTTAACAGGAAAAAGACGATTACTTAAATACTTTACTTTTTTTAATGTATCTAGAGGTATCCAATACAAAACAGACAAACCAAATATGTTAAGTAGTTATATACAAAGAAAGGCGTATTATAGGTTCAAAGTCAATAAAGAAAAAGAGAATGTCTGAAAATTACTTCACTGTAAAATAAACTCTAATAGCTAATATCAGCAGAATAATTAAAATTTAGATACAGGGCTCAAAGAGAAATAAGATTCCAATCAAACTGGATGGACGTCAATTGCAATTAGTTAATTAAAATGACGTAGTTCAAACTTCGCTATATTCCGAACTAGTACACCAGAGTTTCCATCTTAAAACGTTCTAATTTGGAAACTTAAAGTTAATTGAAAAGCTTGTTAAACGTTAAAATTAGATTACAAAAAATACAGGTTGAGTTCAGGGGTTGAATTGTCTACTGAGACATAATTTTGTTTCCATCACACGTTATAATAAAACCAAATAATGGAAAAACAAAAACACAAACCAAGTTTATGTTAAATTAGCCACGATTTTTATCCCTTACAAAATTACTTTTTAACTTCTTTATATAGCCTTTATAATCTCAAAAAAATGTTATTGCCTTACAAGGAAAGCTTAATAACACTGGTTTTTACGATTATAGTCAGTAGCAGTAAACTGATTATTACTGCGCTAAGCCCGGAAGATTTTCTAACGCCTTTAATAGAGCGATCTATACATGTAAAGTAGCTTTACTTTTTAAATAAAATTGCATCCTAGATTTATTTTTATTCTTCTTATGCTCTGTAAACTGGCATTCTATGGTTTAGTAATAATATAATTTTTAATACTTTTTGATATACTTTCATCTAGCCCTTTTAAATGTTTGGAAGGCATTTTAAAGACATTTTTACGCCATCTACATCAAAGCCTATTCATTAGAGTACCACTACCTATCTAATTCGCTTATATTGCTAGGAAAACTTACTGGTAAACTATGTAAACAAGTCGGGCTCATATCTTATCCCATAGTCAAGCGGCAATAAAAGTGATCAACTCAGTAACCATCAATACGAAGTTGATCAAAGAATGCCTAGAGAAGCTAAACAAATTAGGTAAAGATATGTGGCCTACTCTGGGTGCCAGCCCACCACGGGATAGAAGGCAATGAAAAAGCAAACGATCTAGCTAGAAAAGGTGCGAACACTCCACTACCATCAGCATCATAGCATGATACCAGAACCGTTCCATTTCCCAAGAAGATTGAAGCTAAGAAAGAACGGTGAATATAGATTCTGTGGGGAAAATGATCACCAGAACACTTCATCACTAAATGCCATTCGTGCGTGAACTTTGGTACGACTTATGTCTAAACTCTGTAAAACCGTCTCAGATACTGCGTTTGTCAAAGCCCTGAGACTGTATGATAAGTGATAACTTGAGAAATGGGGGACACAAGAGATCTGTAAGGTCGCGATGATTAACCCTCCTCCCATACATTCTACATTCTTCTACATGTAACAAGACGGAATCTGAACGACACTGAAGTTCCGCCAATGACTAAAGAATTCAAGGACATGTAACGCCCATATGCAGGCTGCAGCAGAATTTGTCACCTTAGATGCCATTTCTTTGGAAGCAACTAATGAGTCATCAACTGGTCATCAACGACAATTTTAGCGATTTTTAATAGTTGATTGTCTTAGTGAACTTTGTATAAACTGTATTACAATGGTAATTTGTTCAGCTTTCAATTGTAAAAGGCGCAATGATAAGAAAGAACCAGTTAGAGTTAAGAGTTACGTTTTATAGGGAAATAAACAGTCCACTCCACCTTTTTAGCGTTTTTTTATTGAATTTGATAATTCTTTTTCTGATATTATATGTACTTGATATGTGCTATAAGTCGATACTAGTTTTCTACCTTTTGTTAACATTTTAATATGTTTTTTTCGTAATTGATTAATATGATACCACCGGATACACCATAGGCGTAGTAAAAACATTTATCAAAAATATAAATATCGCTTCAAGCAGTTATGTTAAGAAAAATATGTGCCACGGCACTGTTTGGAAGATTGGTCACAGTTGGTCTCGTGGGTTATTTGTCCTTGTATTCTTTAGTCATTGAGCTCCGCTTATAAAAACTATCGAGACACATACCCTAAAATTAACACCCAGTATACTTTTAGTTTGGTCAATGTGAAGATTTAGCCACAGATCAATCCACAGAAACCACAGGAAATATTAATTTTGATGCGGATAGCCCTTTAAGTGCCACAGCTGAAGTATTAGACCTGACTCAGTGACACAGTGAACCTTTCAGACTACATTTTGACGATCACAACTGACAAAAATATTTGTCTTCATTGAAACCCCTCGGTTTGGGCATTCTGTTAAACACTTGCAATTTGGACACACAAGATCGCTATTCACACTTTTGTTTACACATAACGTGTGAGGCGATGTACAATGAGAATTTGGTGCCCGTGACTAATAGGAGATGTTTGTGTGAATTGGCTAAGGAGATCGGTTTTTTGGATCAGGCACAGAAAATTTTCAATTTGGAACAACAATTGTCTGTATTTAGGCATCTGGTTAGTATTTTTTTGATTCTGTTTTATTACAGGGTTGAAAAAAAAATATATTTTTTTTTTATTTTTAAACAAAACTTTGTTTTTTTTATGGTTACAGATACCGAAAATATAAATATCGCTTCAAGCGATTATGTTAAGAAAAATATGTGCCACGGCACTGTTTGGAAGATTGGTCACAGTTTGGTCTCGTGGGTTATTTGTCCTTGTATTCTTTCGTCATTGAGCTCCGCTTATAAAAACTATCAAGACTGGGGCTCTGACTACCTGCGCATGTGTAGGTACGAGATGGAGTAACACTACATGCACGGCAGGTGAAGCGCATACGAAAATGTAGCAAGGATGACCAGCTAGTGAATAAGATGTGATCTACATTATAAATAAAAAGACATGATACATTTTCTCTTTTATTCTTACGCAGAATAGCTAAGTATACATTATTTTTTTGGTATTCAAATTAACGATCACTCTAAAGAATACTCTACATTTCCGCAATATTGCTTATAATTTATATAAAAATGAACCTTAATTATGTAATCTATTTCCACAAACATCTGTTGTTCTTATCAGCTTAACTTGGTTCGTTTTTTATTAATTGCCTTAATTATAACGATAAACGCTGTTTTAGTAAATAATAAAAGTAAACAAAAAATATATCATTCTTTCTATTAAATATTCTGTTAATAATATCAAAAACTGGTGGTTATTAAAATAAAGTATACCGGGTGTTTTTCAATAGTGGCCCACCCCTTAACTTTTTTATTTTTTCAAACAAAAAGTTCAGTTTTTCAAGCATTGTTGATCGTTCCGTATTTATCTCACGAGTAGATAATGCGTTTTTCTCTGTTCTGCATAGTAGTCGAAAAACATAATAGAGTACTAGTAAATAAAATTGTAGTATATAAAATAATTATATAATTAAAACTTAATAATTTTCATCGAAAAGAATCGCTTTTAACACATTCTTCGACGTTGTGCGATGCCTAGTCATCATTGGTTTCGATCATCCCAGTCTCCATCACGCAGATCCCTTGAGCTCATCGCCTTCTTGACACACTCCATCCAGTTTGTTCTTGGTTTTTTCCCCGTTTCCTTCTCTTTTGCGGAAACCCGTTTAGTATCTTCTGAGGTAGGGGCGTGTTGTCCATCCTTCTTACATGTGAATAGCCGTTCAGAAGGGCACTCTCTCTATTTCCTCCACTATAGTTTTCTGTCATTTTATCCCTGATTGTTTCGTACTCTATCCAGCCTTGATGTTCGTGCTGATCTCCTTATCGCGTCCATTTCTACCACCAGTAATTTTCTGTTGTTATTCTCCGTTAACCTCCATGTTTCCTCCCCAAATAACAGATTGCGCTTGATTATCGCATCATAAATCCTTAGTTTTCTGTCTTTACCTATTTCGTTACTCCAGAGTATGTTATTCGGGCATTTTATTGCATTTCTTTTCTGATCTTTACTATTCTCGAGCTTATTTCGTTGTCGTCTTTCCCGAATTTATAAAAAGTAACGCCTAAATATTGAATTCGTTACATGTTTATATCTAATCATTGTCCAGTTGTAGTGCTATTTCATCCGATCCAACGCAGAGATATTTTGTTTTTGTCATATTCATCTCCAGTCTCCAACCTTGGTATTTAATAGCAGTTGTATAATAATCTTCTAATATATTATAGCTATAATATTATACATTCTCAAAAGGAAATTGAGGAACATATTTTCCCTATTGCCAGAGTTTTGCTTTCTTTTTCGGAATAAAGGAATAAAATATCTAAGGTAAAATATATGGGACCCTTTCTATTAAATTGAGAAAGCAATTTTAGACCCTTTTTAGGGTCTATAGAAAAACGTTTTGTTGTATCGTAAAGTGGATGTATTTCAATATTTCAGTAAAAGTAATTTTTACCGAAATAGATATAAGTAAATTTGCCAATAGCTTCAGACTAGAATTTATTGCTTTACGAATCGAAAAAAAGACTTCCATTACAGATAACATAGTATATACTAGGTTATCTAATAAATAACACAGCACTGGAAATAGTAGAAGAATACATATATTTGGAACAACTAATACACAGCTCGGAATTTCTACTACCAGAAATCAACAGAACAATTAAGGTAGCATAGAGTAGTTACGAAGTCAATCAAATCTAGAATGCCACTTTATCTAAAGAACAAAACATTCGACCAATGTGTACTACCAGTAATGCACGCGAAACCTGGACACTGAAAACGGGCATTATAAGAAAACTGCAGGTCGCACAACGCTCAATGGAACGAAATATGCTGGGAATAACCAAGAAAAACCGTAAAAGAATAGAGTGAATACGACAAAAGACCAGGTAATATCATTCCACCAAGTCAAATCACTCAAGTGGCAATGGGCAGGACACCTGGCAAGAAGGACGGACAACAGATGGACCACAAAAATTACAGCATGGTACACACAAAGAATTAAGAGACCTAGAAGAAGACCGAACTTGAAATGGGACCATGATATTAGGAAATTAGGAGGGCTAACATGAGCCCGCATAGCCAACAGTAGACAACAATGAGCCCAACTACAAAGAGTGTATTTGAATATGATCGGAAGGCTACACCATAATTGGAAATGGTTGAATAAGCTAAAAATTATGATACTAGGTTATCTATGCTTCCATATCCCATCATATGTGCTTCCATATTCCAATGACAAAAAATGTAATAGTACAGATTTAGTTTATCAATACCACAGTAGTAAAATTATTGTTTAAATTTATTGCAAATAGTGTTTTCACGACTTCTGCAAAAAAAGTAATGCAGATTCAGTATACAGGGTAATCCGAATTGTAGTTGGTCAACATTTCAGCAACATATTCTGTGAAAATAAGTCAAAAAGTTCGTATAAATGTAGGTATATCCGAAAATGCTTCGATTCGGAGCTACAGGGTGTAGAAGCTTCATTTTTATTTTTTTTCAAATATTTACTGAACTAACGTCAATATTTAGATGAAAATTGATGTCTAGTTTCTATTCAAACTTTGGCATAAAAAAACAAGTTTATTACTTCAGTCTAATAACAATCAAGTCTGCTGTTTGTTATGTACCTGGATATTTTTTTACATGAGAAATTGGATTTTGATGAAAGTATGACACACCCTTTTTATGCTTTTAGGGAGCGTCACCTAAATGTTTTTAACTCTTTTGAAGAGGAATAATTTTTCGTCCGTGCCTGTCACTACTGAGAGGAAAAATATACATTTCCGCCGCGCGCGTTTTTACACAAACCTCTTGGTAAAATAGACATTTCAACGAGAAACAAGACATTTGGAATGAAATTAATCAATACATGTGATCATTGAAAAAAAATTCTTTTAGACTAGACAGTTATTAGAGTGATGTAATAAATTTGTATTTTGTTTGTGCCAAAGATTCAACAGAAACTCGACATCAAATTTTATCCAAATATTGACGTTAGTACAGAAATTATTTGGAAAAAAAAACGAAATAAAAATGAAAGTTCTACACCCTGTATTTCCAAATCGAATAAAAACATTTTAGGACATAAATTTATACGAAATGTTTTACTTAATTTTATCCGCAGAATATATTACTGAGGTTTCTCAATTTAAATTCGGACCACTCTGTATATTGAATAGTAAAAATTTTCATGAAACAAATATTGATTCTTTCTACAAAAAGTTTTATTTGGATTAAATTGCTTAAAATGCTATTTATTTGAAAATTTTCTATATACAGGGTGAGTTTTCTACGATGTTCTCTATGGGTATCTCGCAAACTACTGGAGATACAGAGTCGGTTAAATGGGGAAAGAATTGCAGTTTTGTGGGGTCATAAATATGCGCCTTTCAGATTTTTGAAAAAGTTCATGGTAGTGCATGCATTAAAAAGTGCAAGACTTGCAAGTGTCTTGCAGCAAGACAAATACCAAAACCAAGACCAGGGTTGGAGCCTGCTGATTTGCTCATCAAATGATGGTCTTGCATTGCTTATATCCATGAACACAGGCTTTAAAATTCAATGTAAAACTGATTTTCTAATACTTTTAACAGATCTACTGTATATAAATCCTGCTGGTCACGACACGGGCACATTTAACATCTGAAAAAAGTTTAAAATAGCGGTCATTTCAGGAATCGAATTTAAATATTATAGACGCCTACGCGAAATTTATAGAATTCTGCTTTTAGGTTCGCGGACTAAATTAAAGATACTATTAATACACACCTACTTCACAGTGGGATTCGAAACACTTCTGAAGCGAGGTTTTTGTTTTTGTTTAAATCGTAGGCGACCATGACAACATGATAGGCAAAATTATACATTTAGATGTTTGTGTTATAAAATACGCTGTTTCTATTTGCTATTAAAGTGTTGGTGATCTGAGAATCAATTACTTGCATAGATAAAGTGGTTTTTGACGCCCCGTGATTACAAAGTTTTAAAATTCGAATTGAAGACAAGCGTTGAAATGTCTATTTTATAAATATAAGTTACATAAATAAAAGGGTAGTTGTTGAATTCAATGCCATATCTTTTCGGGAAAGATCTATCAGCGATTACTGGTAATATAAATTTGATTTTAAACCTACTGGTTTTCGAAATATGACCAATATTTTAAATTAAAATTTCAGCTTGCTCAAAATTTCCAAATATTTTTTTATACTTTTTAACAGGATATACCATATAAAATGTCTTCTACTTCAGCCTAGTAAAATTAGAAGTGTTGTTTAGTATCTAAATGCATGTAGAATGTAGAATGTATGGGTGAAAGGGACGTTAATCACCGCGACCTACAGATCTTGATCGATTAGAGGATTCCTCTTCGAGGTTACGAATGGAGTCTTCCAGGTTCTGGATTTCCGGTTTAAATTGGTTTCCACTTGGAAAGCAGAACAGTTCTGATCCAGTTAGTGGAGTGTTCGCTTGTAGGCTGGCACCCAGAGTAGGAGGATTTTATTTTCTTTGCCTAAAATAAATGCAGATATTTTACGGGTGGCATATTTTGACCCCAGAAACACGATTATGAGTTTTTTTTCGCAAAAAATAAATTGAAAATTTGGATTTTTTTGAAAAAATTTCTGGAATTTTTTTTAGTTTTTAGTTAAAAAATATAGTTTGTTGATAATATGGCAACATAGGTAGTATATTAAATTTGCAAGAAAGAAAATCCAGAATGATCCAGTGGTTCTCAAAAGTTTAGCAAAAAATCTTTTTTTTTTAATTTTTCAAGTTAAAATATCTTTAGATTTATTTTAAAAAACGGTAAAGAAAAAATATGTTTCTTTTATCGAGATCTTACCACCCCTGAAAATATTTGCACTTATTTAAGACTCACCCTGTAAATTGCTATATTTGCAATTTGCCATATATTTGTCCGCACAAAACTGCAATCCTTTGCCCATTTGACCGACTCTCCAGCTCCAATATCCATAGAGAATATCGTAGAGAATTCACCCTGTATATCGTAAACAATAAATATTGACTTTTAATAGCTAAAGTTAAGATATATGATTATTATCCTCTGGGTTTTAATTAAGAATAAGATACCTTGTATATAATATCTTTTGTAGCCTATGCACATCTTTTAACTAAAATATTTACGAATAGTATTTTTAAAATTGGTCTTTCTAGCAGATGGCTGGAATGCGTACGATAATGTTAAAAATTCTGTAAAGAATGCCGAGGGAACGCGTTCTGTCAAACAAATCTATTATGGACTACTAATTATATTGGTCGATCCTTTCAAGTTATCATTACTTAAAAATTGTATTTATATTATCCTGTAGAATTAATTCAGTATGTATCCTTCAGCTTAATTTCAAAGCTTTAATGTGGATTCTTGATATTTTTTTCAAGATATATAGATCATACGAAATAAACTTTTAGTCACGTGATTAAGCTTGACCGGCACAGCGTTGCCCACATTTACATATTTTATTTTAATCAAAATAGTTTAAGAAACAAAAATGAATTAGCAACAGTTACGATTTACGTTAACGTAACTCGACACACAGACTCCGTAACAGCACTTAATAACAAGGGACATAAAGGGCCATTACTACCGCCTTCTCGTTGAAAATATTAGGTTGCAATAACGGCTATTAAGCTGCATCGACATCTTGTACACTTCGCACTAAAAGCGGTTTTAAGAAGAACAATTTTTGACTGCAAAGTCTGGTAATAGAAAAATTTAAACTTAAAGTATCGCAACACAATTCACTTAAACCAAAAACTCGTAATACAAAACTAAAGTGTCAAAACGAATCAAAATGTCAAGAAATAAATAAATAGATGTGACAACTTGACATTTTTTAGAGCAGAGCTATATACCAGCTACCACCCCAATCGCCAGCGGAAAATTTAAACTCCAGTTAGTCAACCGGCGCCGAATATGTCCATGATTGGGTTGACCACAATGAATTTAATAATTGCACTCTCGATGACGTAACTAAAAGTTTATTTGGTATCGCTTATAGCAGGGTTTCTTAAAGTGTAAAGTGCTTAGGGGTCCATAGCATGTTTGAATATCTTGAGAGTGAAGATTTGCGCAGATATTTGGCGTATTTGGCAGATATATTTACTCAATTGAATGAAATTAACTTGTCTCTTCAGGGCTCTGCGGTGACCATCGTGGATGCATCTGAACGGTTGAAAGGTTTCATATGTAAACTGCCACTTTGGAAAAGGAGGGTGGAATCTGGTAACTTTGCAAATTTTCCGATGTTTGAAGAGTTAATAGCACAATGTGACGGCAATACGATATCAAAAATGCTACAGAAAGAGGTGTCTAAGCATTCGGATACATTGCAAACTTCTTTTGAAGGCTACTTTAACTTAGAATCGCTTGAAAATGAAACGTAGGTGCGGGGTCCATTTATAATCAACAAGGATAATATCAGCGATAGAGATCTCATTAAAGATGACTTAACTGACATGAGATCAAAGCAAGTTTTGAAAGCTGAATTTCATGCAAAAAATCTAGGCCTATTCTCTGATCTAGGCGAGTTTTAGTGTTCTTTAGGTCAAGCTTACCCTCTTCTTGTCAAGCGAGCTATGTCCGTTCTGATACCATTTGCTATTACGTACCTTTGCCCGAAGCAAGGTTCTCGGTTCTGGTCTCAATAAAAACAAAAAGTCGCAACCGATTGAACGTCGCAGATGATATGCGCCTTGCGCCTTGCCTTGTCGAAGATAACCCCACAATTTAACTCTCATTGAGGCTAAACAGCAGCATCCTTCTCACTAATTTACTAGTGTACGTGTAATAAATCTACTAATAAACCTTTTCTTTTTATGTTAATAAGGCCTTTTTTTATTTTCCTCTATTATTTCTGATAGGGGTCCGTGGAATTGTACAAATTGCGAAAGTTGGCCGTGACTGCAAAAAGTTTAAGAAACCCTGGCTTACAGATACCTTAGATATGTAGGTACGCATTCCGTCAGAAATTTTAATTACTATTTCTATACAATGATCGAGTCAATATTATTAATGCATACCTACAATAACCGCAATGAAATTTACATATAAAAATCTGTGGTGTAATACAATAATTGCATTTTAGTGTAAAGTAAATATTAAATAAAACAAGTTAATTGATATTTAATATGTCGAGACAGTCAATTAGTCTGTTTATGCATAATAAACATGAATTAGAAATGGTTAACAATTTCACGTTCAAATCAAATAACATGGAATAATAGGAAAAGTAGCAATATCATTTTTGTTAAAGAGGTTTCAAATTAAATGCGCATTTACGAATAATAACATTTGTAACGCTTAACTATACCGGGTGCATCTTAAAAGTGACTCACCCCTATAACTTTTTTTATTTTTTCAGATAAATAAACGAGATTTGGTATGTTAGTTATAGGACATAAATCGGGATTCACTGTTAAGCGTTGTACAACTGCATTAACCATGCACTTAGTAAAATTTTGATCAAACTTTTTATTAAAAGTTGTGCATTGTTTGAGAAACAATCATGTCCTCAATTGCCATTGCGTCAATTATTATCGTATACCCTAGATGATATTGATGATACCAAAAAACGAAAAAGAAAACAAAGAATTGGGATGAAAGAACTAAAATATTGCACAACGAAGCGCAACACACACATACACTACAAAACGCGTTGCGCAAACAGTCCTGTTGCACAAAAGAAGTCAAACATTCTTGAAACTCATCAAACAGTTGCGAAACGCATCAAACACTATCATACATTGGCAACTCGTTGCGCAACAGCCTGCGTTGCGCAATTTGTTTGATATTGTATGGGCCGCTTTAATCAAGAAAATTTAATATATTATCATATAATATCAAATAATTTTATTTATTTACATTAGTGTACATGCCTTGTATGGTATATAGTGTATTTTATCAAATTATGAAACACGATGTTGTTATGTGATAAAAAAACTTTCTTTTACGCATAATTTGTTATTGTATTACATATTTAGCAAAATTCATGAATAATAATTATCAGAAAAACAAACATTACAAGGTGTACGTCTCATAATTATTGTCACCCAATCCGAAAGTTATATTTATGATACAATTATATCAATATGCCCTTCAAGATAAAAAAATAATAGATAACTTTTTATTCACATTTATATTGTTTATGCTTTAACAACTAGAGACATATACAGAAATTATATATGAATTATGGTGGTACTACAGTCACTGTATGTTCATATCCTGCATATTTAATAATTTTTAAAATATACTAAACAAATGGCAAATGTATATTACGAAAAAAAAACACTCAAAATGTTGACAGGTGTAACTTCGAAATAAATTGCTTCTATACTAGTTACATAGCTGGTTTTATTATATTTTACAGTCAGTTTGAGTTATAACAACGTTTAGTGGATAACGTTGGTATGCCAGAATTTCCTAATATTGTAACATAATACGGAAAAATAGAACCAACAAAAGCAATATCGTATTAAAGCTATTTTTACTTTAACCTATTTTTATCTTCCAATATAAATGTCAGAGGAATTTTCTTATTATTATAGATTATTAAATGGAATTTTCTTCATGAGGAAAACATATTTCGGGATTTTTAAAAACACGAACATAACCTAATAGAAATGACAGTTGTCAAGATACTATTAAAATTCTGAATTATTTAGAACAAAATTTATAGAAAAGTAGAAAACAAGTGAATTGAAAACTTTGTGTTGTTTGCAACAGTTGTCAATACAGGGTGAGTCTGTAAATAAGTGCAAATATTTTCAGGGTTGGTAGATCTCAGTAAAAGAAACATATTTTTTCTTTACCGTTTTTCAAATAAATCTATTTTTCTTTTTATTATAGATTATTAAATGGAATTTTCTTTATGAGGAAAACATATTTCGGGATTTTTAAAAATACGAACATAACCTAATAGAAATGACAGTTGTCAAGGTACTATTAAAATTCTGAATTATTTAGAACAAAACATTATAGAAAAATAGAAAACAAAAGAATTGAAAAGTTGAATATTTGGTACATTATTAAATATCAGAAAATGGCAGGTTAAATTATTTAAAAATGGCAAAGTAAATAACAAACCTGCAAGAAAGAAGTTATTTTAAAATAAATGTTCGTAAATTAGCAAAGTTATTGTCGAACAGGATGAATAAAATTTCGTAGAATGGAAAGCATTAAAAATATTAACCCTAAAAGTCTCCTTACATAATGGAAAACGGCTTGAATACAGTTTAATTATCTAAGTGAAACGCCACGAATAATAAAGATAAAATATGGTAGAGCCATTTATTCAATCGCCATCTTCCAGCCCCAAGACTATTTTCTATCGATTTGTTATTTTCTAATTACCTACCAACGTTCGTAGACAAATAACTTTAAGAAAATATTCAAATAGTTGATTCGAACGAACTTCTCAAATAAAATAGTTTGAAGAAAAATATTCATTTTCGTGAAAATCGACGAAGACTAAGTGTTGTTTGCAACAGTTGTCAATACAGGGTGAGTCTTAAGAAGTGCAAATATTTTCAGGGCTTGTAGATCTCGATAAAAGAAACATATTTTTTCTTTGCCGTTTTTCAAATAAATCTAAAATAACCGAGTTATTTTATTTTGAAAATTTCCAAAAAAAAAATATTTTTTGCTTAAATTTTGAGAACCACTGGATCTTTTCTGGGTTTTCTTTCTTGTAAATTTAATTCATTACCTATGTTGCCATATTATCAGGAAAAAAATATTTTTTATTTTTTGTTTAATTAAATGAAAAACAAAAAATCCGGCGACGACAGTTTTTAGAAGAGCCAATTAGCTATCTTTTAGTAAAAAAAGCTTTTTAAGAAGTATTCTATTAAAGAAATATCTTACACATATAAATTTAATTATTTTTTGTTCTGTTGTAAACTAACAAGGAAAATTTTGTGAGGAACTATTTATTTTAACATCATTGGGCACATAACTAAAACTAAACTGTTGTATTTCTGTTACAATACTGTTCAAACGAGAAAAAATGCGCAGTTATTTTTCTCAATAGAGAAAGAAAAGACATTTCTAAGCAAAATTAACTTCGGGTCATCAATAACGACGTCGACGATCGGATGCAAAAAGAAAGAAAAGTCGTTGGAAAGTCGAAGGAACTTATTTTTAAATAGAAGTAACAAGTTCCTGCGAGTTATTGACGAGCTCGATGAATAAAAGTAGGAAGAATGGGAAGCATTTAAAATATTAGCTCCGAAAGACGCCTTCCTTAATCGATAGCAACTTGAATAAAAATACAATATATTAAGGAAATTGTACAACGTTGTGATAATATTGTATCTATTTCTAATTTTTCGTCGATTACTTACCAAAGTACTTATAACCTTCTTATTGAATTCAGTGGTGGCGTTTGCTTCAGTACTTTGGAGATGCACAGCCTTAGAAGATAAGTACAGGGTGTTTCAAAAAAGATGTACCCTCTCTCGAGGGGAAATTCCTTACGTAAAAATAAAACTTATTTTTCATATCAACATAGGTCCGATTCTGCTTTGTTTCGTAACTACAGGGTGTTAAATTCTTAATAATCTTTCGATTTATTATAATTTTCTTCCAAATACTACTTTTAGTGATTCGAATGAAATTTTGAGGGTAAAAGTTACTATAAATGCTACATATTTTAATGCTAAAAGAGTGTTGATAAATTCATCAGGGACGTGCATGTGGGTTATCACTGGAATATTTTTAAAAAAAAAACATGTGCGTCACTGACTTTTTTCTTTTGACATCAAAATTGTGTAGACAGTTTAATGCCAATTAAAAGTAGAATTTTGTTATTTTGTCGATTTCGATCTCCTTGATGGATTAAACGCAATTTTATTAATCACAATTAATAAAATAAAATTAATAAATTATATATTTTTCCTAATTTATTATTAAATATTATTAATATTAACTGTAAAACTGTAACTCTAAAACTATGCATTTCCATACCCATGATTATAGGAACTTTTTTTCATATTTTTTTATGAAGAATCAATGAGTACTTATTTAAAACTTTCGCAAGTTAATGATATTATTTTTTTAAAGGTTGTTAGACTTGGATCCAGGCAAATTAATAAATTTGGGTTCATCTCATCAAGGAGGCCGAAATCGACAAAATATCTTGTGCGCATTATGACAGAGATTCGTCTTCAGTGGAGTAAGAACTGGTAAAAGTATGAATTATCTTAAACACAGAATCGAATCTAGACAAATAAAAGATAAGAAGAAAAGCAGTTTTGACGATCGACTTATTGACAGCTCTGCTCTTGATTTCTTAGCTTTAACTGAAAACATTTTATAAAATATATAGAATTATACAGAGTGTCCCCAAAAAAAGTTACTCATCAAAGTTGTGTTTTTTCTAATGGAACACACCCTATATATTAGTTGATTTTCGGATTCTAAGAAAAAAATAAAGGTGAGTTTTATTAAAGAAGCTATACCTAAAATCTAAGGATTTTGACATATTTCACATTTTGTGAAAATGAAGAGTAAATTTTAAATTTCCATAACAACTACCTAAATTTTAGTTGACCTTGTATAGCCTGATTACAGTAACCATTGTATGATAAACCAAATTGAAACTTGTCCCGAAAAGTTATACAGGGTGAGACAAAATTAATATGGAATATTAGTCACTTTTAAAAGCAAGTTACTCCTTTATTTTAAATGGAACACCCAGTATATTATTCCGGTGTTCAATGGGGAATGTATATATCTTCAAAATATTATTAAGGTTGCCTACCTCTCAGACAAATATTTTTGTAGATATTTTAATGTTTACGATTTTGCGTCAGTAGATCTTTATTATCTGAAAAAATCTAGGTGGGCTGTGATATACCTTTTGTTAATTTAACAAAAATTAAATATTGTAGAGTAATAAAAAGATACACGTTTAAAATATATTTTAACTATTACACAGTTCAAACTAGATATAAACATATAATTATGCGACAAAAATTAGCTACTATGTATATATTAGCTAAAATGCAAACTTATCTAGCTATTAGCTAGATAAGTTTGCATTTTCGGTAAATTTTCGAGACACTTTTTTGTTTTAACTGACACAAAGTGATAACTAGTTGTTAAAATTGGACTGATTAGACAGTTGTGTTGAAGTAACGTCAGATATATCACAGCCACCTAGATTTTATCAAATAATAAAGACCTACCCAGATCAAATCATGTAAATGAAAATATCTAGGAAAAGCTTTGTTTGAGTGGTAGGCAATCTTAATAGTATTTTGAAGAGACACGAATTCCCCATTGAATATCGGAATAATATACTGGGTGTTCCATTTAAAATAAAAGATTAACATGCTTTTAAAGGTGACCAATGTTCAATATTAATTTTGTCTCACCATGTATAACTTTTTGAATCAATTTTTAATTTAATTTAAAGTACAATAGTTAATTTAACTACATATTAGGCTATACCTGGTAAATTCCAATTTAGGTAGGTTTAATTGTATTTAAAAATTGTTCTTTACTTCTAGAAAATTTTAAATATGTCAAAAACCTTACATTTTAGTCATATACTTCTCTTATAAAACTCAACTTTATTTTTCTCCCAGAATCCGAAAATCAATCAACATATAGGGTGCTCCATTAAAAAGACACAACTTTGATATGTAACTTTTTTGGAGGACACCCTGTAGAACTCACTATATTTTTAAAAAGTACTCTAAATTAACCTATATATGCTTACAAAATTTAATTTTAATACAAACTGTCGTTCTCTTTGGAGCCTCGGCGCCGGCGGTGCGCGGCGTATGAGAGGCGCCACCCTGTATTTATCTTCCAATATAAACAATTGCAAATTATAAATTTATATTAGTAGGCCCAGCCCTATCCTGATAGTGTGAGTCTTAAATGAATGCAAATAAATAATATATAATATAGTGCAAATATAAAATAAATGCAAATATGTTTAGGGGTAGTATACATTTCGATTTTGTATTTTAAAATTTTTTATAAAAAAATCAGTTAAAGAAATATAATATCTTGCTAATATGGCAACATCATATTACAGACAAAAATTTAGAAAGAAAAAAACAGAAAAAATCGAGTGGTTTTCAAAATTTTGAAAAAAAAATTTCAACGTTTCAAGTTGAAAACAAGTTAATAAGGTATTTTGTTTGATGTAAAGGAAAACAACTGCAGCATTTGTATTAGTTCTGTAGAAAACATAAAATCGGAAAGGTGTTTTAAATTATAAATATATTTCTTATGTATTTTTATATATATATATATATACTCCAGGGTTGTCGCAACTAACGTCGCATCCCCACGCCTAACCGCCACCTGTTACGATCAAGAACATCTTCCTCTTCCAAGTTACGGTCCTCCATTGCCCTTCTGATGGCCTCATTCCAAGATCTTCTAGGCCGTCCTCTTTTCCTTTTTCCAGGAGGTGACCAGCTGTAGATACAAGGGGCCATCTTAGGTACAATAGGGCCATCTTTGGTGTTCCATGCGTAGCAAGTGTCCAAACCACTTAAGGCCCCTCTGTTCGACTCTATCCACTATTGTCTATGCGGCATCCATTTTGGCTCTGATTTCCACGTTTCTAACTCTGTCCAGTTTAGATACTCCCGCACTGCGTCTCAAATAGTCCATTTTTGAGCTCGCTTTTGTTCAGCTTTTAAGGTCCAAACTTCACACCCATAAGTTACTACCGACTCCTCTAGGGCTCTTCCAATATGTACTTTTATGTTTGGTCTTATGTTTTTGTCCCACCAGATGCCATTCAGTGCTCCTATAATCTTCCGCCCTTATTCTATTCTAGCAGATACTTCTGTTTTGTCCAGTCCCTTTCTGGTTATACGTGCCCCCAAATATTTAAACCAGTCAACCTGTCTGAGCTTTGCATTGTCAGTAATAAAAATGTCAAATTTATCATCTGAATTGGTCACTAGATATTCCGTTTTATCAATGTTCACAGTAAGGCCCCATTCCGTGTATGCCGAATTTAATCTGCTCATCATGAATTCAAGGTCGTAAGCATCTTGAGCTATGACCACCTGATCATCGGCAAAATTCAATGTTATTTTTATAAATCTAAAAAGTAAAGTTTAGAACATATTTTGATTACAATAACCCAAACGTATTTTTAACCGCTGCGCTCCGACTAAACAAAACGAGATCGTCATTCTTGTTATTTTATGTTATGATTTTCATTGATTCTAACTCTCAACGAACTTGTTATGAAATATTACGCAGCAATCAGACAAAAATACTTATTTTTGAATCGAAAATTCGTTACGTTTTCTGTCTTATTATTCTGTCGTCTAATAGAGTGAAATGGAAAATCAGGCGATAGTCTATCTTAAGTTATTTTTATATGTTTATGAACGTGCGCGAATGCATTCCAATCGGAAAATTATTTCTTTATTGATTTTGTATTTATAAAAAGAAACGTAGCAGTGCCTAAAAATAGTAAAAATTTACAAGATAAACCGACATAAATTAATAAAAATATATACATTAGGTCTTGTTTCCTTTATAATTTCATTCTCTATAACCAGCATCTCTTTATAATTAAATTGAAAATGAAAATACTAAGGCAAAGCTAATTTTATAGCTTTGTTCCAACGCAGAAATTTGTACCGTTCTAGAACGGTTATTGGTATTGGTATTCGTATCGAATTTGTGCGCATGTATCGACTTGGACAGTTAAAGGGTTATACCAAAATTAAATGCGGTTGGAACGGTTTGTGAACCAATTTTAGGCATCTGCCCTTGCAGTTGTGACCTTATACTTGGGTTCAATTCATAACTTTATTTATTTTTTTGTTATTATCATTGGTTAGATAGATTTTTATTATTTTAGGGATTCAAAATGAGTAATATATTAGGAGTTAAGTACAATATGATCGAAAAAAAAACGGCGCCAGCGATGGTTATGAAATGAAGATAGCTGTCATTTTATATGTAAAATTATATACATGCCACAAATTAACCATACAGCGATTTTACAAACCAGTTGTAAAACTAAAGAACGGATGGTAAATTTACTGCAATAATCTGTGGCAAGAAATAACCCTCAATATTGTTATTAAATTGACAAATTAATTTTTTGAGTGTTTATCTATCTATTCAGCCTTCTTCGGTCCGTCGTTGGACATAGGCCTCCCCCAGTCTCTTCCACTCTTCTCTCTTTGTCGCCGTGCTCATCCATATCGTGCCTGCATGATTCCTCAGATCGTCCGCCCATCTCATCTGAGATCTTCCTCTACTTCTTCTATTCTCCCAGGGCCTCCAGTTTACGATGCATTTGTTCCATCGATCATCATCCTTTTTCAGTGTACTTTACAATAATATTCACCACCAAAACGGCCGTACTGCTCGTTGGCAAAAACGGCCGACAAATTACGTTAAGGGAAGGCTATAATTATTGTGTCTCGACTATCCTTTATAAGTATGTTAAGTTCGTAATGCTTTGCCTCATAGTCATAAATTTGAACCTTAAAAGGTACCTCTACTAAATAAATAGAACAGCTAAGATCAGGTGTTAAGGATTTGGCAAAACACAAACATCAGATTTCCCTAACGCACTACAAAACTTTTGAACGTGGATTGCTTCATGCAGAACAAAATTTAGTTAAATTAAAATTAAAGGTTATAATGATATAGATTCGGTAGACCTGGAACCGGGACGTAGGTCCACGAAGCTTGATGTAAACTCCAGACCCGACTCTTAAAATACCTGATCTACCCATCTCTACAGAGTACGGCGCTCCTTTCATTTCATTTAATAAAATAAGTAGGGCTATTTATACAAATTTAGCGTTTGATTTATATAACCTATTCTCCTCAAATTTCCCTAATATTGCTTCTGTCGAGAGCATCCGTGGTAAGTCAAAATAAAAGAATATTCTTAACATAACGTAGGTTTTTCATTCAAACTGTTTGTTATAGTTCGCCAAAATCACACCTTTTCAACTTTGTTGAACGACCCCGGATATATGTATTATACTCTAATATTGCATTTCTAAAACTAAAAAAGAAGTTTTAATATAGAGGTATTTTTGAATATTTTTTAATATCAAAATATTAACCGAATTCTTATTCAGTCAAAATATCTTATATCAAAAATAGAAGCCGCCGATCTTCCGAGACGTGTTTTGTCAAAGCGCGACATTTCAATTATTTATCGAATCAATAGAAATAAGTTTCGCAGCTTCGCCCGGCCACGGCTGGACCTAGTTCTCGTGATGAATTTTTAAAGATGCTCTGGAACCGGTCCAAATCAATTTAATATGCATCGGTTGTTTCGCGCCGCGCCGCGCCGCCCGTGATATATACGTCTTCGAATTTGTTTAATTACGCTTATACGCTCTTGTTTCTATTGTTGTCTATTATGCGCTCGATCGTAAAATATAGCCACCGCATTTTTATTTTCATTTTTTATAAATACTGGATGCGATAAATTTAAAAGCATATATTGGTAAATATTCATTCTGATTTATTTTTCTGGTATTTTTTAATAGTTAAAAACATGGGGATACAACTAACTGACGATTCCACCCTATACAGGGGGCGTCTCAAATGTGGCTCATCCCTATAACTTTTTTTAATTTTTCAGATAAAAAATCGAGATTTGGTATGTTAGACATAAAATGGTGGTATGTTAGATATAAAAGGTGCCCGGTGGCATAGAGGTACAGGCTCTCGTCTGCCAATCTTAAGGTAGTGGGTTCGAATCTCACTCCCGGCATTTCATCAACCGACTCATCGCAACGCTTCTGTAATCAACAAAATCGCTGGATTGAAATGTTAGAGAGTATTGATATGTCTAAGAACAGCAGAAAGGCTTGACAACTGCTCAAGCGACTCAGTAACGATCCTACTGCACCCGTAGTAAGACCAAGTATTACAGCAAATGAAGTCGCCCATCAGGTGTTGCTAAATGGGAAAACTGATAGAAGAAAGGATAAAATAAGGATAGTCCGACAACACCCAGAACCGAATGTTCTATCCGCTAAATTTACTTTGGAAGAACTGAACACTGCTATTAAAAAGTGCAAAACAGGCAAGGCGCCAGGACTTGATGGCCTTTTGGTGGAACAGATAAAACATTTTGGACCTGCGACTATGAATTGGCTTCTGCAATTCTATAATACCTGTTTAGTGCAGCAGCAGATTCCCAAAATCTGGAGAAGGACAAGGATTATTTCAATATTAAAACCGGGCAAGCCAGCTTCCGACGCCAAAAGCTATCGCCCTATATCCCTTTTGTGTCATCTTTATAAAATTCTCGAAAGAATGTTGCTTAATCGTCTCAGTCCTGTCGTCGAGCCACAACTGATCCCACAACAAGCTGGATTTAGACTAAATAAAAATTGCACAGCACAAATCCTTAATCTTACCCAGAATATCGAAGATGGTTTTGAGCGGGGTTTAGTTACGGGTGCTGTTTTCGTAGATCTCTCCGCAGCTTACGATATTGTGCAGCATAATATCATGCTACATAAACTATACCAACTGACGAAAGACTACATCTTTACTGGCCTCGTAAGAGTTCTTCTCCAGAACCGTAGATTCTATGTAGAACTAAATGGCAAGAAGAGTAGGTGGAGGATACAAAAAAGTGGCCTACCCCAAGGTAGCGTTCTGTCACCAATCTTATTCAACATCTATAGCAACGACCAGCCACACCCCCCTAACACATAAAGTTTTATTTATGCTGACGATCTGGCGCTAATATCTCAAACCAAAGATTTCGAAACAGCAGAAATGTGTCTAACACATGGACTTCACACTCTCACGGCATATTATCAAGATAACCATCTAAAATTGAATCCGGCTAAAACCCAAGTATGTACCTTTCATTTACGTAACAAAGATGCCAATAGAAAATTAAACGTTGTATGGATGGATTGGAGCTGAAACACTGCCGTAATCCAAAATATCTGGGGGTTACTCTAGATCGTTCACTCACATTTAGGAAGCACTGTTTAAATACTAAACAGAAAGTATTTGCCCGCAATAATGTTATTAGGAAACTCACAAGTAACGGATGGGGTGCTCAACCAGCAGTACTCAGAACATCGGCGCTTGCATTATGCTATTCTGCTGCAGAATATGCCTGCCCTGTTTGGTACAGATCTGCCAATGCCAGTCATGTGGATATTGCCTTGAACGATACCTGTCGAATAACATCAGGATGTCTGAGGGCTACGCCTGCCTTCAAACTCTACAGTTTGGCAGGGATAGCCCCGCCAGATATAAGAAGGGAAGCTGCCGCGAACACCGAGAGACATAAGATGGAAGTAAACGCTGCTCATCCGTTGCATGGACATCAACCTCCCCTAAATAGATTGAAATCTAGAAAGAGCTTCCTAAAAACCACTATCGATGACGGTGCACCTCCATCGATGGCGCGACAAAACTTGTGGACACTGAGAAATGCAGATATCGCATCATGGATCCCACCTTCTGAATCCCTTCCGCCAGGTGCAGACCTGCAGTGGAAAACATGGAAGTCTCTCAACAAATTAAGAAGTGGGATTGGCAGAACAAAAGATAATATGGCCAAATGGAATTTTCTTACAGATCCATCAACATTATGCGAATGTGGTACAGAACAAACCACCAGACATCTATATAACTGCCCTCAGTGTCCAGTTTCTTGTACGTTTGACGACCTGTTGCAGGCTACAGGAAATGCCGTCGATGTTGCTAATTTTTGGTCTGATAATATTTAGTGTTTGTACAATGTTCATTTTTTTCTTATTTTTTTACAATTTTTATGTTTGTAACTGTCTTCAATTTTACCTTTGCAATTTTCTTCTGTTTGTCTTTATACACTTTGTATTAGTATTATTTTTTTTATTAGTATTTTTGTGCATATATATATTTTTTTTATATGCAACGCTTTTGACTTTTGACACGAATAAATAAAAAACAATCGACTATTTTTATTAAAATAAAAATAGTTTGGGTACCTAGGTCGACTCAGCCTTAAATGAGTACTTGGGATTCACAATCCTGAGTTAATAATAGACGGTTGAAGCGTAGTGCTCTAGCCACATTACCTTCCTTGTATACCGAACGGCTCTAGTATGGCAAGCTGTACCTTGCTACTCCCAAGGCGTTAAACCGTAACCACCGTAATAACAAGGCCGGACAGCTTATTCGTGACGTCATCAACTGGAAGCCTAAACTTTGATTGCATTTGATACACTTTATACGTATATAATGGATATAAACTTTAATTGCACCGAATTTTTAATAAATAATAATTAAACATAAAATTTAAAAAAACATCAGGTTGATATCCCATCTCAACTCATTATCCATCGTCATCGTATTTATTTATGCTGTAAGTGTGTCTAAGTTTCTTTTATTTCCTTTTCCAAGTCTATCATTATTTTTTAACAACAGTAGTTTTTCAGACGTGTATTTCTAATAGAATTTATGACAATTTTTACAATAACTCAGTACATTGCGAAAATTTAATTAATTAATTAATAAATAGTACATTGCTAAAATTTTAATAACGGTGTTATTACTTTTAATGTAATCCAAAGATATTTTTGATAAAAATATTTTTTTATTGTGAATTTTGAGATACTCCTCATGGCTTTGCAAGACTTTGTTAAAAATTATATATTCAAATAAAACTATATTAGTTATTTCATTTTTTGGAAACCCAAGACTGCCTTTAGTAAGGTTTTTTATAAGTGAATTTTGTTCAATATCAGTGTTGTCTGAAAATGTTAAATTATTTTTAGGGACATTAATGACTGAATCTTAAGTTTCTTTTCGCCTTGATATAAATGTCGAACACAAATACTGTACTGACTCCCGGCTAACGGTCTATATTTTCCAAACCTACTTTCAAGAGGATCAGTTTGCAAGTTCTCTTTTAAAACATACCTCATATTTTACTCATTAAAACAATATTTTATTACTTCAAGCTCAACCTGTTACTCAACTCAAGTTAATAACTTTAATATTAAACAGAGATAAAAGTTATTTTTTATTATTTTCATCGCATTTTAAAGAATTTAGTAAATAACAAGCATGACTAATAATTTGATCAGTATTACTATCAGGGTTCAGAAAACTACATGTTCCTCTTAAAAACTACATAAACTATATTACATGTAGTTAATCGATGTAGAGGGTGTAGTTTATGTAACTTTCAAATATGAAAGGTTTGAGGTGAGGTAAAAGATAAATAAAGGCTTTAGAAAATACATATAAATATATTTGAGAAAACAGATGAAATATAGCTTTAAATATAATATTCACATCTTATTATTTAGACATTATACCTTTTAAATTGTATAATTGCAAACACTTATAATCACTTTATAGTTTAAACACCTCTTTTTACAGATTTATAAATTTTTTCACCCTTCAATTATCGATTATAATTACCACGTCCGCACACCTACCGATAAATCGATGACTGTCAACTGCAATACCACTCCGCTACGCGCTACGACAGGCGCCGCCCCGGAGCAGGGGGCGTAAAATATCGATAAAATACATAACATATACTATAAAAAACATCTATTTTTTATTGTTTTTTCCCATATTATACACTATCGTGAACTTAAAATATTCCTATATTAAATTTGATTGATAAAAAGTGTACTGGTATGATTTTTTCCGTATTCTATTAAAACTATTTTTATATACTATAATATTTTTAAAAACTCGGAAAAGACATTTTAAAACTTCGAAATATATCTGGCGAGTGAAAAGAGATCCACAATTTGAACTTTTATTTGGTAATTATCAACGCTGCTAAATAGAGTTGGTGACGTCACGAGATTTTTACGTCACAGCCGTCCGGCCTTGTTATTACGGTGGTTACGGTTAAACGCTATATACGGGAGCTATTATTATTATAGACATAAAATAGGATTATTTCCAAATTATATTGAAAATTAATAATAACGCCATAATGGCTCCAGCGGCATCCAAGAGAGAAAGAGAGAGAGTTTTACAAGTATAATAAAGAAAAGAAAATCAGCATACCTTTGCTTGCTTTCGCCATATTCATTCTCAAGAACGACAAATACCATCTACTACACCTTATCATCAAGATTATATTAATAACAATATTTATTACTTATATTTGATACCAATTAAAGTTTTAGTTACGTAATCGAGGACACGATTTGTAAATTCATTGTTGCCAAACATGGACATATTCGGCGCCGGGTTGACTAACTGGAATTTAATTTTTTTCCCGCTGGGGACCCAGGTGGTAGCTCTCCTGTAAAAAAATGTCAAGTTGCCACATTTATTTATTTATTTCCTAACATTGTCATTCGTTTTGTGTTACGAGTTTTTGGTCTAAATGAATTATGCTGTGATACTTTAAGCACAGAAGAACTAATAACCTTTAAGCTTTAAAAAAATTACTAGCAGACCTTGCAGTCGAATATTGTTTTTTTTTTAGAACCTCTTGTAGTGCGAAGTGTTCTTAATAGCCGTAAAAAATTAATCGTAACTTTATTAGAATATTTTGAACGGGAAAGCGGTAGTAATGGCCCTTATAGTGTTGTTGATGTAAATAATAACTGTTTATATATTTATAATTAATTTATTTTTGTTTCTTAATTTATTTTGATTAAAATAAAATACATAATATGTAAAAGTGGACAACGCTGTGCCGGTCAAGCTTAATCACGTGACTAAAAGTTTATTTGATATGAACTATATTTATTGTACTTACGTAGTTTTTCTGAGATTCTTTGAAAATGTTTTCACATTTTTTTGAACTTACCTAGAAAAAAAGACATATATTAGTAAAAGGTAACATACATTACGGGAGTTCTTCTCATAAACATATTCAGTTATTTAAAAACATAAATAAGATATAAGAACTTAAAAAACTAAGTATTGTTTCCAAATTAATTTGAAAATTAAATTCTAAAAGCTACTTGTCATGAACTTAAAATTAAAACAAAAACTTAAATTAGAACAATAATTTTCATGTTGAATTCTTTTAAAAAAGGAATAAAAAGACCGGCCTGGTAAAAGTCTAATATTTTATCTAATCATATAGACTGCAAAATGTCTTTTATTTCTTCTGGCCCTCAAGTTGCTTTCTTGGAAATCCAGTTTTAGATGTCCTCTGTAATTTGACATGAACCACTCTTGTTATTAATCCAATTAGATTTATTTTCTTGGGCTCGTTACAGAAAACTTCTAATAATAGACTCCATAAAATAGAGTTGCCTTTATATATAAAATATCTAGAAATGACATTTTCTTCGATATAATGTCAACATTATAAGTGAGGTTTTTTTTATAGAAACGCCAAAAGCAGTGTGAGTCTTTAAAATTCGTTAAGTATGAGCGGAAAAGGCATTAAAACAAATTATTGCACTACGCACTACAAAGGCATTCCTCACACTGTACTTGAAAGTTTCGCCCGATTGTATGTTGTACACACTCTAATAAAGTGTAGACACACACGTTTGCCCTCCTCAGCAAGCGGAGCACAGTCTTAATTTTGAGGAGTTGCATCAAATAACATATTATATATACAGGGTGTCTCAGGCTGAACATGCATTAGAAGTTTCTAGAGAACTAGAATATCTAGCTAGATGTAGATTTTTTGCACATCATTGTTTCACAACAAATTATTATTATATACATTGATTAAAAACATTTTCAATATGGCAACAATATTGATAGCAACTTTCTTATTTTAATTGGATACTCCCATTTCTTATTACATACTTAAATTCTTTGTAAAATTTTATGAATTTTGATACACTCTATTAACTATATAACATTAACCGTTTTTTTTAAATACTAAAAATTTTTGGACGAAAAAAACTGCCTGTTAAAAAAAATTGTATAGCTTAAACGACAAATTTAGTGATTACCACAGCCACTGTGACATTAAAAAGAAGATATGTGGCACATCTAGATATTTCAAATATTAAATTGTTCGAATGTCATACAATAATGGCCGTAGCTGTCATGAGACTGAGCGATTAAAAAATGATCATAAATCATTTTTTTTAAATGGAAACACATTTTTTCACTAGTGAAAAGGTTTTTCAATTCGTTACTTTTTGACTATACATATTCCTGTACCTAAAATAAATTGTTTTTAAGTTATTTAAGATTTAATTTTAAAGCGTATATTTTTCTTGACACATTTTTTAACAGTTTTTTTCGTCCAAACATTTTAAATATTTTTTTTTCAAAAACGTTTAATGTTTGGTATAGAGTGTTTAATATCAAAATTCATAAAATTTTACAGAGAATTTAAGTATGTAACAAAAAATGAGGGTACTCATTTAAAATAAGAAAGTTGCTGTCACTTCCGGTATTTCCGGAAGCGCCGCCATATTGAAAATATTTTAATCGATAGATCTCGTTGTAAAACAATGAGGTGCAAAAATCTCCTATCTAGATATTGTAGTTCTCTAGACACTTCCAATGTACGCTCAGCCTGGGACACCAACTATGTTATCTGTGGTTGTTGATCTCAGCGTTATAAAAATAATGAAGAATATAAATAGTACATAGAAGCGTAAAAGGGCCTTAAGGATAATCAACAAGTTCTTCATGTTTTCCAGCGAAACTCTGGAATTCTTCTTTAATTGAAGGTATCTTGAGATCTCTGTGAAGGTCGACAACTCAAACATGCCACGAAGCGTCAATATTGCATTGTGGGACTTCAATTTGGAACATTTGAATTATTCTGGCGTACATTTCGCTTGTACATACTGATAATCACATGCCGTAAATTCCTACTGGTTTTATGTGTTGAATTACGAAAATAAAGACTTAGGTATACTTTACGGTAATGACTATAAAAGAACAATTTCTTAGTTTTATTTTTTTTTAATTATTGGTATAACTTTTACTATATTTTCTATTAAAAGAACTAATCAAATCGTTATGTGTTAAAATCATTTCACCCTTTTTTAAATTAACTTTATTTTAATATAAAACGATCCTATCTTGGTCATGAATTCGGATCAACATCAGGGATAATCAACATGCCAGCTAATCCAGGCGAATTGAGCAGCATATGGAAAATTGCGAGATGTATTCAAAACTGATATTCCTATTTCCTATATTAGCTTCAATCGAAATGCCTTTAAACAGTGGTTTTCCTTAGTTCTAACATACGAGGCTGAAACATTAACATCAAAAAAAAACTTCTGCTAAAAAATTACAAGTAATATAGCACATATTAGTGAGATGCATATACCGGGTGTTTCTCGAAAGTGGGTCGACCCCTATAACTTTTTATTTTTTCAGATAAAAAAACGATATTTGGTATGTTCGTATATGACATAAATCGAGATTGACTGACGTAGTCAATTAGTGTCGGTAACTTCCTATTTCGCCGGAAATAAATAAAACTTTTAATTTTTAAATGGTACCCTAGGCGTTTTTTACTTTGTTTAATAGAAAATGAATTATGAATAGAATGGCATATCATATGTCAACTTTTGACATTATTAATTAAAAAAATAGTATTTTAAAATTCAATCTAGAGTACCATGACTGTGTTAAATCACTACTTTTTAATCAAAGACCCTTGGAAAATTAGCTTTGATCGTCTAACGTTTTTTGTGTTTGTTACAAGCCGGTTAAAATATTTTTAATCATAACTCAATTTTTTCAAATAGAACAAAGCTGGATCATTAACATATTAGGAAAGAACATTTTTTACTAATAATTTGGTACCACATAGTTGGTATTTCGATTCAAATTTTCGCTATATTTCTTGTCGTGACACTCTAGACTGAAATTTAAAATAATATTTTTTTTAGATTATAGAAAGTTAAATTTTTGATCGTAAAACTGTCAGACTTATAACGCTACAGAAAAGGTATTTTGACTGAAATAGCAAAAGTACCATGTATAAGAATTTAAGTAAAAAATATTATAAATTAGCTCTGAAATATTTATCAGAAACTTAAATGTAATTATTGATAAAATCCAAGGTCTCTTTTGCAAACTGAAAAACTATGAATATGAAAATAAACAAGTGCAAACTAGATAACGTATACATAAAAATCTAGGAAATAGCACAATATGCGCTTCAACATTTCAATATATTTGAAATTACATAGAAAACACACTATATACACCAGAAAGATTCCCCGAAACAGTTGTAATATGAAATTAAAATATTTAGAGTTTCCTTGTTGTTAAACATCCTGTTCTTTATCTGTGTTTCTGTTACAGATACATCGATGTCAATGCGCTTTTCTAATTTGCCTCTGGCTGATGCATTTCAAAATATTTTACCGGAAAGCGGTTGAGATTTTTTTCCAATTTCAAAAAATTTACTTGTAAAATGTTGTTTTAGTTTTAATATTAAAAAACGAAATAAACTAATGTATTTGACTTATTCCTTATACAATGTTCTTTACTTACTTTCCTATTGTTTTAACGTAGTTTATACCGTGTGTTGCCTCACGGACCTCAACGTAAGAAAGAAATCGTATGTAAATTATAAAACGAGTCACATAGAATGTTGAATGTTACGGGAGGAGAGTTAAGCCCCACGACCTTACAGGTCCCTTTCTTGAGTTATAACTCATCGTACTGTCACATCTGTGATACAGTCTCAGGGCTTTGACAAAAGCTAGTGTCTGAGACGGTTTTACAGAGGTAGATCTCCATCCCCAATATCAGTCATACTTAAATTAAGGTTGCCAACTCTCAAAATAAAAAAATAGAAGACGATAGGGTAAAAAAGAGGCACAGATAATGTGAGGCACAGATATAATAATAAAAACGAGGTACAAATCTCTAGAATTTACCAAAAAGTTATGTCAAAGATTGATGGTCTTTCTTACTTATTTATACTCAACACTTAAAAAAAACACATAAAACAAACCGTTTTCAAGAATTTTTTTTCAAAACATGAGCTAACAGTAAGTAAACATAAAATAGTTAAATATTTTTATCGCTTCCAGAATTTTTTTTTTCTTTTACATAAATATTTCTTCGACTTCTTTTCTGTACAAACAAGTAGGAGTAGCGAAAGACACAGATTAACAATTTTTTAAAGCATTGATAGACGAACATTTTTTAGACTTTGAGTTTGGTATGTAAAAAAAGAGGACTTTCCAATACGCGAGAGCAAAGAGGTCAATGAGATCAAAAAGAGGACTGTCCTCTGGAATAGAGGACGGTTGGCAACTCTAAATAAAATCCATGGCGCGCGCGAATTATTGTCGTCTCGGCGTACTCAAATGATGTTCTGATGGTGTTTCCCCATTTTTCAAATAGAATCTGCATCCGCCATTGTTTCATAATTTCAATCTACTGAGGTGTATGTTGAGAAGACAGCGTCTTGTTAAAAACTGTTACAATCTGAACATTGTTCTTACTTAAATCAAGGAAAATATTTTATTTTTCTCGGTCGTTTTGACATTTTTTTTTCGAGTGTCTTAGACTGTTGGAGGATTCCCATTCCAGGTTACGGATGGAGTCTTCCAGGTTCTTGAGTTCTGTTTTAAGTTGATTTATACTTGGGGAACAGTTCGGAGTTTTCGCTCATTTTCTAGCTAGATCGTTTGCTTTTTCATAACCTTCTATCCTTTGGTAGGCTTGTACCCAGAGTAGGAGGACATTGGATTATCTTTGGCATTCTTTGACCAATTTCGAATTGATGGTTACTGAGTTGATCGCTTTTAATGCTGCTTGACTATCGGATAAAATGGCGATTTCTTGTTTCCAATACTTCCTATTTAAGACAAGTTTGTTTGTATTGTATAAACTTTCGGTTTCTAATGAAAGTACCTACTGATTCACGAAACTGATGGATGATCGTCAGGTGTAGATATTAAATATCAGAAATGAACTAATTATACATTAAAGTTTAAACATGTTGCCCAAGATGGGAAGGAGTGCGAAAGACAAGGCAAGGAGAGACTGTGCTACATAATTGGTAAGTCTTCAAGAAACTTTGTGGTTATGAAAATAGCGTTCCGACTATACCATCGCAATTGAGATGTTCTGATTAACGTGCGTTCCGATTGAAAGAGGCTGTACTGTAATTTTAAGTTCCTTTTTTTATTTTATTGTCGTTCGTGCTCGAGTCTCGTTCACCAAAACTAAATTCTCGAGAATTTTACTATGAATGTCAAAATTATTTTTTTTAATATTGAGCATTGCTGAAGTAATTCAGGATAAACTGTTTTCAATACAAAAGATTTAAGTCTATGGTGCCTTTTAATAAAATATTCTCGTATTATTATATGTCTTGTACACACCAAAATAAGTTTTATTTGGATAAAAATGGTCTAACATTTAAAATTCTACTTTAAATACCCCGCTAGTAATAACTAAGTTGTTACCGACGTATTTCCTAAAGGGCCGTTTCATATATAGCTCTGGCTGGCTGCACTATCGATCGATCTAATGGAAAACTTTTAAGAGTAATATTATTTTCAGTTTCAGAAATGTTTACGCTGATCTTCATAGGAATTGTAGCCATTCTGGGTAAACATCATTTCTCTAAAAGATTCTATAGAAGTAGAATTAAATTAAGATTAAATAAATTTGGCGTAAATAAGTAATATAAGAACTTAAAAGCTTTCAAGTCATTTTTATAAAAGTCATTAGTAGTGATGAGCAAATCACTAGCAAGACCAAGTCAAGACTAGTCTTGCACTCACTTTTCATAGAAAATCTTTAAATAAATAAACCGTGTGAAATACACTCACACTCACCGACAGGCACGAAAAACGGGCACCTTAAAATTTTCATGTAGTATTAAGTTTTATATATTATGTTCTAGAAAACCAATTTTGATTATTTTTTAAGCAATTTGTAACTAAGTTATTTGGCTGTTTAGTATTTCTTTCTAAATTAAAAATGAAAGTTGCGATCAAGTCAAACGAAAGTTGCCATCAAGTCAAAAACAAAATGTTGATATTTCGGTGAAAATTTGAAACACCTTGTATTTTGATGACGTTAACAAAGCAAGGTATTTAAAAATAATTTTATCGTCTAGATGAACCTTTTCTCGATAGTTTGTTTTTTTATTCATCTCAATAACTTTTTTTTGGAGATATTTGCTTTTGAAGAAGACACTAACATTTTTTCGTATTTTTACATCAAAACCATGCCTTTGCTTTTAGTCCTAGTCAACAGACCTATAAAATAGTATTTATGATTTATGTAATGTTACTGTCTTTGAAAAATCATATTATTATTATCTGTTGAGCAGTGACTCTAGCTGGTATGGTTTTAAGTCCAAAAGCTGATCTCTACAATGATCAATTAAAGCGGCAATAGCCGATACTTCAGAACTTAAAATCATCTCTACTAGAGTATGACTAGAGTAAACATCAATGAACAATAGTAATGTGAGTTTTCAATGACAGTGACATTACAAAAACAATAAACACTATTTTATAAGTGTGTTGATGAGGACCCAAAACCAATGCTAAAATTGCTGTAAATCTTTACTGTCTTATTAAAAAGCGAATATCTCCAATAAAAATAAAGCTAACTGAGATGAATCAAAAACAAACTATCGAGAAAAGACTTGCTTTGTAAACATATTCCACAGGGTGTTTCAAACTTTCACCAAAATATCAACATTTTGTTTTCACTCGTATAATTGACAGATGGAAACTTTCATTTTTAATTTATAAAGAGATACTAAAAATTCAAATAATTTAGATACAAATTGCTTAAAAAATCATCAAAATCGGCCCGCTAGAACAAAATATATTAAACTTTAAAATACATCAAAATTTTAAGGTTCTCGTTTTTCGTGCCCCGGTGAGTGTAGTATTTTAAATAATTTAATGGCGAATTAAACTTTTTGAACAAAGAAACAATATTTGTCGGATAAAAGTTTCTGTTTTTCAATATACAGGGTGGTCCAAATTGTAATCAGAAAACTTTAGCAATATATTCTGCATATAAAAATAAGTATTTTAAAATAATTTGTATAAATGTATGTCCTAAAATGCTTCGTTTCGGAGTTACAGGGTATGGAAGTTTCATTTTTTTTTTCAAATAATTTCCGAACGAACCTCTATATTTGGGCGAAAATCTTCGTGTTTCTCGACATAAGAAATTCGATTTCAATGTTAGTATGACAACTACTTCTAGAGGACACCACTTACATGTTGTAACTATTTTGAAGAGTGATACGACATATTTCAGGAAACGACGACGACATATTTCAGGAAAAAAAACTTAACATATTTCAGGAAAATATTTTCAAGTATAAACAATGTAATTAATAATTATAATATTTATTTTAAAGCATAGATAAAAAGCATAAAAAATAAAATCGATACAAAATATATTTCGTAGTTCTACTTAGCTTGATCTAATCTCATCGCTGAGTCTTGGAAAGCTCATGGTTGGATGAGATCCAAATCAATTCAATATAAAAAATTATTTCGGAATAAAGTTGTTTTATTACATCTATATATCTAAAGAAATCAGTATTTAAAAAAAATCATTATTAAAGTTTTACTAAAACTTTTATAATGATTTTTTTTTATTTTGATCTGGCTATTTATAATGAAGATTAATATCTACAATCTGTCCTCTGATCGTCTTTACAAGAGAAATTTTTTTTTATTATTAACTTTTTGAGAAAAATGCATTCTTCTTAAACGTTTTTGCTTGTTTTATAATGGTTAGTTTCGTTTATGCTTTAAATTTTGTGCTTCTTTAACATTTTAGAGCAACAAACAATATGACATTTATCAAAATTAATAATAATCATGTATTATAGAATGAAAACGAAATTATATTACTGTAGAAACGCATTTTGATTTATGGGGACTTGAAAAAAGCCAACTATATTTTCATATTTCTCTGTTTTTCTCTAAAACGATCTGGTAATTTGGAAAAGTAAAAACGGGATTAACCATTTTCAACAAGCAAAAATTTTTAAAAAGAATGCATTTTTTCAAAAAGTTAATAAATAAAAAAAAGTTTTCCTCTTGCAGTGATGCCAACTCGTGGGAAATTTCCAAAGATATTTAAACTCAAGAGATACAATTGTTTACCTTTTTCCTTCATCGGCCATTATTCTATCCTTATTTTCGCATCTCTCTCTTACACTGAAAACATTTGCCAGATTTACCTGTATATTGGTATTAGTATTCGATTAAATACCAAAACCAATTATTAAGTAATAAATAATTTCGTTATATTTCTATAATATATCAAGTACATTAATTTGCTAACGTCAATTTTTTCATTTAATGCTTAACTGCTTAACTATTTTAAATTTTATAATGGAATAAAAATATCATGATCGTGTTTCTTTTAATAATAAAAAGCAGTTTGGCAACGTCAGTTTTAGAAATATGCTGGCGTAGTACAACGGATTTCGAGGATGAATAAAAATTCCTAGATTCTCGTGTTGCGATGTTACTATGTGTGTGATACTATACCGCCGATCAAGCTCCGTATTCTTTATTTGCAGTATTATAGTATTTTTGCGTTATTTTGTGGACTTCTGTGGACATTAATTTGAAAATATGGTGCATTCATGTATTGTGTACAAGAGAGTGTATCATTTAAATCCAAATTTAAGTTTTCACCGGTAAATAAAAATAAGTAGGGTTAGGTATATTATCATATCCTCTTCTCTGTAGATCAGAGGCGGACCTAGACATAAAAAATAGCAGATTCCTAAATTATATTTATTTTTAGGTTTATTTTTTAAATTGTATATTTATTAATTTATTATGTTTTTTAAATTATATATTTATTAATTAAATTATTTGTAGAAAAAAGGTACATGTGTGGTACGTACTAATTACTAATAACTTAATAACAATTTGTTTCCCTTTTAAGAAAGGGTATTGAATAAGTATAATCTAGGTACCCATTTGGGTTTGACAAATCATTACCTACCTTTTGTGAAAATTTTATTGGGGTGTACCAAAAATGAAATTTTGCGGCCGTACTTTTTTGTTGCCGTTACAATTTAATACGGATTTTGTTTTACATTTTGGTTGCTATAATGTAAATGGACATCTTTTGACATACATATAATTAATGTACTTATTACATCAATTTTATGACCACTACATTTTGTTGTATTGAAATTCTTTGCATATGCACTTTTTATTATTTATAAACAATATGAATTTTCCTTTTCAAACCAGAGAAAAAAAACTAAATATTTTTTAAGACTAAGGGAAGAACCGTTTACTAAACAATCGCCATTTTATTTTATTTATGATTTTCTAAAATTATCGCTAGACTTTTCTGATGACTGTATTATAATATCAAATAATTTTGTTTAGATTTGTAATAATTTCATTTAATGACATTCATTTATCGAATCTTAACTACAGAGCAGACACCCTATTTGTTCTCATTGTTTCACTACGTTGACCATGAACCGAACAGCTAACTTCCAAAAATCTTTCAGTTTTATAACGCCACATTTGTGGAATAATATTTCTAATAACTTTAAATTTCAATCCTTTACAGATTATAAAAAAACAAATTAAAAATCATTTACTAAATTCATAACAATAAATCATTTAAAAAATTATAATTTCTTCGACTGATTTGTGAAGTTCTTGTTCTTCTGTTATGCCCGTCATTGGTTGCTGTTCCTGTTACACTATTTCGTTATGCCTCTCTGCTTATCTCCGCTCATCCCTGATAAAATTATATTTTCACCTTTTTTATCTAATTTTATTTTTTTAATTCTGTTTATTTTTATAATTTAATTTATTTCTATTTTGTTTTTGGGGTCGCACCACTTTGGTACTTTGTATCATTGTATCGGTTTTTTAATCGCGGTTCGAACCCTTTAGACACACATTTAGTAGTTGTAAAATTCATATAGGTATATAATAAATATACATATAATAATAAAGTTTTTATCAAAAATATGTGAAGTCTACAAAATATTAGTTTTTGGTCAAATATTGTGTTACTAGGTTAAAATAACTATTTTATTTTGTTATTGCTAATAGAGGGAGTCTCATTCACCGGAGATGAACAAGGTTTGGAACAAGATATTGAAACTGCTAATACACCCAAAATTTGATATTTTATTTAATAAAATAAAGTAAAAAACACTTATTGATTTTTTTAATCGTTATTCTTATGTGAAAAGCCATCTTATAATAAAAAATTATGCCGGTTTTTATTTATTTCCCTATCCTCCCTCAACTTATTTTTTTCCTATTAGTATCCTCCCTCAACTTTTTACAATGCGACAAATATGTAAGTGTTATTATTATTTTTTTAAATTTATTAAACAATTATTTTAATTTCCTTAAAATACTGTCGGTCGATCGGCACGCCACTGGAAAATTGACCTCAACCATCTATTCTTTGTAAACAACTACATTGTTACCGTTGCGCCGATACCCTATTCCCTTCTTTGTCCATTCCCTCTCGCACTCGTTGATTTTCGCAAACCAATGTGTGATGAAGGTTTAGAGCGTTTTATGAATGGATCGTTGTATCTCTCGAGTTTAAAAATCTTTAGAAATTTCCCTATTCGTGGGAAATTTCGAAATCCAGAGAGAAAAGGTAAACCCAAAACATAATATTCGCGGGAATTTCTAAATTCATGTATTAGGTACTTGTAAAAAATAGTTATCGTATACGCATTTCTCAGTAAAATGAGTAAATTCAAACTAGCATTACCGCAACTAAATACACAACATTTTCGGTTGGCACCAGACATTATTCTTGTACCCCCTCCTTTCAGGTGAAAATACCTGGTGAATTTTAAATAAGGGCAAATAGTTCGAAGAATGGTATATTTCGATCCCAGGAACACGCCTATGAGTTTGTTTGCGCGAAGAAAAATCGAAAAGTATATTTCCCAATTTGTTTGGAAATTTTTAGTTAAAAACATAATATCTGTATTGTGTTGACGACCCTATATTGGATTTGAGAACTAAAGGGAATTTTTAGAAAAAAAAACGGGAAATTTTGACCGTCTTCGTGGAAAATTCTATTTCAGAAGTTAGCAACACTGTCCTCTTGTAAAGACGATCCGAGGACATACTGTATTATTATTGTATAAGATTACACTTTTTCTTCCTATAAATAGAAATAGGGAAAAATAGATAAAAAAATAAGAATTATGAAACAAAGATTATTGAAAAAAAATCTAACCCTATTCGAACTGTTAAAAATATTTTATCAAAAATACTTTTTATTAAATATCTTCTTATTTTGATGATCTACAAATACCAATCATGTAAGATTTTTTTCTGATAACAACACGTCATAAGGTAACACTGAAAGGTCATACTTAAAAAAATGTGACCTACAACAGTATAACTAACTATACAGTAACGAACTATTACAATTAAGTAATTTAAACAGCAATTAAAATATTATAATAACACTATTATTAGAACGATTATGAAAAAATGCACTAAACTTGAATCGCCAATAGTGCCACACAGAACCTTGAAAGTTTTTACAAATGAGGTAATATTTTAATTTTAGATAAAAAAAAATCAAGAAAAGAGCGGTATAGGTTTACTCAAATACCATAAATACATATATCTACTTTAACCAGAGTTTAACCCTATATTTTTTATAAGATCCTTTTTTATTTTTATTTTTGCCGAAGAAAATGTAGGGTCGTAGAATATCTACTTGTTCGATATACATGAATGTTGGCAACCAATGCAGCATTTGTTCGCCAAATGAGTCAATTCAAATTCAATGTCAAGTGTAGATCTATATTACATATTAAATGAACTTGAATGCTACCACCGAGGCTAAACAACAAAAATGATTTTATTTATGATATAATTACTTCGTAGTTGTTTAGTATTTTAATAAACTATGTACGTTTTTATACCGGGTGGTGCATCGTCGTTGGAAACACAAAATCCTGCAAAATCATAAGAAATTTTTACAGGGAAGTAGTAAATAGATTTTTAAAGGTGTGCCTGAATACACAAGCCAAATTTGAACAATTTTGGATAAACAGAGTTTAATTAACTTTTTTAAACTTGGTTGATTTTTAAGAGCGAAATGAATTTGCTATCAACAATTTGCAATTTTTTCAATTGTCATTATTACATTTTGATGTTATTTTTCAAATGAGGAGGTGGCTTTGGTGACTATTTTTGTAATGTCATATTGGCGTCACATTAGAACTCTATATTGAAATTTTTAAAAAATGTTAAATTATGAAGCTATAAAATGTTGTTTCGGGAGAGTTGAAAATCCGGGAAAGTTGAGTTATTGAATGTTATTGCACCCAACAACGCCCTAATTACGCTCTCCTTTACGCGTTAACATTTTTTGGGCAATTTTATTAACATTTGAAATTGTCACAACACAACAAGACGCCTAATTCGAATTATTTTTCACTTATTTTTTACTACCCGAAACAGCGTTACATCCCTAGATCATATTATATACTTACATGGATAAATCAACGCTATAAGTTTAGCATTAAAAAATATGTCTCCAACATCACGACATGCCATTTTCAAACCTTCTTTATTGCACTTATAAAACGTTCAATAGGTTTGTCTTTCTCGAGGACCTGATTTTACGCATGCGCATTAAAAGTGGCACGTATTTCCAAAATAATTAAAATTTTATCCGGTTTAGAAAGTGCAAATTATATATTGTTATGGAAACCAACTTTTCATTATCATCATATTGTCATAATCTTGTCATAATCATATGTCATAATGTTATTTTCATTGTGTAACGTCGCTTGTTTTTTGCGTTTTTTATTTTAAACATTGTATTTAATTAATTACTCTTTTATCGACCGCTTTTATATAGCCACTGATGCAAGTGTGTTCAGTGAGAAGTTAATTTTAAGTTTGTGCAATTATATTTCTATTTCGTTGGGTTTTAATTTTTGGGTAAATATTCGTAAAAATGGCAAGAAAGTGTTTGGTGTGTGGAAATTATAATATAAATGTCCCCAAATTATCTTTTCACAGGCAAGTAAAGTATTCAGTTGTTCTTTTATGTATATTAAACCACATGCAACATGCATACTTTCTGGTTAGATTTCCTAAGAATGTTGATATTCGTACGGAGTGGCTAATTTATTTTTTATATAATTTAATTTTTGTGACAGTAACATTCAATGGTTTACCCATTCAATTATTGTTCAAATATATGCATTTTACAAATTAAATTTTTAAAATTAATGTTCAAATTTGGCGTGTGGGCGATAGGTCCTCGACAAGGATAGATAGAGTAGAAGCACCGCGTGTGCGACAAAAAAAGAAGATAAATGGAAGTCGTTAATATGTTTGGGACAGTTTCCATAGTGATTTACTTATCCACGTAAGTATATATGATCTAGGGTTACATCACACAAACCTCGTACCTGAGTGTTATATAATCTCAATAACTGCACTAGCAAAAAACTAAAATACTTAAATATTATGACAAAACCTCGATTTCAATATTATTCTAATGCGATCGACATGACGGCGCGGCGACGTGTACTATATATGGATAATTTCTGATTTCTGCCGTAGAGTGCGCTGCGGTCGGAATTTGTTGAAATCAGCTGAAATGCACCAAGCCTATACTCCGAAAAAAAACTTGAAAAAACTAACCTAATACTTATCTAGATACTATAACTATCACGTTAAAAACGTATAAATCATTCAACGACCCTTTCCATCGTAGAGTATGTAGTACTCTAGCCACATATTCATAATTTTACACATCTTCAACAAGAGCACGCTGCACATCCTTGCACATTCCTCGACACTAAGAACCATATTCAATCGTAGACCTCATCAGGTACCTTTTCAGGCAAAAAATCAGGTACCTATACAAAATGTAATAAGCAATATTACCTTACGGCAATAATGACCAAAGCCACCTACTCCCATATTGATGTCTAAATCTTTAATAATTTTTTTTTATATTATTATGCCCAAATCGATCAAAAAATAATGTAGTTGTAGCAGTAGAAAAAAATGTAGTAATACAATTTTCCATGAAATAATGTGTTAGAGAGAGAAAGGGAATGGATTTTTGGCCAGGTTAACATGTTTGTTAAAAATCTAGTAGCGTGACTATAAATAATTAAATGAGACATCGCTTGGATCATGTCAATTAATAAATGTTTTTGTTTAAACAATATTAGTTACGCTGAATAGAATCAATCTTAATTTAACTAAACCAAACTATGTGCGTTATATTGGGCAATAATTGTGGTTTGAAACACTTAAAAATGTTAATTGATATTATCTATTAGTCAGTTGACATTTTATCACAGGAATTCGATTAGAATAGTGTACCATAAATGTCCAGCAGTATTACTCAAGAAAAAAAATCTAAAACGTTTGTTTTACATTTTTTTCTTTGCTTAATTCAGTAAAACATATAATTGGATACAGGAATTATACTAAACTAAAAACGCTAAACAATTCCCATCAAAGCAATTAATTGATTATTAAATTGCACGGAATTACAACTCTTAGTTTATTGGTGGTTATCTTGTATAAAAAGTACATTTCTTAGCTAATTTTGGGGTGCTGAATACGAAAATTAGAATGCAATTAAGAACTTAGTTGTAGTTTTCAAGAACAAGTTTATTACATTTTATTTTTGATAAAATAACAAAAAAGAATACTTTTATAGTTTTAGTCATGATGTGAGCGTTTTTAACAAGTTTCGAACAAGCAGTAACCACAGACTCGTCAGAACCAGAATAGCCCTTAATATTCAACTAGAAAAGCTAACATTGAGCAGGAAACAAATAACAACTAGAGTAAACCCCAACACACTAAAAGAAAGATCCAGTGAACAGCTGTTGGACAGCAGACTGTCTGAAAAAGTAATAAACACGCAACAGCTCATGGACACTGGACACTGTACTAAACTGTGCAAAATAAATCGGGGGCCCACAGCGGCGTAACAGAGATCATAAACTGACTGATGAGATGAAAGCACTTTTCAATAAAAGAAGATAAATGAAAACCGTGAGCAACATACATAAAATAGAATACACAGAATTATATAAGACAATAACAAAGATTATTGTAGAAAACATCAAAAACTACAATGAAAAACTTATACAAACTGCAATCGAAAACAGAAAAAGCTCTAAGTACGCAAAGAAATCCCTCATGATCGGAAAGAAGCAGCTAATCGTATTAACACGCAACAACATCAGAATAACAGACAAAACGAAATAATATACCTGGTAAGCGACTAAGCGACTAATTCTACAGCGACCTATATAAAGCTCCAGAAAACATACATGAAAAAGGAAGACTGCTACTATCACAAGACAACGCGACGCCCCAGAAGTTCTCGTCTGAGAAGTAGAAAAGGCGATTCAAGATATGAAAAATGGAAAAGCAGCATAGAACGATGGAATAACAGCTGAAATACTTAAGTACGCTGGCAGAAGAACTTGGAAAATCCTAGCAAATATGTCAAAGCAAATATGAAAAAACGATCCTATCCCGGCTGTCTAAGGAGAAAACATATATCACAAGACTGGAATAGCTCCAACATAATTATAATTCATAAGAAAGGCAGCAAAGAAGACATCAGAAACTATAGACCAATAAGCCTACGACCAGTAACATACAAAATATTCACAAAAATAATAAACAACAGAATACAAAACACGCTAGACGCTGCATAACCACGAGAACAAGCAGGCTTTAGAAGCGGCTTCAGCACGATTGATCAGATACATACGCTAAGACAAACTATCAGTCGAAAAAAGAATGCCAACTTCCACTAGCCATAGCCTTTATAAACTGATGATTTTAGCCACTAAATACGGTGTCATTATGCAATCCTTTTGTGAACTGTTTCTGAAGCATCTCTAACTATACTCCAACAGTGATACCAACTCTTAATCAATAATTAAACTCTCAATAATAAATTAGGCAAGCGATGCAATAAAGTTTCTTTATTGTATTTATTAACATATCAATATAATTGTATATTTAACGAAAAACTACATAAGCCATAATTATAACAATTTTGTTTAGCACAATATACTAAACAAATAACAAAAAAAAATTATGTTAACTTATAACAATGTGCTAATCGTGCATTTGCATGTTTATTCTTAATAAAAATAATTAGCGTGATATTGTGTTAAATAAAGGATACCTTTTAAGACCAGTATTAAAATTAAAGCCCATAATTAAAATATTCATAAAAATACTGTTTTATTTGGAAATTTATTTTTAACAGAGCCTGGTTGAATCCGTCTTGTGCTATGGATGTGAGGTATGGACGGTTAACTCTGATTTGCGCAGAAGACTTCTTGCCACCGAAATGGACTACCTCAGGCGAAGCGCACGAGTATCTAGAAGGGAGTGCGTGCGCAACGATGTGATAAGAAGAAGAGAGAGAAGATCGCTGAAATGGTTTGGGCACCTCATGAGAATGCCAGATGATCGATGGCCAAAACGAGTCTTTCAATGGGTTGCGCCGCAACGAAGGAAACGAGGAAGACCACGACGATCCTGGAACGACGGAATAAGACAATCCATGGAAGCTCGGCAATTAGAGGATGATGATGTCTTTGATAGACTAGCTTGGAGACGGGAAACGGGAAGACTGTATTTTATTTGAAAATTTATACGGGGTGCATCTCAAAAGTGGCTCACCCCTATAACTTTTTTATTTTTTCAGATAAAAAAATGAGATTTGGTACGTTAGTATATGACATAAATTAGGACTGATTAACGCATTCAATTGTTTTCGGTCGCTCAATAACAAATTGTATTATAAATTTTAATCTAGAATGCCATAGCTGTGTTAAAAACACTAATTTTAGAAAGCACTAATTTTGGGAGCCTTGGAAAAATATATTTGGTCGTCTAATGTTTTTAGTGTCTTGTACTGGCGGGTTAAAAGATGCCTAAATCGTATTTTTAATCATATCTCAATTTTTTCAAATGAAACGAGGGTGGCTCATTAGCATATTTTTTACGAATAATAGCATTTTTTACGAATAATTTGATCACACACTTGGTATTTCGAGTCAAATTGTCGTATTGAACTGCATGTTACAATTTCAAATAAACCATGCATATGCGAAAATGTCAAAAGTTGACATATGATATGTCATTCTATTCAGAGTGTCATTTTCATATAGTAATATACCAAATATCGTTGTTTTATCTGAAAAAATAAAAAAGTTATAAGAATGAGCCACTTTTGAGACGCACCCGGTATACCAAACGTTAATACGATTTATGTGCAGCTTGAAAGAAATTATAGAATTAATTCTCAATAGGGGTTATCGAAAAACTTCCTCTAAAATAACTATATGTATATCTAAAATGATAAAATTTATATGCATTCTCATTAGTTTTTATGCCTATTTACAGCCTATTCATGCGACAGCCAGTCGACTTCGCTAGTCTTTGAGCATCCGCGCTTCACCTGCCGCGTCTGTTCTCGTACATATTCAGGCAGTCGCAGCACATCTCAATAATTTTTATAAACGAAGCTTCAATGAAGCTGAGAATATAAAAAAAATATTACATAACGTATAAGATAACCGAATATCTAGATACAGTTCATACCAAATAAACTTTTTGTCACGTGATTAAGCTTGACCGCCACCAGCGTTGCCTACTTTTATATATTTTCTTTTAATCAAAATATTTTAGATAACAAAAATAAATTAATTATGTAAATATATCTTCTTCTTATAGTGCCATACTCTATACAGAGCGTCGGCTACATCTCACATGTACTTGTGATGCGTGTCATCAGTGTTTCACAAGTACACGGGACCTATAGTTTATCGCCGAATCCGAAGGGCACTATTTGAGAGGCTGTACAAGGCAAATATACTCAAGGTGATTTGCCATTGCCTTTCTTGGGGTGGCTGGCGGCTCGCTGGTCGCTCTATTTAGATAAATCAATATTTTTATTTAAATAAATAAAGCGACCGTACTGGCTGAGGATCGAACCCAGTACCATCCCATATCTAGCACCACAGATCGACACACTAACTGCTTGCGCTACGGCCGACCACTTATAAATATATAAACAGTTATTATTTACATCAACAAAATTCACCTTCTTAACAGCACTTAAAAGACATAAAGAACCATTACTACCGCTTTCCCATTCAAAATATTTTAATAAAGTTGCGATGACTTTTTTATGGCTATTAAGCTATCTTGTACACTTAGCACTAAAAGAGGTTCTAAAAGAGAACAATGTTCGACTGCAAGGTCTGCTAGTAAACATTTTCAGCTTAAACTATCACAACACTATTTATTTAAACCAAAAACTCGTAATACAAAATTAAAGTGTCAAAACGAATAACAATGTTAAGAAATAAATAAATAAATGCAAACTTGACAATGGCCACTTGACATTTTTTACAGCACAGCTACCACCTGAATCCCCAGCGCGAAATTTAAATTTTAGTTAGTCAGCACGGCGCCGAATATATTGCGTTGGCAACAATGAACTTAAAAATCGCGCCATCAATTAGGTAACTAAAAGTTTAATTGATATGAAATCATGACCTTGTATCAAAATACAGACGCACTGTCTAATGCGCTCAATGTGGCGCTTTCAATAATAGATATATTTTATTTTGAAATTCACGTTTATAGAAAATATAACAATAAACCAGAAATTAGGAATAATGGAATATATTTTTTCCGAAGACAACCACCTGTCATCCATTGTACAGCAGGGCTAGAACCTGCAATTGCGGCCATTGGCCAAGGAGATTGAATGGAGCTGAGAAAATAGCTTGTTATAAATTATGATAAGCAAATTAGACCCAGAGTTCCATGATGTTGGTAACTCGACTGGCTGTCCAATGAATAAGCTGTGCTAAAAGTTTATTTATTTTAATATTATGCTGTTTGCTTTATGTAATCAGAGCCTCGTTCAAAATACAAATATAGTATATAGTATAAAACACCCTGTATAATGCGCTAAGTGACGCGATGGCAAAAATATTATATATTTTAAATGCCTGTATAAAAAATTTAAAAAAAATTCGTCACAATCGTGGTCCCATATAGTTTATATAAAAATAAACAAAAAAATGAGAAAAATAAATATATCTACCTTATAAACTAAGATATTGTATAACATTATCAAGATTTAATTAAATAGAGTATATTTGTGTAAATTGCGTAAAATAATTAGTTACATCAATAATATCTAATTATTAAGAGCGCATTATGTTTGGACTATATATTTTTAGTCTACATTTCTGATTTATGTAATCAAGACCTTGTGTCAAAATAGAGACGCACTGTCTAATGCGCTCAATGGCGCGCTTTCTCTGTTAGGTATACTTTATTATGAAAATTAGGTTTATAGAAAATATAACAGTAAACCAGAAAGTAGGAATAATCGAATATACTTTTTTTTCGAAGACAACCACCTGTCATCCATCGTACGGCAGGGCTGGAACCTGCCTTTGCTGCCACTGCCGAACGATATTGATTTTCCGAGCAATGCAGATATGTCGAGCGGCGGCGGCGGCGAAAACCGCTACATTTTCCGACATTTTCCCCATCAAGAGACATTCCACCGACCGGTTTATTTTCGTATTATTTCAATTTTCCCATCGCCGACGATGATTTTTTGTTGCGCCGCGACGGCGGACGCCACGACGGCGACGCTTCCTCTCTAGCCGTCCCACCAGTACCTACCGTTGCCTGCCTTAATTTTAGCCCGAATAATTTCACAACAAAATCCTACTTACTTGCCCAGCTCCTCTTTAAGGTCGTAATTGTCGCTGAACCGCGTACAAGCCATCGGAACTGCCATGATACGGTAACAGAGAGCACTGGGTCGCGGGACTTTAAATTTTTCGCTGCCGACAATCGGCGGCCAGCAGGATTTTTAAAGCGCGCACTGGCTCAAACTATGCCACCCGATATACGCCACTAATATCCATTCAACGTTTGCCCGAATTCTATCAGGAATTAGCACGAAAATCGGTTTTTCCTCAATGAAAACCTTACGAGAAAATAGCGAGGATCGCCGTACTGTCGCTGCGTACAAAACGCGAAGTTCTGATCCCCACTAGAATCCGAAATCGCTGTAATGTTCGTCCACTGGGATATAACCTAAAAGATCAATATTGGACTTCGTCTACACGGTGTTTTACGAACACAGCCTGCCGGCGCGACGCTGCCGCTTTGCGTCGGAATTCCTGCTGCGGTTCCTGCGAACAACAATAAATTGATCGTCAGTTCGCGACTAGTTTAGTTCCTGCGTCATTTGCATCAAATATTAATTAAACGGTTCAAACCTCGACTATTTTGTATTCGGTACTGCTACGTAATTTCACTTGTCATTACAGGAAGTTTTTCAGATAAAAAAAACATAATTTAGTATTTATCTATATGACATAAATCAGGATTGACTGACGTATTCAGTTAGTTTCGTTAACTTCCTGTTTCACCGGAAATGACTACAAATTTCTATGTTTAAATGGTAACCCTGGTATATGTTTTACTTTATTTGGTAGAAAATGACGCTCTGAATAGAACGACTTATCATATGTCAAGTTTTGATAGTTTCGCTAAATTGTACTTTAAATTTCAATCTAAAATGCCCATGGCTGTGATAAAACCACTAACTTTTAATCAAGAATCAATAAAAAATAATATTAGGGATATATTTTCATACTATATTTTTTGTCTATATTTTTAATTTATGTATTCAAGACTTGGATCCAAATAAAAACGCAATGTATAATGCGCTCAATGACGCGCTGTCAATAATAGATATTATTACAGTTGAGGGTTGGAACCTTTGGTGTTAAACAGCAAAATAAACACACTAAATCACCACAATACACCAAAACACTTTTACTTTTACACTGGACGCGCGTTTCGCTAACCATGTTAGCATCATCAGCAGATGATTATAAACTGATATTATACCGGGTGCGTCTTAAAAGTGGCTCCCCTCTATAACTTTTTTATTTTTTCGCATAAAAAACGAAATTTTGGTATGTTAGCATATGACATAAAATAGGATTGATTGGCGTATTCAATTCTTTCTGGTCACTTCCTGTTTCACCGGAAATGAGTACAATTTTTAAATGGCACCTTCGGTATTTTTTTACTTTTTTCGATAAAAAAGCAAATGATCTAGCTAGGAAAGGAGCGAACACTCCACTAACTCGACCAGAACCGTTCTGTTTTCCAAGCGGAAACCAGCTGAAAGCGGAACTGAAGAATCTGGAAGACTCCAACCGCAACTTGGAATCGGTGTCCTCCAACGGTCTAAGACACTCGAAAAAGTTCCTCAGAACCTACGACCGAGAAAAATCAAAGGTTTTCCTTGATTTAAGTAAAAACAATCTTCGGATTGTCACGGGGTTCCTAACAGGACACTGTCTCCTCAACGAACACCTCAGTAGGCTGAAGCTGAGAAACAACGGCGAATGCAGATTCTGTGGGGAATATGGGGAAACACCAGAACACCTCATCACTGAGTGCGCCGAGACGACGACCATTCGTGCCATGAACTTTGGTACGGCTGATGTCAAGGATGGAGAGCTGGCCTCTATGGAGCCGTCTCAGATACTGGCTTTTGTTAAAGCCTTGAGACTGTATGATGAGTTATAACTGGTTATAGCTCAAGAAAGGGGAACACACAATAGATCTTTAAGGTCGCGGTGACTAACTCCCCTCCTAAACATTCTACATTCTACATTCTACTTTTTTCGATAGAAAATGACATTCTGAATAGAATGACATATCATATGTCAACTTTTAACGTTTTCAGATATTGTTTATTTGAAATTGCAACATGCGATTCATAACGACAATTTGACTCGAAATACCAAGTATGTGGTACCAAATTATTCGTAAAAAAATGCTTTTTCCGAATAACGAGCCACCCTCGTTTCATTTGAAAAAATTGAGATATGAATAAAAATACGATTTGAGAATCTTTTAACTGGCCAGGAGAAGACACTAAATACATTAAACGATCAAATCTATTTTTTCAAGGCTCCTTTATTTAAATTTAGTGTTTTTAACACAACCATGGCACTCTAGATTGAAATTTAAAATACAATTTTGTTTTAATAGAAAATGTCAAAAGTTGTTCATATGATATGTCATTCTATTCAGAGTGTCATTTCTATCTAATAAAGTAAAAAAATACCGTTGCCATTTTAAAAATCAAAAGTTGTAATCATTTCCGCTGTAACAGGAAGTGGCCGAAAAGAATTGAATAGGCCAATCAATCGTAATTTATGTCATATAGGCCTACTAACATACCAAATCTCGTTTTTTTTTATCTGAAAAAAATAAAAAAGTTATAGGGGTGAGCCACTTTTGAGACGCACCAGGTATACCGTATGAATGAATAAAAACGGTGTCCAGATTGCTTGGAAATGACGATCGATCGTTTCTTTTTTCGAACATATTGTTTTTTATTTGAAATCTTGTGAATAGTTAAAATCAATTTAAAAATAATTCTTTTATATTATTCTGACATTGTCTAAGAAAAAACTTAAGTTCTAAATTTCATAGTAAAATTTGCATTTGTTGCAGAATGCTTTGGAATATCAACCCGACGCACGACGCAACTGTTTTAATTTCATTTCCCACAGTGCAATTAAATAAATTTACTTATTTTTAAAAGCTTAAAGTCGATAAGTACTAAAAATATTATTCGGAAAAAAATTATGGAGATATCTAACGAGGCTACAGGGCAGTTGATTAAAAAAAATCACGAACGGTATGAAAAAGAATTTGCTTTGGTTCAGGTTAACCAATGTACGCACAGGATAATAAAGTAGTTTCCATAAACAGTCCGCAAAGCTGCAACAAGTCAGTTTCAAAAATACTTAAATCTTAGTCTTAAAAGTAATTTCTAAAATCAAAATGATTTAAATGTCAATTTCAACATAAAATTTAAATGATTTAAATCTTAAGCCTTTGACATGACAAGTCTTGTATCATGACTTAAATCAAAATGACTTAAATCAAAATATTTTTCGTCAAATCAAGACAGCCAAAATTCAATTTGAGTAGGTACCAATTTTTTAATATTGATATAAATTTTCTTGTATTACCCATTGCCGATTTTGTTAGTACCTATATAATTCAGTTGTTGCAGGTACAAATGAGACTAAAACGACATAAAATAAAAGGGATGATTTTCAGAATAACTACAAACACAAATATATGTTTTTTTTATAAAATTTAACCGATTTTGTAGCACTTTATATTATGAATCCATTACAGATTAGATGTCATCGAACAGATGTCCATTAAAAAGTTATGATATGTTTTGACCACTATGTCATCATCATAATCATTGCCATTACTCGCTGACGAGTATTTGACACGCATTAGAAGATGATTACGCAAGGCGTTTTCTTTCATGAGCTTTTTTGTGACTGAAAAGCCGGATTTTAGAATTTAAAATTTAGAATGAGTGGGAGGGGGGTTAATCACTTCGCTCTTACAGATCCATTGTGTCCCCCTTTCTTGAATCATAACTCATCATACAGTCCCAGGGCTTTGACAAAAGCCAGTATCTGGGACAGTTTTATAGAGGGTAGTTCTCCATCTCCAATATCAGTCGTACCAAAATTCATGGCACGAATGGTTGTCGTCTAGGCGCACTCAGTGATGAGGTATACTGGTGTTTCCCCATCTTCCCCACAGAATCTGCATTCGCCGTTTCTTCTTAGTTTCAATCTACTGAGGTGTCCATTGAGGAGACAGTGTCCTGTTAAAAACCCCGTGACAATCCGAAGATTGTGCTTACTCAGACCCAGGAAGATCTGTGATTTTTCTTGATCATAAGCCCTCAGAAACTTCTTCGAGTGTCTTAGACCATTACAAGATTTCCATTCCAGGTTGCGGATGGAATCTTCCAAGTTCTTGAGTTCCGCCTTGAGTTGGTTCCCACTTGGAAAGCAGAACGGTTCTGGTCCAGTTAATAGTGGAGTGTTCGCTCCTTTCCTAAGCTAGATTATTTGCTTTTTCATTGCCTTCTATCCCTTGGTGAGCAGGCACCCAGTGTAGGAGGACTTTGTTTTCTTTGCCTAATTTATTCAGCTTCTCTATGCATTCCTTGACCAATCTCGAATTGATTGACACTGAGTTGATCGCCTTTAACGCTGCTTGACTATCAGATAAGATGGCTATTTCTTGTTTCCGATAGTTCCTATCTAAGATAAGTTGTACGCATCTCTCGATAGCGTAGATTTCTGCCTGTAGGATACTAGGGTAAGTGCCCATTGGTTCGGAGTAATTAGCTCTCGGCCCAAACACTCCGATCCCTGTTCCCGTATTGGTTTTGGAAGCATCAGTATACCAAGTTATGGTATGGTCTTTTAACTGTTGGGCAAGCGTTTCGCTCTTCCAATCCTTCTTATTGCTCAATACTACATTGACATGTTTGTCAAAGTTGTACGTTCTTTGACAAACATGTCAATGTAGTATTGAGCAATAAGAAGGATTGGAAGAGCTAAACGCTTGCCCAGCAGTTAAATCCTTCTTATTGCTCAAGAAAAGCCGGATACGTGATGTTATCTCTCTTCCGCACTCCGGATATTCAAAAATCTCATTGCTTTGTTGCATCTTTACTTTTTGATTGTCGTTAACTGAGTACACAACACCTCTCCACTGCGTTCTATTGTACGCTGCTTCCTCCCACTGATCCTGTATGCTTATCCCCTTTAAGTTTACGTGGAATACATCCATTGTATCATCATCACATCATTGTATCTTTTGAGTTGTCCACCCGGTTTTCTTTTACCGTCTACAAGCTCACCGTAAAGAAGAGATTTCGGTAGGCGGTTTTCTTGCATCCTGCATACGTGGCATCCTGCATACCAGGCCATCTTAAGCGGGATTTAGTAATCGTAACTTCGGCATTCTCGCAGCTAGCCTTTTCAAGGACCGATACGTTTGAGACATTGTGGTACTATTTGATTCTTAACAGTTGTCTAAGGTGTATCTGTTGCAAATTGTTTAATGCGTTCATATGTCGGCGGTACGGCACCCAGGTTTCGCTTCCATATAACATGGTAGGCATTATTATTACTCTGTGCACTGAAAGATTCGTTTTTGTGCTCAAGTCATGATTGTAGAAATGAATACCACATACCACTATGTAATATGTTGATGGCATAAGATAAGGGGCTGGAGAATTTTAAGGTACTTCAATATATTCGAGATCAATTGCTTTCATTCGACTTTCGGGCTACATAACGATGTCGGGGGATTCACTTGATTCTCTTGAATGATAACAGACTCTCTAGGCACGCGTAGGCGTAACACGACAGATATTCAACGGTTACAAATGACATCTCTATTATCGTTGCATTATGCCATATAATCGAAAAACAAGACAGCATCAGAGATAGCTTGGAAATGAACATCACTCTCATTTTTTATGTAAAATTAAATGGGGAATGTATTCGATCGCGCGTCGTTCACAAGCCAAATGGACGCTGTTTTTTTTTGTGATCATACGGTATAATCATTGTCTGCGTCAATGGCACTCTTCAATAAGCTTCAGTCAAATTTTCAATAATATCCATCCAACAATTATTATTAACAATGGCGTCAATCGTTGCCTTAATTCGAAACCAATTATTAGCTTTAATTAGTTTAATCAACAAGACTATCTTATTGAAAATAATAAATATATTAACTGTATAGATATACTTACGTGATCAAAAAGTTTAATGATCAAAAAAGTGTCGTTAAAATACAAGATGTCATTTTCGTAGTGTATTTTATGATGTTTCTCGTTTATGAGTAAGGATGCGGCTTTCACTATGCTACTTTTTTATGAAACCAAAGATGTTACACACAGATTTGTCTTCTTGGTTCTGCGAATTTGAAAATTTTGCATTTTAATGCACCAAATTTACCGAAGAGGTAAAAACTGAGTTCTACAGGGTGAGTCTTAAATAAGTGCAAATATTTTTAGAGGTAGTATATTTTGACCCAAGAAACACGATGATGAGGTTTTTTTCGCGAACATTTTTTTTTTAGAAAATTTTGGAATTTTTTTTAGTTTTTAGTTTTAGATAATATAGCAACATAGGTAGTAGATTAAATTTACAAGAAATAAAACCCAGAAAATAATCAATGGTCCTCAAAATTTAAGCAAAAAAACATTTTTTTTGAAAATTTTCCTTTTTTGGAAGTAAAATAACTCGGTTGTTTTGTAGTCATTTGAAAAACGGTAGAGAGAAAATATGTTATCTAACCTAACCATGTACATTACTTTTTTTATTTGTATTATTACTCTAAAAATATTCTATACCCTATACTTATTTTCATAAATAGAGTAAAAAAATGCATTAATTAACTTTTTAACATCAACCTAGTTTAAGAGTACCTATTATTATTATTTTTTTAATTTAACCGGGTAAGTTTGCTTTTTATCTTTTCTTATCATAACAAAATAAATAAAATAAAAAATAATATATAAGGTATTCCGTTTTAAAAAAAAAGTTTGGGTCATATTTCAGAATGACAGCACCCAGCGAAAATCTAGTTACGCCACTGAGTTCTACGTTATAAACGCTATGGGAATCAATTTTCACCTTTTCGATAAGATGACCGAGATACGAAGGTGGTCGAAAAATGCAACATTTTCAAATTCGTATTAATAATAATTATAATTATCGTATTTCAGAAACCAAGGAGTCTACTGTGGAACAAATCTGTGTGTAGCATCTTTTGTTTGATAAAAAAAAGTAGTACAGTGATTTGAAAACCACATCTTTGTATCTCTATTCATAACGATGTATCCTATAAAAGTCCTGAAAATGGGACACCCTATACTTTAATTCATGATAGATAAACAATATTCATTCTAAGTGCCGTTTCACATTAACGGATAGTCCGTCCAAACCGTCAGCGCAGATCCTGTTTATTTTTATAGTCCAACGGGGTACTTTCACATGGTCAATCTGCGTATGTGAAAAAACGTTTTTAATCAAATAGTGCATACCAATGACTAAAGAATACAAAGACAAATATCACCAGAGAGCAAATTGTTACCATGCCACCAAACAGTGCCGTGGCGCATATTTTTCTTAACTAGCTGTTTGAAGAGATATTTATATTTTTTGATAAATGTTTTGACTACGCCTATGGTGTATACAGTGGTATTATACTAATTAATTACGAAAAAAACGTATTAAAATGTTAAAAAAGGTACAAAACTAATATCGTCAAATAGTACACATTAACTACATATAATATCAAAAAATAAATATCGAATTCAATAAGAAAACTAAGAAAACGCTAAAAAGGTGGAGTGGACTGTTTATTTACCTATGAAACGTAACGCCTGACTCTTTTTTATCGCTGCGGCTTTTACACTTGAAAGCTGAACAACTAATCACCATTGTAATAACATTTATACAAAGTTCACTACACACAAACTATTAAAAATCGCTAAAATTGACTCAACTCATTCGTTGCCACCAACAAAATGGCGTCTAACATCAAAAATTCCGCTGCAGCCCGTATTACATGTCCTTGTACTATATCCTTTAGTCATTGGTTTATACATAACACATAACACCTTTAATACATAACACAAACATAGTACCCGAGAATTTTATAGTTTAAAAACCAAAATACTTAAATATTATGGCATATCCACAATTTCAATATTATTTCAATGCGATCAACATGAACGGTAACATATGGAAGACGTGAAATAATCATATTATCGGATAGTTCTGATTACTGCCGTACCGAGCGCTTCTGAAGGTATTTTAAAAATCGGTTGGAAAGCACCAAAAGCCTATAATAAACATTTCAATATCAAAAGCACTGTTGGGCGCTCAAAAACATGGAAAGTATTGCATGGCAAATGTTTATGTATTATTGTTCGAGACATAGATGAGTATGTCTTGAACTATAGTCTTCAATATGTCTTGAATCGAGTAATTACACTTGTTTCCACCCTACTCTTTGTCTAACAAATATAGCTCCTTTAAAAATACTCTGATTTTCGCATAAAACTAGCGGCAACCATGTTAAATTCGGCAGCGACAATCATAACCTTGCCATGTTTATTTTTGTATTGTTTACAAGTCTCTAAAAAGCATTTGAAGCGTGGCTGGAAGTGTAAAAAAGTTTACGATTTTTTTGCGTCGGTTTAATATAAATAATTAGGTATGAGCTTATTTTTCAAAAGTGAAAACTGATTCTTTTATTAAATCCTACAAAGTGGGCGGGATCTAGGCAGGTTGCTATGGAAACGACTACACGCGTCAGTGACAGAGAGAATTTGAAAATTAGAATTTTATACCTTTTTTTCTTATTTTTATCTGTATAAAATTAAGTAGGTATATCACAAGAAAATCCATATTTTTTTTAAATCAAATTTTATACATTATAAAACTATTTAATCAGTATTTACTTGATGTGTGAGATTTATCTTGCTTGCTATCTTATCTTGTCCTCAAATTTTCAAAATTGGATATACTTACATTTTTTTCAATTTTCTAACAGTTCAAATAATTAAAATCTATTTGAAACTATCAATTGAAACGTTGTAGACTTATTAAAAATCTTAAACAAAGTATCTCTTTTAATTTATATAAATTTCAGAAATTAAAAAAATATTTCAAATTAAAAATTTATAGCCATGTAAGCGCCATCTAGAGGTAGCTACGTAAACTCGTACTAAAATATATTATACAGAATACTTTGCTATAGTTTAGCTATGCTTCACTAGATGTCCAATAGAAATTTTCATATATATTTAGAAGAATGGAAATGTGGCAGATTTAATATAGGGTGTCTCTAAAATTTTATACTCTAAAATATATTTGATTGTTCTTTAATTATTGTTTCTAATTTTCATAATATTAATTTAAAAAAAAAACAGTTAATACTAAATATTGTCGTCCATAACACTGTTTAAATTATTGCTTCGAAAATAATAATAATATCTTCAAATTTTCTTAAAATAAAATTTTTATTTCAAAAAAGTGTAATTAAAAGATTTCGTTTGCCGTAGTTACAGTTTTTAACAGAATTGAAAAAATACAAAATGTTTTTAATAAAACGTGTTTTTCATGATTTAAAACAGTTCCTATTGTTTAAAACCATGGTTTAAAACATTATATTAACTCCAAAATCGGAATTGGTTTAAAACTAGTTTAAAACATTTTTTATAAATATTGTTTTAAATCGGACATCAACTTTTGACGCTTCTTACGTCAAAACTAACTGTTACCGTACAAGGTCAAGTTGGCCTTGGTCCTTGGTCCAATATATCGACCTACCAAATTTCATTTAAAACGGACGATTTCTTGATTTGATTCATTAATGATGGGGTTTCAAAATGCACTAAACGTTGTCAAAATATCATGCAAAAGATGGGGATCTTCGAGCCTCATCTACATTCCGAGTTTCAGACCACTAGCTCACATAGGGCCCGAGTTACGACGCTCCAAGGTTAAGGTACATTCAGGCTGAGAGCGTCGAGCGTCGCGTCCCGTTTGCGTCGCGTTTGCGTCGCGCCCGCGTGTCGAAATGGAATCAATTCACTTAACTTAAATTAGACCATTCAGGCAGACAGCGTCGCGTTTGGCGTTGCGCTAGCGTCCGCTGAGCGTTGGGGTTCGAGTTCAATGGGGCGGACGGGGCGCAAACGCGACGCTCTCAGCCTGAATGTACCACCCATCGCGCGTAAAGAAGTTTCACTTCAAAAACAAGTTTAAAATTAGTAAAAAATGTTTACAGCATGGTTTATGTATTTGTTTAAGTACAAATTCTTTTTAGTTACATGAATGAGCGCAACAAACACTCCCAACAAGCAAAATTTATTGCTGGAACATTGCCAAAACTTCGCAAAGCAAGGTGTAACATTGCTTTTTTCATTGTATGGAGGTTTATGCAAGGTGGCAGGGTAGCTTAATCTTTCGCCAAATTACATTGCAGTGCAACGTTGAAAAACACAATATTATTGAAACGTTGCTAATGTAACGTTCAGGAAAGTACTAATTTGAGATGTATTAGTAATATTGTTAATTTTACGTCAATACAATATTGGTAAAATTATATTGTACCTATGTTTCAAAACTTATTATCCATTAAACTTTCTATTTTGTTATAACTTATTAACTGACTTATTGCTAAAATAGTATAGCAAAAAATTGATAATGTTTGCAATAAAAAACCATTTCATTAGCAACATTAGCAATTTCATGTTAACAATAATACATCAGTAATAGGTTATAATCAACAGAAACATTAATGGGTATTAAATTGTAGACTTTCAAATAGGTATAATATACCTACTTTTACTAATATTGTATTGACGAAAAACATACACAATACGTAAGTACTGAGTACTGAGAACTTACTGATCTTTTCGGCTGCTCATTAAATAAGGAATTACTGAACTCTGACCTCTTGAATCGAATTTCTAAAAAAAATCTTAAAAGTTGAAGGTCTCAAATAGTACAAAATATATATAGGTACAGTATAAACATTATTATATATTTCTTATTCAAAAATACAAAAGGAAAGTATAACATTAAATATATGTACAAGGAAAAGCAAACTTATATTTTAATTGATTTTTTGAATCTTTCATATTTTGTCTTCGCATGTTGAATTGTCTTATTCATGGTTTCAAATTCCTCTTCGGTAAAATTTTCCAATCTATATCCAATCGTTTCTAAAGTAGTAAAAATGAAAAACAATCAGTTGTAATAAATATAGCATGAGAAACTTACCTCTTGTGATGTTCCTTATTTTAAAAATCTCAAATGAGTAACCAATCCAACATTGACAATAATGAATACTGAATATTGTTCGTGATTTTATCATTAGATTAAGAATATATAGGTTTATCCTGGTTTTATCCATGTTTTATCTACTTCAGTTTTCAGTTGGTTAAAAGCTAAACTAAAATATAAAATTTCCTTTAAAAACAAACAACACAATTTGTTATACTTATTCATAGCTAAAGGTTATTAATACACACATAATAATAAAATTATACTTACACTTATCGTCTCATCATCATTCTTTGTCTATTGTTGGCTATGTAGACCCAATTTATCCTTGCTAATTTCCTAATATTATGGTCCCATCTCAGGTTCAGTCTACTTCTAGGTCTCTTAATTCCTTGTGGGTACCATGCGGTAATTTTTGTGGTCCATAATCTGTTGTTCGTCCTTATTGCCAGGTATCCTGCTCATTGCCATTTGAAGGATATGATTCTGTAGATGACGTCTATTACCTGGGTCTTTTGTCGTATTCACTCTTTCCTTTTATGGTCTTTCTTGGTTATTCCAAGGTTATTCCCAGCATATTTTGTTCCATTGAAGATTAAGATATTCTCCATCTATTTTTAATCCTTTGTTGGTCCAGTCTAGTTGACAGAAGATTTCTTCTAGTGTTGCTGTAAATAGCTTTGGGGATATCGCGTCTCCGTATCGTACTCCTGTGCCAGTTGGAAACTCTGGGGTTGTTTTATATATCATTTCTCTTGCTTTGGTTTTGCTTTGTTTACTTACTAACTCTAGGGTTGTTTTATACATCATTACTCTTGGTTAATTAAAAATAAAACATTTAAATTAAATTATAAAATTAATAAAAAGAAGGGATTAACTTATAAGATTTAAAAGGTTTATAATAGACATAAAAACAAAATATTTGTTTATGAATTATTATGTATTATTCAAATTTCTGAATAAATAAAAATATATACGTTTTAGCAAGCATACATCATAAAGCATAGAACAAAACAAAGTTCTTTATTCTTTATCTATGTTTTTCACTAAAATGACGTTATATCACAGTTATAATATGTTCTAATAGAAATAGAAATAACAAAAGATAAAAGATGCATAATAAAAGCCACGATTAATTTCGTTTATTTTTTAAATAAATTGTAAAATGTCATCTATGAATGAAAAAATTCTGAAATAATATTTTTTCAAATTCCCCATTAAGTCAATTTAACTTTTGTGATTTCTCAGTTTGGATTAGATTTTCTTGGAAATATAAAGAGAAATTTGACAGCTAAATAATATATTGTTTGATATCGGATTACTAAACTGTTCAAATAAAAATAAGTTTGTAAAACCCACTTTATAACACTTGAGATTTGAGATTATCTCCTGTGATTTGCAACTATTTAAAATAATATACCATAACGAAAATATATGTGAAATATTTATAAATAGTAAATAATTAATATACAGTTCGCTAATATTAACTAACGATATGCAATTTGTACAACATTATATGCCGTGAGATTACGCTATATACCGTATCATCGAAAAAAAAAACGGTGTCATAGATAGCTGGGGAATGACAATTATAATTTTGGCGTGATCAAGCCCTAGACATCGTTTACTAAAAATTGACATCAAATTTGCCAAAAATTAACACAAATTGTAGAAGAGTTAAAAAAGGATAGAAAGTTTCCACGCCACAAATGTATTTCCAAAAAAAAATTCTTTCTCGAATATTAAATTACATCATTTAAAAATCATTGTTATTCAATAGATATAAAAATAAAATACAACCTTCTTAAGGCCTACTGGCACTAAGCGCCATTAAAAATAAGAAAAGTTTAAAAAATTTGAGATCTAACGAATTATTATGAAAATTTTATATTTTACAATATACAGGGCGAGTCTTAAATAAGTGTAAATATTGTCAGAGCAGGTATAACACAATAAAAAAATATTTTTTTCTCTTTTCCGTTTTTCAAATAAGTAAAAAAATAGCCTATGCAATTATTTCACTTTAAAAGTTTAAAAAATAATTATATTTTTCTTAAACTTTGAGAATCACCAGATTTCTTTCTGTTTTTTTATTCCTCCTTTATATATTACTAGACGATTATGTTACTATAATATAAAGCTATTATATTTTTAACCGAAAATTTAAAAATGTAACAAAAGAAATTCTAAAAATAGGTACAGAATTGTCAAAAAAAATTCACAGAAACAAAACATAGACGTGTTTCTGACAACGAAATATACCACCTCTAAAAATTTACTCTTATTTAAGACTCACCTTGTATTATAAGGAACTTTAAAATTTGAAATAATATTTACATTAATTATTCTTTCAACAGATTTAAATCTTTCTTCTTTGACCAATAATATATTTATAATTTGAAATATATACATATATATCCGAAAACAACATAAAATAATATATTCTGTATTTATATAATGTCTTCAGCCAAACATGAGGATTTTTACTTTTTTAGAAAACTTTGGGACACCCTATACCTTTGGAGGTGGATCCGGGAGGTCGGTCGATAAAACTTTAAGCAGCGTTGCCAAGTGACAACTTTTCTAACTATAAATTTTTAAATAAACGATTTCATTAAAGTATTATCCCTAGTTATTATCCGCTATATGTATAAAATGAAAAAAATATTTTCATAACAATTAAATGATCAAAAAATATTCAAATTAATACAAATAATATGTATAACGGAAATAAATTTTAAACATACAGATAGTGTATTAAAACAAAAGTTTGTATTTTATTTAAAAGGGCTCTTTTCAAAGTATGCGTTAATGGTAATACATGTAGAATTTATGCAACAAAAGAATATTTAATAATGACAGTAATGGTCTGTCATATAACTTGAAAAGTAAATTTTTTAACTGCTGGTTTTAATAAAATTTGGTGTATGCTATTTTACTGAAGTGAAATAACAAATAATTTTCACTAATCTCTTTTTAGATTCTACCGTATGATCGAAAAAAACGGCGACGAGTTGGCTGGGAATTTTCTTTTCGATCATACGGTATTAAAATATATCACAAAATATATATAAAGTTACTGTTGGTGGAAAAAATCTTCCAAATAAATGTATAAAACACCACAATTCAAAATATCAAATATATATATAATTATTTTTATACTTTTTAATTTATTAGTATTATAATATTTTTTAATTCATTACTTAATAATCTCCTATATTTTGTTTAAAATTTACATTTTTTATGGGGCTTTATTATTTCTTATCTAATATCAAACTAATATACTGATTAATCTGAAATCGTGCAACACAGCGCATTTAAAAATCAAGTGACAGCCAGTTAACTGTAACTTGACGTTTCATATAAAAAGGTGCAAATATAAATAATCTTTTCAGTTTAAATTACTTTGGTGTGGTGTTTGTAGGTGTATGTGTTTTAAGTTTAAACAATTATTTTAAAATGTGTGGTAAGTTATTTGTGAATTAATTTAATATAGTACTAGTTATTAAAGACATAACCCAACTTTATTTATGTACATTTAATCAAGCTAAGATTTTTCTATGAATATTTAGAATTTAAATACTTTAATCTATATAATGTTCGTAATCAGTATCAGAGCAATTAAAGCATGTGTTTAAAATTTACGAATGTGCAAATTTTGTTGACATGGCAAATAGTCACCGATAATTTAATTATCCATATAACATTTTTTTGAAACATTGTAAAGTAATAATGTTTTAACCGATTGCTAATTTGTTACAAAATTGTGTAAGTTGTAAGATAGGTGTATTAATACGTAATATTTTAAAGATATTATGTATAAGACAAAATTGAAAAGTGAAAGTTAACATATGAATTGCATTGGCCTACTAGAGAATCAAAAATAAACATATAATTTCTAGTTTGGTGGCTTGTTGTAGTTTGTGGCCTACATCCTAGATATAGAAATATGTCATAACGTAGGTATTTTTAATTTGTGATTATTGAATATTAGGTGGGTTGCTCGGTCGGTACCTACCTTCGGACAAGCTATACCTATGATATGACACTTGTACTTTATTATGTTTATATACCTACATGTTTAGATATTGTAATATTATGATGTATATTATATTTTATAATTATGTTAAAAAGTTACATATATATGTATACCTTTAGAAGAATGATTTTTTTACAAGAATATACCTACTTCGTTTCCTATTACATAAAATCATAATTAAATGCTATATATTTTCCAATTATTTTTTATGTAAAATTGAAAGCATGGAATGTTTATTTAAAATAAAATATACATTTTTTCTTTGGCACACCCATATTATAAAAAGCTGCAACCGCACACCTTTGGGCATAACAATAATATATGGCAATTTCCTTATGTCTTTCAGGGTAAACCAGATTAACAAGTTTTGTTGTTACTTGAAACTTTAATGTATCAAGGCCTCACATATTGTTATTTTTAATATTCATTTAATAACTTTTTTGAAAATATTTGTTATACAATTTTATTGAATCGGTTTTTGGCTGTTTTAAAGCTTGAACAAAGAGAGAGAAAGCAACTTCACGAAAGAAATATGAAATTGTAGAAAAATATAAAAAAGTACCTTATTTTAAAACTCATAATCGTTTCAGTTTTTGGTGGGTTCTTTTATTAATTTTGACATTTTTATGTTTTATATCTAATCAAAAAATCTCTCATTATTGTTAAATATCGATAACCTACCTACCTATAAAATTTGTAGTGTGCAGGGATCACAAAAAATAAACGTTGGTATTCTACGAAATTTGTCGATCAATTAATTATCAATAAATTTTAATTAGGCATATGTTGTCTCAATTAGTTATTATTAATAAGTTGTAGTAGGATTGTTACCGTCGTTAATTAAAGTACAATATATACGATTGAAAATAAAGGGCGTCAGAGTTGGCTTAGAAATGAAGATCGCTGTCATTTTATATTAGCTTTTTTCGGGTTCTTGTTATTACCGATTCTAAACCGTCCTAGAACTCTGCAGCGCATGCGCAAATGAAATAATGTCTTCATATTTCCTTCTGCGCATACGCATCACAGTTCAAGGACGGTTCAGAATCGGTAATAACAAGAACCCGAACAAAGCTATTATGTAAATTTATTCAAGGAATGTCATCGATCGTCATATCAAAGCCAACTCGACGCCGTTTTTCTCTTCTCTTCTGAGTTTTACATAATACTCTCTTTTTTTTTCAATATCAGTATTTTTTAGCTAGTTCAGCAAAAAAGACGTTCTTGATTATTAAAAATTAATAATGTATATCGATCAATATTGTCATTTCTACGAGTCTTCTATCATTGTTTTAATTATTGTAAAAAAATGACATTGAAATCATATTTCAAGAGCGTTAAAAGTTAATCTATAGGTATATCGATAATGACATGAATCAATACGCAGCATGCTCCGAAAAATGTTTCCCTCTGAATGTTGTTTTTGATAGAAAACATACACAAAATGTGTTTGGAATTCTATGAGGTTGATTTTCATCAGGCTGGTCTATTTAATTAAACCGGATGTGGCAGCCAAAATATATTTCGAAATATCTTTAACCTTAAAAAAATTAAATTTATATCTAAATTAGATCCTCGAAGATTTTTAATGGGCGGACTTTTTGTTTGTCTATATTGAAAAATAGAAAGTAGTGAGGAAATGCCACCAAAGAACCTTCTATTCAACATTTCGTTACCAGGTTGTTCTTGTATATCCCCATTTTAAATATCTTTCAGTTTAATGTTGACCCTGCTTTTGCCAAATTAACAACGATTCAAGGGCGACAAGTAGGATAGGCTCCGTTTAATTTTCGGCATCTTTTCTTGTATTACTTTCTCTAGTCATCTGGGTGACAGCCACTTCCTAAATATTTTTGTTACAATATTCTATATTTGACCTTATGAATATTGGATTATAATTGTCTGGACTATTAGAAAAGCGTTAAGTCACAATATATCGAATATTTTAAGTTGATTAACTAATTCTTAATCCAAACACAAATACTTTATTATCAGTAGTGCGTTTATACAAAATCGTCATCTACATTGAAAAAAAGATCGGAAGGTTGCAAAGTAAACTGATAAAAAATGATTGTTTCAAATAAATTTGGTATTTCAGGTTTTTTTTTCTAGAAAATCTTTTCTTTCTATAATGCTGAAATTTAATGAAAATCGATAAGCTCTGATCGCTCTGATGTTAGCACAGGTAACATAATATTCTTTGTTACCTATGATATTAGATATTAGAATTTGAATCATATTTTAAAAAGTGTTATCTATTAGTAGCCTCGGTATTTTTTACATTATATGATCGAGATCAATAGAATGACACATTATGTCAACTTTTGATATTGTAGCATTTTAAATGTTAATCTAAGGAGCTTTGGAAAAATAGATTTGATTGTCTAATGTTTTTCGTGTTTTTTTCCAGTCAGTTAAAAGATGCCAAATCATATTTTTATAATCATAACTCATTTTGTTTAAATGGAATGAGGGTGGCTCATTAGCATAATGAATAATTTTGTACAACATATTTGGTATTTCGAGTCAAATTGTCGTTACATTTGTGGCCATGGCACTAATTGAAATTTAAAATGCTATTTTTTTAAATTGAAAATATCAAAATTTGACACATGATATGTTATTCGAATACCATTTACCATTTAGGGCACCATTTATAAATCAAAAGTTGTAGTCATTTTCATTGAAACAGGGAGTGAACTGGAAGGGTATTCAACTAATTAGTCGAATACATCAGTCAATCTTCCTTTATGTCATATGTGTCAACATACCAAATCTGGTTTTTTATTTAAAAAAATAATAAAGTTATAGGGGTGATTCACTTTTGAAAAACACCCGGTATACATGTAAGCAATATAAACAACTAAAATTAATTATTAGACTTTAGAGGGGAGACTCTCTGTCATAAAAATAAAGGAAAACATCTCATTAATATAAATTTAACATTATACACTGATAGACTTATACATATATTCATTCAAATCATGTTTATCTTTTGTCTGCAACATTTTATTAATTAAATTTTAATTATTTAAATAAATAACTGTTTAGTTAAGCAATACTTACCTATATGCGCAGACAACACTTCAAAATAGCGGATTTTATGTATATGGAGATAATGATATAGACTTTTTATTATAAATAACAAAAAAAAATAATGCTGCTTGTACAGAATTTCAGTTTAAGGCGGGTTGATACGATCCAAGTGTACCTTGAACCAAGTGCACTTGGATGCTACCATCTAACTGTAAAGGGTCCCATTTTCGTGTATTTTACTAGTTTTTCGTTTATGAGTAGAGATACAAAGATGCGGTTTTCACATCACTACTATTTTTTTCATGAAACTAAAGATGCTACACAAGAAGTGATCCTAGCACTCTTGGTTTCTAAAATACAGGACGAATTTGAAAATGTTGCGTTTTTCGAATTCTTTTAACGTTTTTCACGTAGAATCGTTAGTGGCGTAACTAGTTTTTTTGCTGGGGTCTGCAATTTTCGAAATATGACCTAACTTAATAGGACACACTGTATATTATTTTTATGTTTTATTTGCTATCTAAAAATATAATATAATCTATACTTATTTTCATTAATAAGGTTAAAAAATGCATTATTTAATTTTTTAACTTAAATCCACCTAGTTTAAAAGAGTCTTTTTATTTTATTTAGGGTGACTGCAACGACGTGCCGTAATCCTGCTGTTAAAACATAACAGCTGGTTTTTATATTATATAAAAACCAATTGTTATGTTTTAACAGCAGGATTACGGGACGTCGCGTCGCGTCGTTGCAGCCATCCTTAACCAGATAATGTTTAGGGTTAGCAGATGAAAACTTATCCACTCCGGGCAAGCCTTCCGAAAAATCCGGACAAAACCGGACGTCATAATTTTTTGGCAATATAAGAGCAAAAATAGTATATTGTTTTATTAGGAGTATAATGATACTTTTTGTGGCGAGGCTGTGGAGTGGACGTTTGACATACAGGCGAGGCACAAAAAATAATTTTTACTCCGAATAGAACCTGCTATTTTTTTTTCAAAACGCCACAAATAATTTTTTAAACAATTTCAAACGTTCCAAATAATATAAAAAGATTTAAAACTAATACCTTGTAAGTAATTATAATTATACGTATAGGGAAATTAAAATAACTTTGGTTGCACATCATAATACGACCACCAGCAAACTCCATAAGACGACGCATGGTGTCATTGATGACGTGCACCCAAAGTTGTTTTAATTTCCCTATATATCGGGAAACTATGGTTCGCGTTGAATTTGACACTATGTCAGTTTTAACCGGTTTTAATATATTTCGTAGTTTTGGGCTTAGGCGTAAGGTGATTTACTTTTATTCCTAGGCGTTATAATTACTTTTTTATGTTGTCAATCACGTCCCAAAAATTAATACTGTTGTGACGTTTGGAAAAAAATACATTTACAACTTTCAAAGAAAGTTGTAAATTACGAAGTAAAACAATGAATTTATACCACAACTGTAGTTAAAACAACGCAAGGAATTCCACAAGGTGGAGTGACCTCCCCCCTACTGTGGAGCTTGGTAGTGGATGAACTACTGAAAGAATTAACTCTAGCGGGAATACACTGCATAGGGTATGCAGATAACATAGTCATCATTGCACGGGGGAAACATGATGCCACCCTGTGTGATATTATCCAAAGAGGACTCCGCATCGCTGAGAGATGGTACAGGACTGTCGGGCTGAGTATTAACTCAGATAAAACCGCAGTAGTGCCATTCACCAGAAAGCAAAGTTTGAACAACTAAAGAATCCATCTAGATGGAAAGGAAATACTGTCATCACAGGAAGTTAAATATCTGGGAATAACGCTGAATAGTAAACTTCTCTGGAACAGGCATATTAAGAACATTAGCAGCAAAGCCACAAAGGCTCTCATGATATACAGAAGACTGGCGGAAAATAGTTGGGGCTGCGCCCCTAACATTTTGCGCAGGATGTGTACCATGATAGTAAGACCCATGATTACTTATGGAGCAGTTGCTTGGTATACAAAACTAGAGCAACGTATAGCAAGGCAAAACCTGTGCAAAGCACAGAGACTGGCATGTATCTGCATCAGAGGTGCCATGAGAACATGTCCAACAGCAGCAGGGTGGAGGTCATTCTAGACCTTACACCACTGCACATTATCGTCGGTAGTTATGCCAATGCGACAATTATTAGAATGGTCATTGACGGAAACAGTATTGGGAGAATTTTCAGGTCAGCGGCTTCGAACACCCTCAAAAAGAAAATTCCACTTCTTCAACTCCCAGTGGATAACATACCAAGAATTTACAACTTTGAGAAACACCTCACTGTAGTATTGAGTAATAAAAAGGATTGGAAGAAAGAAACGCTTACTCAGCATATAAAGACCATACCATCACGTGGTATACTGATGCTTCCAAAACCAAAGCAGGGACAAGGATAGGAGTATTTGGGCCGAAAACTAAATATTCCGAACCAATGGGCACCTACCCCAGTATCCTTCAGGCAGAAATTTACGCTATCGAAAGATGCGTACAATTTATCTTAGATAGGAACTATCGAAAACAGGAAATTGCCATCCTATCCGATAGTCAAACAGCACTTAACGTGATCAACTCATTAACCATCAATTCGAAGTTGGTCAAAGAATGCCTAGAGAAGCTCAATAAATTAGGAAAATAAAGTCCTACTCTGGGTGCCTGCTCACCAAGGGATAGAAGGCAATGAAAAAGCAAATGATCTAGCTAGAAAAGGAGCGAATACTCCACTAACTGGACCAGAATGGTTCTGTTTTCCAAACGGGAACCAACTGAAAGCGGAACTGAAGAATCTGGAAGACTCCATCCGTAACTTGGAATGGGTGTCCTCCAATGGTCTAAGACACTCGAAAAAGTTCCTCAGAACTTACGACCGAGAAAAATTAAAGGTTTTCCTTGATTTAAGTAAAAACTATCTTCGGATTGTCACGGGGTTTCTAACAGGACACTGTCTCCTCAACGAACACCTCAGTAGGCTGAAGCTGAGAAACAACGGCGAATGCAGATTTTGTGGCGAAAATGGGGAAACACCAGAACACCTTATCACTGAGTGCGCCGAGACGACGACCATTCGTGCCATGAACTTTGGTACGTCTGATGTCGAGGATGGAAAGCTGGCCTCTGTGGAGCCGTCTCAGATACTGGTTTTGTTAAAGCCCTATGAGACTGAATGATGAGTTATAACTCGTTATAACTCAAGAAAGGGGAACACACAATAGATCTGGCAGGTCGCGGTGATTAACTCCCCTCCTAAACATTCTACATTCATTCTAATGAATTTATACTGCTGAATTTATCGACGAATTTTTAAGTAACTAAATTTATTAAAACTAATATATTATTTTGCATTATTGTGACATTTCTTAATGGAACATTAAAATCCGGACGCTTATGAAAAATCCGCCCGTACTCAACCAGACGTAGTGAAAATCCGGACATGTCCGGATTAATCCGGACGTCTGGTAACCCTAATAATGTTGCTTTCCATCTTGTTATCTTAATAAAATGCACTGAAAATAAACTTGTGCAGCTTTTAGATAATACGCTGTTAATCAGAGTTTTGGATATTTTTGGACCTAATTTATACCGGCCACTTATGTTAAAAAGGTAAATAATGCATTATTTAACTTTTAAATATATTACCTTGTTTATGAGAATAACTATAGAGTATATTATATTTTTAGAAAGCTCATAACAGGGCAAATTAAAAAGTAATATACAGGGTATCCCATTAAAAAAATAAATTTAGGCAATAGTGAAAATCTAGTAACGCCACTGAATTCTACGTGAAAAACTCTAGTTAACTCAGTTTTCATCTTTTCGATAAGTTATAAAATGACCGAGATACGAAGAGGGTCGAAAAATGCAACATTTTCAAATGTGCCCTGTATTTCACGAAGTATAAGGGCTAGGATAAATCTGCGTGTAGCATCATTAGTTTCATAAAAAAGTAGCACAGTAATGTGAAAACCGCAAGTTCGTTCATTCTTCATTCATAATATTATAATATAAAAGCATAATGGAAAATCTTAAATAAATTCAAATATTACTTTTGCAATTGTTTTTCTTTTACCTGTAATTAATAGTATAGGAAATTTTATATAGGATGTTTTATACTGATACATTCCAGTGCTTCCAATGATATGCTTCTTTTAATCTTCGTAGTAGTTATGTTTTTTATAACAGCTATTTGATATAGCTTCTAATAATAACCTGAAACATTTCCTGTCATAAAAAATTCAGTGTATCACTGGAAAATCACTCAGTTTAAATCCATTTACAACTGTTAAGAATTCATAGTATATTAGCATAAGTTAATAGTAGTCAGTGAGTTATAGTAGCGATTTATAAATTAACACAATATATAATATAAAATGATCAATCACACTTAATTCAAGTTAATTCAAAATATGTCGTTATGTAGATATTTGTTAGGCGGTAAGCCATATTCTTATGCGAGTTTGCGAACTTTGGTATTAAGAAGTTATACAATAGAATCGTGTAAAATGTTATTTCTTCACATTTAACTGTACAGGGTGTTCCAAATATTTGAACGTGAACGTCTTCATATCGGAATTTGCAATAAAAACCAACAGAGTGATAATTAAAATATAGCAAAGTTGTACTAATAACATAGCCCTTGATTTTGACGAATAACATGACTCCTCGATTTTGACGATTGTTTAAACAATTTGTAGCTAAATTATAGACTTTTTAGATTCTTTCTATATTTAAAATGGAAGCTCCCATTTGTCTAGAGCACGAGGATCAATGGTCAAGGGTAATGTAATCAGACTCATCAATGCAATTCATAGGCCCAGAACCTTTCTCCGGTGTTGCAAAAAGTTACGAAAATGGCCATAACACGATGGGTGGCCAACAAATCTCTAGGTGGTGGAGAAATTCACCAGGGTAGAGACAGGCGAAAAAGTTTATCGCAGAACATTTTCCAACATTAACAGCAGACCTGATAAGCAAAGACAGAAAAACAGTTCTAAAGCTGATGGGATTGACCAATGAAGCCATGTGCATGGTCTGTCAATCTTAAGGAGAAACGACATGACACATTTTACGTCGTCGGTGCAACAGACTGGTAAATGTGTGATTCTTTGAACTAGGCTATGATAGGCCATTGACAAAAAGCTCTATGGAGGGTTCAGTTTCCAAGTTGCTAGACTTTTTGAAAGGTATAGTACTGGAAAATGTATCTTAAGGATCAGAAAATTGCTACAAAGATCTGAAAAGGTCGCCTCGGCGAGTGTGTACTTCCAGCATAATGCTGAATTAAGAGGAATTTGGTCCTAATCAACGCACCTATGAAATAGTTTTCATATTTTTGTAATATCACTTTCATTGAAATGTCATATTACTGTTTGTTGTCAGCTAAGATTTATTCTAATAAAGTACATCCATGTACAATCCAGTAATTCAATCAACAAAAGCCGATACAACTTCTGGACTTAAAACTAAATCTGCTATTGTATTTCCGAGATCACTTGGAAATACTAGGACTTTTAATTTGTTTATCCAGACCAATGGCTAAAGAGAATCCAAGGATAAATAAGACCCGAGAGCAAATTGTTACGATGTCACCAAACAGTGCCGTGGAACATATCTTTCTTAACTTAGCTGTTAGAAGAGATTTATATTTTTTGATAAATGTTTTGACTACGACTATGGTGTATACGGTGGTTTCATACTAATTAATTACGAAAAAAACGTATTAAAATGTTAACAAAAGGTACAAAACTAGTATCGACGTAAAGCACACATCAATTACATATAATATCAGAAAAATAAATATCGAATTCAATCAGAAAACTAAGAAAACGCTAAAAAGGTGGAGCAGACTGTTTATTTACCTATGAAACGTAACTCCTGGCTCTTTTTTATCGCTGCGGCTTTTATACTTGAAAGCTGAACAACTAATCACCATTGTAATAAAGTTCACTGCACACAAACTATCAAAAATCGCTAAAATTGTCGCTGGTGACCAGCTGATGACTCATTCGTTGCCATAAAAAAATGGCATATAATGTCACAAATTCTGCTTCAGCCCGTATATGGGCGTTACCTGTCCTTATTGTTACGGATTCCGTGGGTCCACTAATTTAAACTCACGATAAAATACTTAACAATTTATTATCTCACTCTGTACACACAATTTATACTGATTATAAAACACAACTTATGCAACCACTATTACTCTAACTGTTCTGGCACCTTCGCCAATTAACTCACAATTTAAAAACGCGGTATTATCAAACTTCAAACTGTCCCAAGTACCAAGCGCAGGCCTTTATATACCCTCTGGCGAGTGTTTCTGGAACCTTTTAAAGAATTCTGTAATATTCTTTTACTTTCTGGCGAATGCGCCAGGTTTTTCAATGCACGTTGCGACATCGTAGGCAACCAGTAATACAGTTTAGCGCCACATACACCTTGACCTTGACATTATATTCTTTAGTCATTGGTCCAGACGATGCCGACAAAGACAGTGCTGAAATTAAGAGTTGAAATCTATTTGGAAAAACTATAAAGTAAAGAGCCAACCAGACAATAATAATATAACTTCAATGACAGTGGCGTTACAAAAACCATAAACACTATTTCATAAGTGTTTTGATTAGAACCAAACACAAAGGCATGCTTTTAATGATAAAATTGTTGTAAATCGTACTGTTTTCTTCAAAAGCGAATATCTCCAACGAAAAAAAATGTATTGACTTTAATCAAAAAACAAACTAGGTACATATTGACAGATTGTTTTGAACTTTTGACAAAATAGCAACCATTTTTTGCCAAATTTTGTTTTCTTTCGGTTAACTAATGTAGCTACAAATTGTTAACAAAATCACCAAAATCCGCTTCGTGTTCGTTTTTCGTACCGGTCAATGTATTTTTTGAACTACACAAAAAGCATTATAAATCTCATACACCGGAATGCTTGTCCATTTGTTCCTATATCACTTTCAGCTTTAATTCCCTACTTTAAAATTTAGCGATTTATCGATATTTCGAATTATATTCGAATAACTTCTTCGATTACTTTCGTTTTCTTTCGGCCTTGGCATTCTCTCAAATAAAAGGACAGGAACTCTTGGCGATAGGACTGTTGCAACGCTACTTATAGCGGCGCCTATATAACATTTTGCTTAATATAATCTGTAGTCTGGCGAGATTATTCAATGCAAATTTTACATAATTATGTATTCAATTTTGGTCTTTGTTTATTGCTAATTATAATTATAGTACTTCTCATTAATTTTTCTCATACGGCAGAAATCTAACCATTAGAGCAGTCAAAATTGATATTTTTTTAAATAAAATATTTTGTAGTACAGACCTGTACTACAAATTTAAAAAAAATACGTCAAAAAACACATATTTTTTACAGTCTGCCATACGATCGAAAAAAAAGTACTATACGGTCGAGAAAAAAAAGGCGTTAGAGTCGGCTGGGGAATGACAATCGAAGATAATTTTGGCCAGTTACGTCAATTACTTGGCTCGTACTATTCGTAATGGCGCTTACTGCCAGGGTGGCTGAAGAAGTCTTTTACCTGCTGAGCAAACATTTCTCCCATCCAATTCTTTTTATTGCTCAATACTACTGTGAGGTGTTTCGCAAAATTATACACTCTTGGTATGTCATTCACTGGGAGATGGAGGAATGGAATTTTCCTTTTGAGGGTGTTCCAAGCTCCTGAGCTGAGAATTATCCCAGTACTGTTTCCGTCAATGACCATTCTAATCATTGTCGCATTGGCATATCTACCGAAGATAATGTTCAGTGGTGTTAGGTCTAGAATGACTTTGCTACTGTTGGGCATGTTTTTATGGCTCCTGTAATACAAATGCATGTCAGTCTCTGTACTTTGCACAGGTTTTGTCTTGCTGCACTTTGCCAGTCTTTTGTAGACTATAGGTGTAACCAGTGTATCATTGTCACAATATACGTTCTTAATTTTTTTTCATAGTAAAAGTTAAACAATTTTTAACCTGCTTGGTACTACTCTACGTTATATTTTCCGCTCTACTGAATATATATTTTTTTCAAACCTGTTGTACCTAGATAATTTAACGAGGTTGATTTTTAATATTTGTTTTATTCTTTTTATATTATATAATATTTGTCGGATTGACAGTTTATAAATACTAATGGAATTGTCTATAACAATTGTTTATTTATAATATTACAAAATTAATAATCATATTGTTTTACATATTTTTGGACTTTAGATTTTCTTAATGTTTTTAAAATTAGACTGAATTTATGAACTAAATCTGACTCATTGTACAATTTTGGGAAATTGATAACTATCTGTTACTTGAAGTTAATAACTGAACACACCTTTTAAGAATCCATGGTTTTTAGTAAGATACCTTTTTTACGAAAAAAAAAGTCGTAAAGGTTTTTTTTTACTCGGTAGTTTTATACAGGTACGGGCGAAAAAATATTACTCTCTTCAAACAATTAAAACACATGTAGGTGGTGCCCTGTACAAATGGTTCTCGAGATATTTGGAATTGAAATTATCAACACCTGTCATCATTGACATAAATTAAACATGTAAACTAAATAGTTATTAGACTGAAATCATAAACTTGAAATATTTTTGTGCCAAAAGTTAGGGCTAAAAATAGGAGTAATTTTGACATCAAAATCAAATTTCTCGTGTCACAAATCTCCCAGACACCAATTTTCATCCTAATATTGACGTTACTTCAGAAATTATTTAGAAAAAATCGAAATAAAAATGAAAATTCTACACCCTCTATCTCCGAAACTAAGTATATAATAATTAGGACATACATTTATACGAACTTTTTTACTTATTTTTATCTGCAGAATATGCTACCGAAGTTTCCGGAATACAATTCGGACCACCCTATAGAAACATAGTAGGCGCCTGTCTACATATATTGCAAATGTCAAAATTAACTGTCATCTTTAGTTAACTTAATACCAGTTTTAGACCGCTTTGTTTAAAGCTGTACTCAACCTGAATTTTTGAAGTTGACGAAGTTGGTTGTATGCTGAGTTCTTGGAATTATTTTAATGGTGTCTTTTTATCGTTCAATTTAATAGAATTGAACTATTCAGGGACAAAAATGTAACTGATTTTGTAAACTCTAGTTACATATCGAAATCCAACCCTAGTTTCTGACATCTAAAAAGTCAATTTATATATTTATAGTTTTAAGTTTACTTCGAAATCATTATCATGTATCGAAATTTATTTTTTATGCCATGAAAATATGATCCTTTAAACGTTTGAAGTACATTCTAGTGTAACCACTTATAATAAGCTTTATGAATTATCTCATTTTGAATGAAATCTAAATTTTATTGTTATTTATAGATCTGGTTTAAATGTAGACGATTAGATTTCGTACTATTTCGAAAAAATAATTGGCTAATGCAGATATTTATATACAAAAGGGAGGTCTGTTATTCCGAAATTGTTGCTTTTTTGTTGTTTTAAGTGGTACTAGGAGATTTGGTATATTTCAGCTAGACTATAAAAAAACATAGTGTAATGCCGGGACCCCATTAACCAACACGCCACGCCACGCCACGCCATGCCATGCCACTCCACGTCATGTGCTATATGTATGTTTTTCCATTTAATTACATGTATTGCGTACACTTTAGGCAACACGCTATCTCACGCCATCCCACGCTATCACACGTGTGGTGGACGATTCGTCTGCCCCAGATCTCATGTGTATACTCTTTCCCACGTCGCAACACGTGGGCCCACGTGGGATAGCGTGACGTGTGGCCTAATGGGGTCCCGGCTTAAAAATTATAATTTTTTAATTTTTAACGGTGAAAAAGTTTCTGGTAATTTTTACTGGCAATCACATCGCCAGGGATATCCTATTCTTATCAATGCAGTATAGGAATTTGACGTTAATACCATATTATCGAAATAAAAACGTCGTCTCGTAAAGTTACCCTAGAAATGAGGATCGATGACATTCACCATATACTTTTGCAAATATACTTTTTATCATATATATTTTTAATGTTGTACCGAGTGTTGTACGTAACATAATTGAGCCTTCCCAATATCCACGATTTTTTCTACATAACATTACAATTTAACACTGTTTAGTTCATGATAAATAAGTATGTTAAATTTATGAGTAATTGTAATATACTTAGGGCAGGTAAAAAAGAAACTCCTTGGTAATATATTAAACATAATAGCATGGATCATTTTAAAATCTTGTTTAATGTGAGCTTTTGAACATAATTTTGAGAAAAAAATAATTATAATTAATTCTTTTCGGAAAAACAAGTTTGGTAACAAATGAAAGGGGTCAATTTTGTGGATTGTATTAATGCTCACCTTGTCTCTTATCAACAGCGTTTACAAATAACAATATTACGTGTTCTAAAAATATTTTAAATATTGGAACTTTTTACGCGCAACTAACGTCTAAATATTCCATATTCATATACTAAAAATTGTTTACAAATTCCTCAATATTGTGTATTGTTTTCTTACACTCTATAGCATTTAAAAATTGCCAGTGGACACTTTAAAGCTCTTGTACCTGTCACTTTGTAATATTTTTAAAAATCAACCAAAAATCTTCGTAGATTTTTGATTTAAAATAAATATCGTTATAGATAAAAAGATTTTTGACAGAACCCATTGTGAGATATGGTATGTGATTATTATTTAAAACGATTATTTTAATTTACGCGTATACAGGATGATTAGTTCAGATACTCAATGTTAGTGCTGTTTTACATAGAGCGGACCGTCCGACGGAGTTGTTTCACCTGTCCAGTCAGTCTGCGCATGCGAAACAACGTTTTTAACCATAATCAAAGTTAATACTAACCATCTTTCAAAGAATAAAAACTCTAAAATGGTATGTAAATTTGGAAAAATATAAACGGGATTAACCGCTTTAGAACAAGCAATAACTTTTATGTGGAATGCGTTTTTTTCAAAAAGTTAATTATAAAAAAGTATTTCCTCTTGTCAAGACAATCCGGGGGCATACTGTATAATCTGCTGTAATTTTTAATATCATCAGTGTAACCATTTTTATCCAACTAAATTTGACATATACCCGAGGACAAGTATTTTTTGTCTAATTCAAAGCAAAAACTAACGCAAAGTCAAATTTAACTTTAAATAAATTTAAAAAAAATCCTTATGATACGTAGTATCTCTTTGACACTGTAAAACATAAGTGTGTCTGTCATTTTTTGAATGTCGTCCGTTTAAATCATATATTCTCTCGCCGAACAGACTATAACTGTCTCTGTAATACTGTGATATATTCATGGACAAGTAACTAAGAGAACATGGAATTCTTATTCGTATAATCTGTTCGAAGCGATGCCGAAGCGAGTCTTATATTGTACGATTGTCACGCAGTATTGTATGTTTGTTTTTTCTTTTGCAGGAATATTTGCATACCTGAACTTCTTAACCCCGAAGAAGAGGTCAGAAATATTGGAACTTTTAGTCACTGGACTCAAACGGCTGGAATATCGTGGCTACGATTCTGCAGGTATGTGAAAAACACGTTCCTACGTATATTTTCACCAGGGGCGTAACAATACAGAATACAGGGCGTCCCTCCGGGAAATTCTTCGATTCGTGTAACAAAAAAAAAAAAATAGAATCATTATTCTCAAGTAAATAAACATAGGCTTGGTGCATTTCAGTTCATTTTAAAAATTCCGACCGCAGCGCTTGATACGGCAGAAGTTAGAATTTGGACATCTATTAACCGGCCAGGACAAGACACGAAAAACATTAGACTATCAAATCAATTTCTCCAAGGCTTCTTGATTAAAAATTAGTGTTTTTTAACACAGTCATGGCACTCTAGATTGAAATTTAAAATACGATTTGTTTAAAGCAAAAATGTCAAAAGTTAACATATGATATGTCATTCTATTCAGGATCTCATTTTCTATCGAATGAAGTAGAAAAATACCGAGGGTGACATTTAATAATCAAAAGTTATAGTAATTTCCGGTGAAACAGGAAGTGATCAAAAACAATTGAATATGTCAATCAACCTAATTTATGTCATATACTAACATAACAAATATCGATTTTTTCTCTGAAATAATAAAAAGTTATAGACGTGAGCCGCTTTTGAGACGCACCCGATACAATAAAAAATAAATAGGCATATACTATGAGAGGTTAAAATATAATTTGCTTTATTAATCTTCTAAAATTATAATTATGTACCTTTAAAAATTTTGTTAACCGAAATAGCCCCAGTTATGACCCCACTAGCAAAACCGATGCGTAAAACTATGCTCGCTACCGTAGTGGTACTCATCTAAAAAGTTTTTTTAGCTGGAATACTATTATAATACATGTTAAACCCTCTGAAGATATCAAAATATTTACTTTCTTATTTTTATTTTTAAATTTTCCCGAATTATACTTCCTAATACTCTCTAGAATAATTATATAAAATTTTTTCATATACTCTACAATTGTGTATTTGTATATGCCAGTTGTTTATGATATTCTCCGATGGTGGCAGCACCGGCGGAGAATGCACCAAGCCTATAGAATAAACGGGAGGCAATAAAAAAATATCTTTCTCGTTTGCTCCCTATCTCTCTCTCCGTCTTTTTCTCTGTCTCTCCTTCACATCAGCTAGCCTAGCATACTACGTATAGTCTTGGATCGGTATTTACATGTATAGGAGTGAATCGCTAGGGTAATCTTGTAAGTTAGAGAGAAAAAAAGCGAAGAATTTATTACATGACCACTTAATCCGGCCATTTATTTCATGCTCCTAAGAAAATACTTGCTTTTCTCTTTAATGTTGTGAACACATCGACTGTACTCTTCGTACATACGAAAATCGGCACTCAAAGCCAGGCGTTGCCGACCGTGTATAAGTGTGAATATTAACAAATAACTGTATTTAATTTTTTATTAGATTAGGTTTGTGTACTTACCAGTTATTATTCTTCGTCCAAAAATGGGTCTACGGAAGTAGGTCTATTTCGCCGAGTTTTTATATGTAAAATATAAGTCATAGTCCAGTAAATAAGGACACGAAAAGACCTAAGTCTCGGCCTTTCTCGACCAGGACTTTTCAAGGGATTATGTATCTGTTGGAGAGTAGTTTTAGGGATAAAAATTGTAACACCGTGCTCGGTCAGCTTTGCCCGAAAAAATGGCACAAAATGGTCGAAAAATCAGTTTTTGCAAATATCTGCCAAAATATGCAATTTACAAATATTTTCTTCAAATAAATAAAATGAAGCTCATGCAGGTAATTACCTACAGAAATGGGCCTTATCATTTTTACGTAGAATTAGTAGTTTTCGAGATATTCCGTCTCGAAGATCCCTGATTAACATTTGTTCTTAGAGTCTCTTTAAGCAACTCTGAAAGTTTGATGTATTCGTTTAATCACATTTTAATAAAAAAAAAAACAACTATTCGTGATTGGTTTTTTTCCACTTTTTTGGGATTTCCGGAAAGTGTCGTAAACAAAAGAAAATAGCATATTAACTTTATAAGTAACAAACATCAATGAGGAGCTGGAAATCAATGATACAAGTTCAAAATTGCTTGCAACATCTTGCAGCTCTTTCAGTGTATATTGTTCTTGTCTATTTTCCCGGATATAATGGACTACCTTCACCATTTGGTCTGAAATATCAACATCCAAGGGACGTCCTACGCCCTTTGATAGACAGGGGCGTAGACCCCCATAGATTGGGGCTGCGGAACATGACTTATAAAATTGTGTTTGACAATGTTTTTGATATCTGGCACCCAAAGAAATCTTGACAAATAAGCTATTATTAGTGAAAATATGAATAAGTTTGTAAAAATCTGAAAATTTTTGGGACAAGGAATGTTTGCCCGGTTTTTTATTATCATAAAATATGACAAAATTAAAACACGTTCCAAAATGTGATAGCTGTTGATTCTACCTTTTAAATCAACTTTGAATCATCAAAAAATATTAAATTTTAGCCGAGTTATTAAACAATTTGCCCTATCAATCAATGATACTCTTATGAAATATATCTCCGGAGCGTTAAGACTTGGAGAGGAAATTCAGTAAATTCAGCGATTTTTGTGGCGGAATATCTCGAAAACTACTAATTCTACGTAAAAAATGATAAGGGCCTTTTTTGTAGGTAATTACCTGAGCTTCAATTAGAAGTAATTTTTTATGCCATTTTTTGGTATCATCAGTGATTCATTTAATAATTATAAATATGATTAATTTAAATTTTAGGTGTTGCAATCGACGGAGCTAACGATAAAGAAATCGCACTTATCAAGAAAACTGGTAAAGTCGCCCTTCTAGAAGAAGCTATTAAAGAGAGTAAGTATTATTATTGTATAATAAAATAAGATATGACTAGGTAAAATAAAGAAGACACATTACAGTTTTTCCTCAATGTTTGAACTGCGCCAAGCCTTGAGATATGTATCAAGGTGTATGATGAATACTTTGAGGCTACCAGTAGACTGTGGACACAAAACGCACAAAATCAGTCACAGGCACAAAATCCTATTCGAAAAACCGTTGTGAAGAACTGTGCAAGCCGGTCTCTACCATCTCTCGGAAGATTCCTCACTTTAGAATTTATTTTTTATATCAACATAGATTCTAATTCGTTTTGTTCTTCTCTTTTTATTTATTATAATTTTCTTCCAAATGCTTTTAGCAATTCGAATGAAATTTTTGACATAAACATGATTGCGGAAATGCATAGTTTTAAAGTTTCAGGATGTTAAAACTTTTAAAAAATAGAGGTTTTGGTTATTATCTTAAATACCATTATTTTTTGAATTTGAACATCAGTGTTATAAATTTTAATAAGATTTAATAAACAAATTATATTAAATAAATAATTTATTAAATTTATTTTTATTGTAATTTTATTAATTATGATTAAAGTTGCGTGAGGGATATACAACAAGGGAAAAAAGTCAATAGCGTACATTTTTTGTTTGGAAAAATATTCCATTATAACTCATTATGCACGTACTTGGTAAATCTGTCGACACTTTTTTAGCATTGAAATATGTCGCACTTATAGTAATTTTACCCTCAAAATTTTTAATAAATCGAAAAAAAAATGGAGACTTTAATCCCCTGTCCGTGTCTGCGCAGTTTTGCCTTAAAGAAAAACTGTATGTGTGTGTGGCTATCGAAGAAGATTACTTATGATGCACTTATATCAGACTTGGCATAATAATACATTAAATATTTGTATGACTATTTTTTTGTTAATTAATTTTTTAATTGATTAGTCGACGAAACAATTGATAGTGTTAATCATATAAGCCATTTCTGAAAATACACAACTACACATCTATCATTCTAATTCAAGTATTTTTCTTTTCTTTTACAGTTAGCGAAGCACTATATTTAAATGAACTTACTGAGACGCATTGTGGTATTGCCCATACACGTTGGGCTACTCACGGTATTCCTAGTGAAGTTAACTCACATCCTCACAGGTAAACAACAAAATAAATTGATTTAGGATTTGGGTGTGATATTGGACAGCTATTGAAATTAAGCAAAATGTATAAATTCTCAGTAGTATTATAATCCCAATAATCCCAGTCATTTATTAGCGGATCAAGAGTATTTGAAAGTATTTATTTAAGAATAATATTATTTATATATTTCAAAAAGGTTAATATACCTCTAACCTCTTCATGTTTTATTTGCAGGTCTGATGATCACAACAGTTTTGTAGTGGTGCACAATGGTATTCTGACGAACTACAAAGAAGTCAAAGTTTTCCTTGAACATAAGGGATATAAATTTGAAAGTGAAACCGACACGGAGATTATCGCAAAACTAATTTATCATTTTTACAAACAGCATCCTAACTTTTCGTTCAGAGAATTGGTCGAAAATGTTGTTCAACAGTTGGTGAGTAAAATAACTCAAATATATATACAAATAACTCAAATATATATACATTAAAAAAGACGGCGTCCAGTTGGCTTGGAAATGACAATCGATGACATTCCCCATAGAACTTTACATACAAAATGACAGAGATTTTCATTTCCAAACCATCTCTAACGCCGTATGGTGTCGATCTTATCTTCTTACAGTATGATGATTGTATTACCTTGGATTGTTCCTATGGTATTTCCCTAGATCCATATATACGTGGATAAGTAAATCACTATGGAAACTGTCACAAACATATCAACGACTTACATTTATCTTCTTTCTTTGTTGCACATGCGGTGTTTCTACTTTGTCTATCCTTGTCGAGGACCTATCGTACCCGCGTCAAAATTGAATATTAATTTTAAAAATTTAATTTGTAAAATGCATATATTTGAACAATAAATTGAATGTTTACTGTCACAAAAAAATTAAATTATATAAAAAATTCATTTAGCCACTTTGAACTTTATTACAGTTGAGGGTTGGAACCTTTGGTGTTACACAGCAAAATAAAATTACACTAAATCACCACAATACACCAAAACACTTTTACTTTTACACTGGACGCGCGTTTCGCTAACCATGTTAGCATCATCAGCAGATGATTATAAACTGATACATACAAGTTATATACAGATACAACAGTTTATAATCATTTGCTGATGATGCTAACATGGTTATCGAAACGCGCGTCCAGTGTAAAAGTAAAAGTGTTTTGGTGTATTGTGGTGATTTAGTGTAATTTTATTTCACTTTGAACTAATATCGATATTCTTAGGAAATCTAACCAGAAAGTATGAAGGCGGTTTAATATAAATAAAAGAACAACTGAATACTTTACTTGTCTATGAAAAGATAATTCGGGGACTTTTATATTAGAACTTTCACACACCAAACACTTTCTAGTCATTTTTACGAATATGTAAAAAGTCCAACGAAAAAAAAATAGAAATATAATTGCACAAACTTAAAATCAACTTCTCACTGAACACACTTGCATCCTTGGCTATATAACAGCGATCGATAAAAGAGTAATTAGTACAATTTTAAAAATAAAAAACGCAAAAAATAAACGTCGTTACACAATGGAAATAAGATTATGACATATGATTATGACAACCACAACATTTTTTTACTTTCTGAATCGTATAAAATTGTGATTATTTTGGAAATACGTGTAAAGCTTGATTTTCATGCATCCGTTGTCCGACGATACGTTGATACGATATTAATTTCATTGGTTGTATTTAAAGGCTTCGAGTGGTTAGAAACGGTTAACCAATAATAATACAACCAATGAAATTAATACCGTATCAACGTATCGTCGGACAATAGATGCATGAAAATCAAGCTTAAGGTCCAAAAGGTCCACGGAAAAGACAAATTTATTGAACGTTTCATAAGTGCAATAAAGAAGGTTTGAAAATGGCATGTCGTGATGTTGGAGACATCGTTTTTAATGCTAATTGTATGGCGTTTATGCATCCACGTAAGTGTATATATGATATAAAGCAAGATATTTCGCATTTTTATTTTAATGGTAAGTCCTTAAATATATCTTCAAAAATTTGATAATATCGACAGTAGATTAAATTTATAGAATTTTATTTCTTTTTTTTATTTAATTTTTTTTACCTGTTCTTCTTCATTAGAACAGCACAAAAAATACGCTTTCATCCGAACACCGAATCGAATTCATTGTTTTAAAAACTAAACTACAGTAAGTAAAAAACACGTCGACTAACTAAATAGCGTTTCAGAAGCGCGCTATAGTGGGCGCAGTCCATATACAGGGTGTCCCAGGCTGAGCGTGCATTAGAAGTTTCTAGAGAACTACAATATCTAGATGGGAGATTTTTTGCATATCATTGTTCTACAATGAGATCTATCGATTAAAAATATTTTCAATATGACGGCACTTCCGGAAATACCGGAAGTTGACAGCAACTTTTTTATTTTAAATGGGTACACCCATTTTTTATTACATATTTAAATTCTCTGTCGAATTTTATAAATTTTTATATTAAATACTCTATACCTAACATTAACCGTTTTTGAGAGAAAATTATTTAAAATTTTTGAAGGAAAAAAACTGCCTGTCAAAAATATGTGTATAGCCTAAACGTCAAATTTAGTGAATGTCATATAATAATGACCGCAGCTGTCTTGGAATTGAGCGATTAAAAAATTATCATAAATCATTTTTTTCAAATGGAAACCCACTTTTTTATTTCACTAGTGAAAAGGCTTTTCAATTTGTTACTTTTTGACTATACATGATCCTATACCTAAAATAAATTGTTTTTCAGTTATTTAGATTTAGTTTTAAAGCGTCTATTTTTCTTAATTTTAACCAGTAGCCTATGACTTTAAACGTCAAGTGATGTAAAACAATAGATCTGGCCATGTCATATTGTGACACTTTGTTCAAAAAGCAGTATGTTATTGATTATCATTTCCAAGCCAACTTTGCGCTGTTTTTTTTTCGATCATACGGTATATTATTAATAATATCCACTATTAGATATCACTAAAGAGCGAAAATATGAGATATATTTTTTTATAAATAAACTTTTTAAACTTTTAAGCAGGCAGTATTTATAATGTAGGAAATTCAAATAATACGTTTTCTAACAGATGGAAATAAATTGTCTGACTGTTTGACACTTAATGTCAAAGGAAGCTAGATAAAATCAAGAAAAATATATGTTTTCAAACTAAATCTTAAATAACTTTAAAACGATTTATTTTAGGTATAGGAACATATATACTCAAAATGTAACGAATTGGAAAACCTTTGCACTAGTGAAATAAAAAAAGTGGGTTTCCATTTGAAAAAAATGATTTTTAATAATTTTTTAATTGTTCAACTCCATGACAGCTACCGCTATTATTATATGACATTTGAACAATTTAATTTTTAAAATAGATAGCCGCATGTCTTCTCTTTATGTCACAGTGGCTGTGGTAATCACTAAATTTAACTTTTATGCTATACAATTTTTTTTGACAGGTAGTTTCTTTCGTCCAAAAATTTTAAATATTTTTTTTCTCAAAAACGATTAATGTTAGGTATAGAGAGTTAGAGATATCAAAATTCATAAAATTTTACAGAGAATTTAAATATGTAATAAAAAATGGGGGTACCTATTTAAAATAAGAAAGTTGCTGTCAATTTACGGTATTTCCGGAAGTGCCGCCATATTGAAAATATTTTTAATCGATAGATCTCGGTGTATAACAATCATGTGCAAAAAATCTCCGATCTAGATATTGTGGTTCTCTAGAATCTTCTAATGCACGCTCAGCCTGGGACACCCTGTATATGCGCAGTCCCTCCACAGCCGGAAAAACTTCTCTTCCCGGGCCGGCGGCGGCGCTCTCTAGTGGACGACAACCTTTATCCGATAGTTAAGCAGCCTTAAATGCGCTAGAGAAGCTGAACAAATTATGCAAAGAAAATAAAGTCCTTTTACTCTGAGTGCCAGCCTACCGGGGGATAGAATGTAATAAAAAAGCAAACGACCTAACCTAACTAACTGGACCAGGTTCTGCTTCCCAAATGTAAACCAACTAAAGGGGGAACTCAAGAACCTGAACGACGTCCTCCATAGCCTGGAATGGAAATCCTCCAATGCAATGGTCTAAAACCGAAGAAATTTCTCAGAACTTACGACCGACAAATATCAAAGATTTTCCTTGATTTAAGTAAGAATAATATTCGGATTGTCACTGAGTTTTTAACATGACAATGTCTCATCAATGAAAGACCTCAGTAGATTGAATCTAAGAAACAACGGTGAATACAGATTCTGTGGGGAAAATGGGGAACCACCACTGAATGCGCCGAGACAACAACAACGTACCATAAACTTTGATACGACTTGTCGACTTATCGGAGATGGAGAACTAACCTCTATAAAACCGTCTCAGATACTAGCTTTTGCCAAAGCTCTGAGTCTATATAATGAATTATATAACTTAAGATGTAAGGTCGCATTGATTTACTTCCCCCGTCTCATACAATCTACTGTAAGCAATGATAAAACATTAATGGTGGTCATTGAATTTGCCTGTTTATATCTTTTATAAGTAAATAACAACTTTGACTCCCGTAACATTACTGGAAAGTATAAAATAATGTATCTATTTTGTTTTTAGGAAGGTGCATTTGCTCTCTGCTTTAAATCCAAATTCTTCCCTGGCGAATGTGTTGGCACCAGACGTGGTTCGCCTCTTTTGGTTGGTATTAAAACCAAAACTAGATTGGCTACCGATCACATTCCAATTTTATACGGAAAAGGTAATTAGCAAAAACAATTAGTTGTAAAATCAGGTTTGCAGCAAACAAAATGTTTGTTTATCCTAAATTAAAGATATATGCACATTAAAATGGTATTATAGACGATTTTTTATTTATCTACGTGGCATATACTGTGACATTTCATAATGTTTAGTTTCTTAGAAAAAACATGTATTTTTTGAAATGAAAATTAAAAGTTACTATAATAAGTAGAGAGTAATTTGTAATTAAATACTTTAATTTTCTGTTTAAAATGTTATAATTCATTTTTAATTTACTCAAAATTTAACTTCGGAAGCGGTCATATAAAAATACTATGACTTTTGAAAATGTTTAACAATGATTTAATGTGTTTTTTTAACTGCTGTGAATATTTATTAGCTTCTACTTAACTAAAGTTTGTCCCACAAGCCAGGAAAGATTTAGACAGACGACATCCAAAAAATGACAGGAATTGAAGTACAATTTGCCTGTCAATTAAAATGACAGACAATAACTGTAACTGTACTTTCGTTGGACATACTAAATCTTACTTTGTAATTTTGCTTTAAAAACATTGGGGTGTTAGCGAGGTTGGCGTTACTATGGTATAGCCCTTATTTCTACAGGCAATTACATATACAATTCTAATTATACAGGGTGGTCCGAACTGAATTCCGGAAACATATTCTCTAGATACGAATAAATCAAAAAGTCTGTATAAATGTATGTCCTAAAATGCTTAGTTTCAGAGGTTTTATCTTAGTAGAGGTTATTTATTTTATTTCGATTTTTTCCAAATAATTTCTGAAGTTACGTCAATATTTAAATGAAAATTGGTGTCTGGAAGTTTTATGGCATGAGAAATTTGATTTTGATGTCAATATGTCTTCTATTTATAGGAGGCGCCACATACATGTGTTTTAACTGTTTTGAAGAATAATAACTTTTTGTCCGTACCTGTATAATACTACTGGGTGAAAAAATATACATTCCCGTGATTTTTTACGTAAAAAATGTCTCTTGGTAAAAATCGCTACGAGCAACCGTTCTCAAGATATTTAGAATGGAAATATATAGTTAATATTGACAAAAAATATTTCATTATTGACAAAAAATAGACATGTCGAGTAGATAGTTATTTGAGTGAAATGATAAATTTGGGAACTTTTTATTTTTTTAAATTAATCATAAATTTTTCTTTTAAATAATGATGATAAAACATTTTCTTTTGAACGTTTGGCACAAAAACATTTCAAGTTTATGATTTCAGTCTAATAACTATTTAGTCAACATGTTTAATTTTTGTCAATGACGACAGGTATGGATAATTTCGATTCCAAATATCTCGAGAACCATTACTCGTAGCGATTTTTATCAAGAGACCTTTTCTATGTTAAAAACGTCGTAAATGTATATTTTTTACTCAGTGGTTTTATACAGGTACGGACGAAAATTTATTACTTTTCAAACCAGTTAAAAAATGTGTAGATGGCACCCCCTACAAGTAACAGTCGAAAAAAAATTGAAATAAAAACGAATCTTCTACACCCTGTATCTTTGAAACTAAGCATTTTAGGACATACATTTATACAAACTTTTTTACTTATTTTTATCTGCAGAATATAGTTCGGATAACTCTGAATAAAAATAGCTATTAAAATCAAAGACTGTTTGATCATATGGTATTAAATTCATAGTATTTTTGTAGGGCCGCCTAATTTTGACATTTTAAACAAAAAACTAAAAGTGAACTTATATGCATTCATCATAAGTCCCTCATCTCATTTTTATGTAATTTTTTTGATTTATTACAGAAATGACAAATCATATTTAATGTGATTGAAGAGGCAGATGCATATGAACCCATATTAAAAGTGTTTTTACTATTAGGTACAAAAGTTTCAATTTTATTCAAGAGAGATGCTTTTTAGTGCAATTTACTCTTACAGCAAGATAAAAAACGCTACTTTATCATATGCATGTTCTATACTAAACAACAAATCTCATCTGTTTTTACATATTTATAAAAACGTTTTTTTTTATTTCTCATAAAATATACCATACCCCCAATGAAAGTATAAAGAGTGCAATCTTTCATTCAGGATATTCAGATAACCAATTATTAATGTATAAAAAAAATAATACTGGCGGTTTACTATTCTTCATTCTGCTAATAAGCCAAACGGGGTTGACTCTTTATCTATTAATTTCTTCATTTTCTACAAACTGATATTTTTATCCAAGGTAATTAGATTTTTTCATTCCGTAGATATTTTAGTAGTTGCATGTGTAGTTATTTTTTTGCATGAAGCATGATTATTTATTTTGTATTACATGTTTTATATTAGTCCTTAATTGTAACATTTATTTGCCAAAATTTTGTATATCTTTTTTATGTTAACATTACTAACTTTCCCTTCTTTACTAACTTACTCATACATACTAGGGTGCGCCAAAAAAATGTTTGTTTTTCTTTTTAGTTACCATGTTCAGGATGATAAAATTCTGGTAAAGTTTGAGCTTTGAATATTAATATTAAGAGGTGTCTCATCGTGATTTTCTATTTCCCATTTAAATAACATGGGGAAACAATTTTTTTTATTTTGGAATTTTATTGCGTTCTGACAAATCAGCGATTTGTAAAAATCAACACATATTTTTGTAAGAAATTGAACGGTCTTAAAAAAAGGTCTGATATCGTCAGTGAAACGTGATAACCTGCTAACTCCATTTTTTACGTTAATAAGTTTTTTATACCATTAGAAAGAGAAATAAATACTCTATAAGTAGAGAAAGCAAATACATTTTTTCCCATTTAAGAAAATTTGCTATTTTAACTCAATAATACCTGCTAACTCCAAGTGATCTGAAATAGCCACCGAAATGCTGCTATCTCCGTAATTTCCGTTACGATCACGCTAAAGCAAACACACGGATCCTTACTCGTATGTTTCTTTAGTACAGTACGTCGATCCAGGGTCGCACTAGGTAAAGAGGGGCCCGTGTGGATTTTTTTTGCGTATTTTTTCGCCTTACGTTTTGGTCAATTTTTCCTTATTATTTACAGGGTGAGTCTTAAAAAGTGCAAATATTTTTAGGGGTAGTATATTTTGACCCAAGAAACACGATTATGAGGTTTTTGCGCGAAATTTTTTTTTGAAAATTAGGAATTTTAAAAAAAAAATTGGAATTTTTTTAATTTTTAGTTTAAAAACATACTTTGTAATATGGCAACATAGGTAGTAGATTAAATTTACAAGAAAGAAAATTCAATGATTCTCAAAATTATAGCAAAAAATTGGAAATTTTAAAAGTAAAATAACTCGTTTTTTTTGGATTTATTTGAAAAAAACGTTAAGAGAAAATATTATGTTTCTTTTATCGAGATTTACCAGCCCTGAAAATATTTGCACTTATTTAAGACTCACCCTGTATAGAAATCAGGGAACTATCATAATGCAAGGTAAACCAATGCAATGCAAATGCCATAATGCAATGCAAAAGGAAATATTGTTAAGAATAAATAATGAACTATAAAGAGGGTCCGTGAAGGCTGGGGCCCCCCTAATAGTTAGATATATAATTGGCCAGTCCGACCCTGCGTCGATCCGTTCTGTAAATACTGGGTATCTGTAAAGAAAGGGTAAGGGGAAAAACGAAATTCTGTATACATATATGAACAATTCATCGGCGTGCTATAAATAGTTTAAATAACATTACTTACTTGTACTATACAAGAATTTCCATAATACCTAATCAGTTTTATTTTTTTCAATGTTTTTCCACGCAAATGGTTTTAATAAAAAAATGATTTTTATTAAAATTAAAAAAATAAATAGAAAAGTAATCAAAATTTAATAAAATCACGCACTGTTTTCCAAGCTCGGTCTACTATCGTATAAAAATTGGATAAGCATGGAAGGATTCTACCATATCTTCTAAGATTTAAGTTTAATTTGTAAATTATTTTCATATTCATTAAGTCCAAAATGCTGTTATTTCAGATCTTTAACAATGCATTAAAAATTTATTCGTTTTTAGACTTGTATGTTTTGCTTCTAGATCGACGATATTATAAATAACATATATGGTTATGAATATCATATCTTTTAAATTTAATTTTATTTCTAAATCTGTTTGGGTAATATTCAATTCCATTTTCAAAATTTCAAACAATAAAGGTTGCTATCTCCAGAAGTATATTTTTATTTCTTATTTCTGCAAGACTAATATCTGCTATATCCCTATTGTGTCTGAAAAAAATGATGTAACACGAAATATTGACTTTTATTGTTCCCCAGCAAATAAAATTCTTATTTCTTTATCATATTAATGCATGAAAATACTTCCTACATGTGTACATATTTTTTTGTACCGTTTTTTTGCTCTCCTGTAAAATTAGGAATAATGGAGTTTAGCAATTTATCACATTTCACCGACGATATGAATTTTTATTTAATCGACGCGTTTGAAAGTTATTGAAGGTTAAAATTCAACTTCAAATCGTATATGATAACTTTCACAATGTTTTATATTTCATCACGAAATATTGGCTCATAAACATAAACTATCATAATTTATCACGAAATAATGACTCAAACACAAAATATCATATTTTATGCCATTCGTGAGCCATTTTCGTGAGAAAACCTAAAAAATTGTGGAAGGTATCATATACGATTTGAAGTTGAATTTTAACCTTCAATAACTTTCAAACGAGTCGATTAAATGAAAATTTATATCAGACCTTTTTTGAAGACCGTTCAATTTCCTACAAGAATATGTATTGATTTTTACAAAACGCTGATTTGTCAGAACGCAATAAAATTCCAAAGAAAAATAAATTGTTTCCCCGTGTTATTTAAATGGGAAATAGAAAATCACGATGAGGCTCTTAATGTTACCTCTTAATGCTCACCAAAATACAACCTCTTAATATTAATATTAAAAGCTCAAACTTTACCAGATTTTTTTTGAATCATCCTGAACGATATTTTCACGGTAAATAAAAAGAAAAAAATATATGTTTTTTTTGATGCACCCTAATACATACACATGGCTTTTATAAGTATTTATTGTGCACACTTATCAAGTTAATTCATTAATGTGCTATTCAAATCCCAATAGACCAATTTTATTTTTTTATCTGAAAAAATGCTTATTTGAATAGATTTTGGCAAAAAAGTGAGTAACTGTTTATATGCTATTTAGGCCCGATTGTACGAACGTAGCTTAAACTAGAGCTCATGTGAACTGTGATAAACGCTTAACTCGGCAATTTTATATTATAAGGTATATTTTTCTTGTAGTATAAGATAAGCTTTTTATAATTAAAAGTCCAGTTTCAGCATCAGAAATTGCTGGCACAATTTCAATAGTCAAATACCTAATTTTTGAACTAATTTCAACGATACGAAGTCATTGAACAATGTATTAAAATAAGTCTGAATCACCCTGAACCGAGTATGTACCTACAACCGGGCTTTAAATATTATTAAACATACCCATATAAGCTTTTTTTATCTATTCTGATATGATTCAAGAAGGGGTTGTTCATTTTAAGGCTATCAAATTATTGGACCAGCCTGTACAGGGTGTCCCACTAGGAATAGCTCTCGGCTGTATCTCGGAAAGTATTAGCCGTAGGGGCTGCGGAAAAAAATATTTATAACTAAAGAGGCTATGGGAAATTGCTGGAAATTATTTTCAAGTTTTTAGAACGACCGCTAGGGGGCGCAACTGCAACAAAAAATAAGAAAATGAAGTTTTTACACAATTTTGTTTCAATAAGGTGTACTATAAGTAATAGCTTCATAATCTTCAGTAAATTTTGAATATTTTTTGTTAAAGCCATTTTCCCCTATCTACCAAAATAAAGTGGTGGGGGAAGGTTAGATCTGTTTTTATTTAAATATTAATAACTCTGGACTGGGTGATCGGAATCCAACAAGCGAGCGCTCGTTTAAAAGAGCATTTCTTACTCTATATTGTACCATATAAACAATAATAATAAGCTTTTGAACGTAGACGCTAGAGAACGTTGTCTTACTGGTTGTTGTTAAATTAACCATTGCGCGTTTTTTCAAAAAAATTAAATGCAACAGTGATTGCTTTTTTTATCTTTTGAAGGCATTTTGAAAAAAGCAATTAAAAGATAAAAAAACGCTGATAAGACTATCAAAATGTTGATCTAATACCAATTTGACGTTTATACTATTACGTCAAAAGCAACATGTTTCCAAAGCCTACCATGACTTCACTGAATCATCGTTTCTTGTTCACTGTTATTAATATCTTAATTATTAGATATTAATATCCCTGGTATTATGGTATTCTGGCATTCTGGTATTTCGTCGATTTTAAAATAAACTAACTGTTTCTATCTTATTTTTTTGTTAGAATGGGCATAATTAAGAAGGCTACTGACACCGTGTTGTAAAAATAAGGTAATTAAGGGCTTATTTTTAGGTATTTATTATAATTTTGCTAATATCTTCGATTTGCAAGAAGATATCAAGATGCGGTTTTCGCTGACTTTTTAATCTTTTACTACTCTTTACTATCAGCTAAAATTACATATACTATTGCATTTATTTTTTTTGAAAAAACGCGCAATGTTTGTGAAATTGTAAGACAACGCCCCCTAACGTCTACGTTCAAAAGCTTATTACTATTGTTTATATGGGACAATATAGAGTAAGAAACGCTCTTTTAAACGAGCCCTCGCTTGTTGGATTCCGATCAACCAGTCCGGAGTTATTAACATTTAAATAAAAACAGATCTAACCTTTCCCCACCACTTCATTTTGGCAGATAGGGGAAAATGGTTCTAACAAAAAATATGCAGAATTTACTGAAGATTATGAATCTATTATTTATAGTATCCATTACCTAGGCAAAATTGTGTAAAAACTCCTTTTTCTTATTTTAAATAGCAGTTGCGGCCCTCTAGCGGCCGCTCTATAAGCTTGAAAATAATTTCCAGCATTTTCTCATAGCCTCTTTAGTTATAAATGTTTTTTTCCGCAAGCTCTACGACTAATACTTTCCGAGATACAGCCGAGAGCTATTCTTAGTGGGATACCCGGTACATTAACTGTATGTTAAATGCCGATTTAGAAAAATCTAATGGTACATAACTTTTTTTAACACAGCGCAAATTTACTTTCTATAAACAGTTTAAATAGAATTAAATTTACTTTTGTACACTAAATAAACGTTTTCGATATAGAGGTATAACAAACAATTCACCCAAGTTTCAACAAAGATTTTTTTTCGACTAGTAACATTTAAACTATCAGATAACATTTTTCTGCTTTTAGATATATTAACTGTATAGCTTTAACTCCTTGAATATCATTGTAAATTAACATCTCATTGTATATATCCTCATCATAAAACTCTATTGATTTCTTTATTTTAGCGTGATGTTTATACATGTTTTAACAATTATTTTGTATTTATTAATTAACTAATTGTTTGTTTTGGTACTTTTGTTCCTTCTCTGGACTGTTATTGGCAAATAGATGAATCTCCACTAGCACACAAAGGTATATAATTCTTTTCTACTAATTTACATTTACTATTTTTGTCTTTTCAGATATGTGTTTTGTTAATTTATTTTTAATATCGTCATCTAAAACATGCGAGTTAAATTATTATTAGTAATAAAATAACCATGCAAGTACTGAAATTGATGATATACAAGGTGTTTCAAAAAGCATGTGCTATATCTCTTGGGGAGATTCCTGACGTAAGATTCATCAGGGACGATTCATCGACGTATGGGTTCCATCACTGGAAAATTTTTTGAAAAAAAAACGTGCGCCACTGACTTTTTTTCCTTTGATAGCAAAATTATTGTATAGGCCGTTTAATGTCAATTAAAAATAGGATCTTGTAATTTTATCGATTTCGATCTCCTTGATGGGATTATCGCAATTTTATTAACCACAATTAATAAAATTAATAAATTATTTATTTTATATAATTTATTATTCAATATTATTACTATTAGTTATTATTACTATTAGTCCAACTTAACAGAAAATTCAAATTAAAAAATATTGGAATTTAAGATATAATTGCAAATTATAATTTTAAAAAGTTTTAACATTCTGTAATTTTAAAACTATGCATTTCCGTGCCCATGTTTATAGGAACTTTTTTTCATATTTTTTTGATGAGACATCAGTGAGTATTTATTGAAAACTTTTGCAAATTAATGATATAAATTTTTTTAAAGGTTGCAATTATTTATTTATTATTTTAAGCAAATTAACAACATTGCTTTTATCTCATGATGGAGGCCGAAATCGACAAAATATCTAGAGTCGACTTTTAATTGACATTAAACGGCCTACACTATTTCACCAACAAGAGAAGAAAAATTCAGTGACGTACATGTTTTTTTTTAGAAAAATATTTCGAGGGATGGCACATTTTTTTGAAACGCCCTGTTTATATCAGAATAAATACTTTTTTACCAATATACAACTAATAATTTACTTAACATGTTTTAGATATTCGAATGCTTTAACTTTTTTTTGTTGCTTTAACTTTGTTTCAACTAACTAGTTGAATGCATACCAAAATCTACACACTAAAATTTGTTCATTAAAAGTTAAAGCATTTATGGTTAGTTCTTGTTTGACAATGTAGGTTGTGTAAATCTATTAACAGGTAACAAATATGTTAATTATCATAGACCGTTTTTATTTATGATACAAAGAATACAAGGTATGATATTGCGCAGGTTGGTTACTACGTCACAGGTGATAAACGGCACCATTGGTCGGCAAGCTTCGCGCGCCAATTTCAAATTGTCAAACAGATGACACCTTGATGACACAATAAACGTGAAAATTATTTTTTAAATGTCAAGCTCGATGATTTGACATAACTTTTGGGGTTATATCCTAATTCTTCCTTATTTTAGGTCTTTTTTTATTAGTGGCAATTGAACAATATGGATATTTTTTTGTATGGCGTATGACGTCACAGGTGGTATGCGCAAACTTAACGAAATTGGAGCCGCTATCGATCATATCTAGTTGTTTTTATTTAATTCGCCCGTCAGTGATCTGAGATCACTCACTTCACATTTTTAAATTCTCTATAATTGGTTCAAAATGATCTGAACGACCTGTTAAGTTCACATACCTGTTTAATTTTATTTTTCAAGCTTAAATATTTATTTATTAAAAAAAAAGGTTTTTAAAAAACTTTGTAATACATAACATATTATTTTGTTTTATACATTTCATTGCATCAGTTTGAGCAAATAATTATCCTCAAGTCAATTATAATTACATCAGGTCAATTATAATTGACTTGGTGTAACTCATTTATTTGGTATTTGTACTTTTGTACTAAGTTTAATGGGATGTAGTATCTAAATGGTGACTTATCGATTAAATAGGGCTACATACCTATTTCAGAGATTATTCATAAGGTTTAAAGGTGCAATAAAAATTAATATTTATTAATTCCTGTTCTCAAGGTCTAAATTGAGTGTCTACACTTGCTAGCTCTCTGCAATGATCTAATTTAGCTTCTATTTAGTTATGCAATAGTTAAATACCCATTTAGATACCTGTGATGTTGAAAACAATATTAAATTTACCCTATGAAGTTATCTAGCAAATTATTTTACGAAATATCGAGACAATGATAACGCATATTTTAAAATACTTTTGTTTCCATACAAATAGTAAATTACATCAGATCTATTTTATACACTGAAATTGTTATATTTTAAATGGAATACTACAAGCTACCCAACGAGAGGATCTCTGACAGTGACAGTTGGGTTATTTTAATTGACAGGCAAACTGTATTTTCTGTCATTTTTTGGTTGTCCTCTGTCGAAATCTTTCCTGATTCTTTGGACAGACTATATACTATTTCTGAAAATACCCTAATGTCATCTTCTAAAATATAATATTCTTTTGAAATATGGCCATTTTCAAATGAACTTTTCTTTTACAGTTCTTTCGAAATTAGAAAACCTATAATTAATGACATTTTTTAACTGGAAGTATTTTGTAATAATATCCTCTTCAAAATTTATCATACTATATTATATTTGCTTTATTGGTTTGTATAAAAAAAATAAAAGATTTTTCTCCGCTATTTCAAAGTCCATTAGTTTTTGCCGAAGTATAAGATTTATTTTTTGCTTTTTATACAGATGTTTGTCTTTAAAATGATTGAAATTTGTTAGTCAGGCTCGTACAATAATTGTATACCAATTAGGGAATCCTACCAACTGCGCCACATTACCATATACATAATTACACACATTAATCAGGAACCAAAAATCAGTTTGCAAGTCGGATGCCTCATAACATGAAAAGATTTTTTGAAAAAATAATTAATTTATACAGTGAACAAGAAAGAAAGCATTTTGAGCATTTGATTTCGTCTAGCTAATTTTTGTCATATGTTTATATCTAGTTTTAATTCTGTAATAATTAAAATGTTTTAAATGTGTATCTTCTTATTACCATTGAATATTTTACTCTACATTCTTTAATTTTTGTTAACTTAAGCCACCTAGATTTTATCAAAACAAATATATACAGACGGAAAATCATAAAGATGGAAATATCTAGGAAAATGTTTGTCTAAGGGGTAGGCAATATAACCTTAATAGTATTTTAAAGATATATGAATTCTCCATTGAATATCGGAATAATATGCTAGGTATTCCCTGTAAAATAAAGAAGTAATTTGCTTTTAAAAGTGACCTACATAAATTTTAACCTATCTATATGCTCCCAAAATTTTATTTCGATATAAACTACCGTTCTCCTTTGATCTTACGCATTGTATGAGAGGCGCCACCCTTTATATTAAGATAAACATTTTTAAAATCACCGTTACTACTGCATTTTAAAGGTAAATATCAAAATAGCTGTCTATATATTACACATTGCACTGTGGTAAAATATTATTATTTGTTAATAGAATTACACGCAAAGACTTATTTTAGTTGTGTCTTGTATTTTAATCTTTTGTTGTTTTTTTTTCTTTTTATTTTCCTGGGACCCTTGTTGCAAGCAGACGCGGAGAAAGATCCAGGTAGTTACTTTTTTGACCTTTATACAATGCTTGTAACAGTGTGTTCGTTAAAAAATGTTGATTTAAATGATTGATTCTCAAAACATTTTGTAATGAATATGCTTTTCTTTAAATTTAACATGCTTTTTGGGCTTTTAAGTGTTAATATTTGGTGCTTGATCGGACTCAGCTCGTGATTCTATGATAACCACAGGTGGTGAAGGACAAATAAACATTCTACTTTTTTTTCTTTGTAATAATGGTAAGTATTTAACTTTACTCTATTAACAGGAAGGTACTTTTTAGAAGAACATAAACACATCTTACTAGATACAGTGTGACTTACACCAAGTGAAGGGAAGGAAAGTTTTAAGATCTGAATATTTACATTTAAAAAACATATCAGTTCACTAATTCAATTTCGTCTCATTTGGGCTGTGTCAAAGGATAAACTTGTCATTAAATTAGAATTTGCAATTTCCTCTATTTTTTATACAGGTTTACTGACTTTACAAATCTTCATTTTTTTAGTAAATCACACTATATGTCCCCGGATTGCCTTTGCAAGAAGAAAAACTTTTTTTATTAACATTTGAGAAAAATACAGTCTTTGCTTGTTCTAAAATGGTTAATCTCGTTTATGCTTTTCCAAATTTGCATATGGTTTTAGAGAAAAATAATCAAAAAATGAAAATATGTATAGTTATTTTTTTTTTCAAAGTCCTAAAAATCAAAACGCCTTTCTATGGTATTTAATATCGTTTTAAGGTTTTCATTCTTTGATAGATGGATATATTGATTTTCATTAACGTCATATTTTTTGCTCTTTTGATATATTATAAGAAGCCCAAAATTTATTTAGTTCATTGCGAATAGGTGATGAATGAAATTTTGTGTTTCTAACATTTAAAAACAGCAAAATATATTACCTTAATCAAAATTAATAATAACCTTCTATCGAAGAACAAAAATGAAATAATATTAGATACGATAGAAACGCATTTTCGTTTTTGAATAAAAAATTAAACTATATTTTCATATTTTTTTTTGTTTTTCTTTAAAACAGAATGGAAAACTGGCAAACATTTTTATGAAGATTTTTCTCAAAAATTAATAATAAAAAGTTTTTTCGCTTGTAAAGACAATCCGGGACATACTGTATACAGTTTAGATGACAAAAGCTTATTGATACACACATATCCGTAATGCTTTCAAAGTAAGCCTTGGTGACATAATTTATTTGACATACATGTATTTATATGCTTTTGAGCAACTTTTAGTGATTTGTACAATATGTACTTTTCAGTTGTTCCAAAAATAATTCGCATAAATAAAATGCAAAATAATTCTGTGCAAATAGTTGATCAATTTTATGAGATTCAAACCATTTTTTTTTGATAACGATGATTAAAGAATCTCATAAAATTAAATAACATTAATTTAAATACTGCAAAGGTGGTGGTAAACAATCTTTTGCAATACAGGATGGCAAAATAAAACTAACTGTTGTAATACTTTTATTGTTATTGCTTTAACGTTATTTTGCATCGTCCTTACAAACACACCGTGTTATCGTTTTTACTTCACATATTTTGTTTGATATGCCAAAAAGAATTAGTTTCTTTATTGACGCATTTCAGTCTCATCCTGTATAATTGCTCACATTATATAGCACAAATTCCTAATTAACAGAATAATCTATTATAGATCACAGACCTCATGGCAGAGTAGAAATTCCAAGTATTCCCAGATCTGGTTCAACTGAATTTGAACCGCTAGAAGACAAGCAAGTGGAATACTTCTTTGCATCTGATGCTTCTGCTATTATAGAGCATACAAACCGTGTTATTTATTTTGAGGTAAACAACTTTGAATGCTTTGTTCTCAATTGATCTATAATCTAAATTCTGAGTTTATTATGTTTTATTTGAATTCAGCTTAAAATCTGAACAGTATACCGGGTCTTTCTCAAAAGTGGCTCACCCTTATAACTACCCACTATTCAATTCATTCCGGTCACTTCCTGTTTCACTTGAAATTATTACAATTTTTTATTTTTAAATAGCACCAACAGTATTTCTTAACTTTATTCGATAGAATGATATAGATAGAAAAAGACTAGAATAGGATGACTTATCATATGTCAACTTTTGACCTTCTCTCTTAAAAAGAATTGTATTTTAAATTTCAATCTAGAGTGCCATGGCTGTGTTAAAAACACTATGTTTTAACCAAAGAGCCTTGGAAAAATAGATTTAATCGTCTAATGTTTTTCGTGTCTTGTCCTGGATAGTTAAAGATCCCCAAAAATTTTTAATCATAACTCACTTTTTTCAATTGGAACAAGGGTGGCTTATTAGCATATTTGGAAATAGCATTTTTTTCGAATAATGTGGAATACGTCAATCAATCCAAATTTATGTTCACATATTAACATGCCAAATCTAGTTTTTTTATATAAAAAAATATGACAATTATAGGGGTGATCCACTTTTGAGAAACACCCAGTATGATAGGTAACTCTATAGACCATCATAACCAAGTCATCTACTCAAATACTACTAAGTGTAGTTAATCCAGCGTGTGAAGCCACGATTTCGACAGACGACATACCAAAATTGACAGAAAAACAATTTAACTTTGGTTCAGAACGACAGACCATAACTGTCATTGTCATATTTTCTCGTTCAACATATCATAATTTAAAGACCATAACCTGAAGATTAGAACATTAGATCTAAATATCTAACATTGTTAAATAAAGAAACTATCGACTGTTAACGTTATTACATTTTAGCATTTTCTTTTAAGATTATTGAAGAAGTTTGCAAATTAGTAATCTCTTTTATTTTTTGATTTAATAAAGTTTGAACCTTAAATGTTTAGAGCATCAAATAATTTGAAATAAAATTAAAAAAGAATTAATAAAAAAAATAAAAAATAATTTATAATTTATTTATGAATCATTTCTGTTGATACTGCTATTAATCCATACAAGAATTATATGAATTTTAAAAGAATTTACATAGAAATTAAAAATAAAGTGCGTCTAGTAAGAGAACTCATCCAATTACAGAAAATACAATTTACTTCTGAATTAAAAGATAACAACTGTCGCTTATACAAGGTGAGTCTTAAATAAGTGCAAATATTTTCAGTGCTGGTAGATCTCAATAAAAAAAACATATTTTCTCTTTACCGTTTTTCAAATAACTCCAAAATAACCGAGTTATTTTACATTGAAAATTTATGAAAAAAATGATTTGTTGGTTAAATTTTGAGAACCACTGTATTTTTTCTCGGTTTTCTTCCTTGTAAATTTAATCTACTACCTATGTGGCCATATTATGAAGATATTATGATTTTTAACTTAAAATTACAAGAATTCCCAAACTTTTACTTCAAAAACTTAAAAAATTTTCGCGAAAAAAAACTCATATACGTGTGTCTGGGATCGAAATATACTACCCCTAAAAATATTTGCACTTATTTAAAACTCACCCTGTATAATCCCTCGTTGGTCTATTTCTTATTAAATTAAACTCGATGTAAATTGTTTATTTATTTTATAAACTCATAACCCTTCTACTATATTTACCGATTATTGTATGTTAATATAACAATTATTCGAAAATAGGATGACGATATTGCGGCTGTAAGAAATGGAATACTGAGCATTCACAGAGTGAGAAGGGGAATGGATGATCCCAACCATCGTGAAATTACCACTTTAAAAATGGAATTGCAACAAATAATGAAAGGAAACTATGACTACTACATGCAGAAAGAAATCTTTGAACAGCCTGAATCTGTAGTTAATACTATGAGGGGACGCGTTAATTTTGAAACTAAGGTAAGTTGCTCATAATTATTGAACAGAAATAACTTAATATTAATATGACTGAACTGAATTCCAGTTAATCAGTACTATACTTTTTTAAATAAGTTAAAATATAAAGGAGGGTATACTCAATATTTGCTGGGTTTGTTTTGCTTGTACTTAAGTTACTTAGTTATTAAAATTGTTAAAAAAATAATTTTAAGTTTGTAATAAAAATAAATAAGTTAATACCGTCTGGTCGAAAAAAAACGAGGTCAAGTTGGCTTGGAAAAGGAAAAAAATATCGGCATAGCGAGATAGAGAGTACCGCAGGCACGGGTTTCTGGCTTATGGTCTTCACCAGTATCCAAGTCACTTGATGATAATTTGGATTGTGGACTTCGTCCAGAACGGCTGTGTAGGTAGCCAACAGCAACCTGTTCAGTACCCTTAGCCGAGTAACGATACCAAAACCTTCCTTTTAATATACTTTCCCACAATTTATCTCTTCTTTTTTTGTATTTCCTATATAATTTTCCATATAAAATACCTGCGATCTTCATTTGAAAACCATCGCTCGCGCTGTTTTTTTTTGTTGATCATATTGTATAATGAATAAACCCTCATTCAGAACAATCAGAACCTCTAAATTAGTGGTTTCAATTACACTTTATACATAAAAATTTAGGATCATTCACAATGTCCAAAAAATACAATTAAAATTAACAGAATATTCTACAACAGTTTGCGGTAGTCACTTGTATCTCTTTAGAAAGCCTAATCATTACTAAACAATAAACGTTTTATTTCCAACTATTAGGGTTTACTACTCGTTATATAATTAATTAATAATAAAATGTTGTTCCATTATTTTTCATGTATTTAGGTTAGGAACGGTCGGAAAATTTTCAATAATCTCACTGTAATTCATTTATACACTTTGCATAAACTATTTATAACATAAAAAAATAAACAGAGAAACACACAACTAAACAAACAAAAGAACGTTTTAACAAAAATTAGAGCTGTCAAAAGAAAAGGCAAACAAAACTATCAAAAATGAGGTTACGTTGCTGTCGGCTCTAATGTATGAATATAAAAATAATATTTGACTCCTTCCTTAGTTTTTTTTATTCAATGTTTATAGTCCTAAATATTTTGTAATAAAAATTATAATTTCTTGTTAAATATTTTGTAAATTATTCTATTTTTAGACGGTTGTCTTAGGAGGTATCAAGGAACACATTCCAGAAATCAAACGGTGCCGAAGACTTATGCTTATCGGATGCGGCACTTCGTATCACAGTGCTATAGCCACACGTCAGCTTCTTGAAGAATTGACTGAACTTCCAGTAATGGTGGAATTGGCTAGTGACTTCTTAGACAGGACAACGCCTGTATTTAGGGACGACGTATGCTTCTTTATTTCTCAATCAGGTAACTGTGGTCCATATATATTTTTTTTTTGATGAAGAATTTTGGTAGTAACCTGGATGTAATATATTATTTGATAGAATGGATATTTTCATACTGATTAATCAAAAGAATAGAAATCGACAATGAATTTACTACAAACCTTCTTAGTTTCAAAATAGTGATATTAAGGATAATTAAAATTAAGTCAGTTTTGTAAAAATATGATTTCTACATTGTAGTTTTTATGGAAGGGGGGAAGTTAATTATTGTGACCTTATAGCATTAAAACAAAAATCCCAAGCATTTTTTCTAAGCATTCTTTGTCCAACTTCGAATTATTGATTACTGATACGAATAAGATTACTGAGTTGATCGATTTTAATGGTGCTTGATTATCGGATAAGATGGCTATTACTTGTTTCCAATTCCTAGTTCCTTTCAATAAGTTGATAAGTTGTACGCATCTGGATAAGTTGTACGCATCTTTCGATAGCGTAGATTTCAGCTTGAAGAATGCTGAGGTAGGTGCCCGTTGGTTCGTACTATTTACTTTTCGGCCCAAATGCCCCTATCCCTGTTTCTGCTTTGTTTTTGGAAGTATCATGAATGTCATTTATACCACGTAGACCATACTATAAGTCTTTTACCTGCCGGGCAAACTTCTCTCTTCCAATTATTCTTATTGCTCAATACTACAATGGGGTGTTTCTCAAAGTTCCTGAGTTGACAATTCTCCCATTACTATATCTGTCAATGACCATTCTAATCATTGTCGCATAGGCATATCTACCGATGACAATGTGCAGTGGTGTTAGGTCTAGAGTGACCTCCATTGCTGCAGTTGGGCGGGTCGTCATGGCTTCTGTGATGCAGATGCATACCAGTCTCTGCATTTTGCACGTGTTTTGCCTTGTTTTACGGTACTCTAGTTTTGCTTACCAAGCTACTGCTCCATAAGTAATCATGGGTCTTACTATCATGCTGTACATCCAGCGCAAAATGTTAGTATCTATAAAAATATGAGTTAGTTCATATACTTAGACCTTATCCTATACTTATTTGTGCGTTCTTAATATTGCATCAAAAGTTGTAAATCTATTTCTATAGTAAGTTAGAGTCTAGTCTGCTCAACGAGAGGATACATGACAGTGACAGTGCTCTGACAACGTCTGTCATTGTAATTCACAAGTAATTTGTATTTTCTGTCATCTTTTGGATGTCGTCTGATGAAATCTTCCCCGGCGCGCTGGACAGACTTAAGTTTCATTCAGAACCTCCCAATTAGTGGAATAAATTAGTGGTTTCATAATTAGAATTAATAGAATATCCTAGCAACAGCTTGCGGTAGTCTGTTGTATTCATAGAGAAAGCATAATATTTAGCTTATAAAACAATCAACTTTTGATTTCTAACCAAAATTTTTCTTGACTGGTGATAATCAAAGGCCAAAATGACATTCCTCGCAAATTTTGAAGTATAATTAGTGGAAAACTCAAAAGTTTGTTAACTTTTTCCGATAATTGAAAAGTACTACCACTAATTATGACGTTCTGAACGCTTACATTAAAATTAGGTGAACAAACTTGCTTACGGCTAATTGAAACTACTAATTTATTCCACTGATTTCGAGGTTCTGAATGAAGCTTTAATCATAAAATTATTTTTTGTACTTAGTATTTGCCTTGGTTCCTATAAGTTGTCAGTAAATATTTTTAACGAATTCCCTTGTTCTAGGTGAAACTGCTGACACATTAATGGCGTTGCGCTATTGCAAACAAAGAGGTGCCCTCATCGTGGGTATTACCAATACCGTCGGCAGTTCAATCTGCAGAGAATCACATTGCGGTGTACATATTAATGCTGGTCCTGAAATCGGTGTAGCTTCTACTAAAGCTTACACTAGTCAGTTTATTTCGTTGGTTATGTTTGCCTTGGTAATGAGCGAGGATAGATTGTCACTGCGTAAAAGGAGAGAAGAAGTAAGTATTTTTTGCTTAGTTTTTTTTACAGTTTGTTCATCATATCCTTTTACAATAATATATACAGGATGTAAAGCACTAAATATGAAAAAAGTTTAGGGTTCGAGTAATCGCGAATCTACTGTATATGGTTGTATGATTAAATAATACCATTAATATTTGTTTTTCAGATCATCGATGGACTAAAGAATCTTCAAGAGCAAATTCGTAAAGTTCTGTCGTTAGATGGAAAAGTGAAGAGTTTAGCTGAAAACTTATTTAACAAAAAATCGTTACTTATTATGGGTAGAGGATTTAATTACGCAACATGTTTAGAAGGCGCATTGGTAAGTTGCATTTTTTTAAGCGGTTATATCTATCTATTCCTCGCATAAACAAATTATTTTTCGAGATTATTGTGCATAGTTTAGTTTGAGACATTAGTGTGCATAGAGTGTAAATTGTAAAGGAAGAGAAGTGGATATTATTTAGAATAGAGTTGTTTAGATTCGTGAGCTACCCACACTTAAGAGTACTTCCATACTTTGGGGTGCACAACCTTAGAAAAAAATGGTCACGCAAGCACGTCCAAAAAAGACTCTTTTTTATAGCCAAAAAGGCTACCAAATAGATAAAATCTACGTTAAGGGATCATATTTTTTAAAAAATTAGAAACCCCATCTACCAAAATGTATTGCTCCTAAATATACACGCTAATGTCCTTTTTGTAGTTAGTGGAAGTCCCCCAATCCGACGGTGATAATTACAATCGCGACCTGCAAGTGTGCGGGTTGCATATGTATACGGGCCAGATCGAACGTCTCTGTTCGCGGCGATCAAAGGGTGTGGGCGGTAAAACTTTGACCAATTAGATCTAATATTCTGATGAGCAGCGAACGAAGCAATCAGGCAACGCGGTCAAATAAATCTGACGAAAGATGACAACATGCGTGAATCTGGCACGTTACGCATATTCGGCATTAGTATTAGTGTACGTGCACATCATATAGTTATAAACTCTATACAGATTATCGCCTATCCCTGCAATGTGTTGGAGTTGAAGCCGAGTTAGAGACAACTAGATAACCGATCCATGGATATTTCACATAAGTTCGTCTGTTAGGCAGACACCGGCGCAAAATTCCGAATGTCAATTAGCCCTTACTGTGGGGATTAGCTAATTTGTCGATACCAAACGAAAACCGTACGCAGTTGGACGAAGCCGTACGAATGAACTGCTGGTGCTAGAGTCTAGTCTTTTATTAGTCTAGTTATCCGATCGATAATTCAAAATCCAGGCTTGCGTATTACGCTTGAGCACGCCTAACTGAGCGACTTATGCAAATTCCTTCAGAAGATTTATATACCCATTTCACCGGCTCGGCTTCACAGAATGCAGTTTGGGGTCCATATAGTTTATAAATATACTTTATAAATATATGGTGCACATACAAGGCGGAAGCAAGCGAGACCTTGGCGGGGAAAAACCAATAGATCTCAATGCGTGTGTGCATACTTGAGGCATGGCTGACCGAGACGTTGCGAATTGAACCTATACAGGGTGTCATTGAAATGGTGTAAAAAAAATCGGGGGGTGATAGTACTCCTAAAAATAGTAAAAAAAAGTTCCTATAAGTATAGGGTGGAAAATGCATATTAAAAGAGTTAGGGGCACTGAAAGGGTGAATTTAAAAAACGGTTGTTTTGAAATTGTAGGCTTAAAAAACGAGATAAAATTTCGAAAAAAAAAACCTGCCATTATTTGGAAAAGCGGAAAGGGTAGTTTTTGCAAGGGTAGGGGATTGTTTCGCGAATAACTTTTTTGGGGTTATTTTTTTTTTGCAACGTGGCTTTATTTTTTTAAAACTACATACTTTTTCCTACAAAAAGGGTATTCTTGTTTCACATCGCCCAGAGCGATGGTTTTCGAGAAAATTGAAGGCAAAGAGTTTGCTCTGATGGGTTGCTAACTGGTTAATCAACATAAACTTATGAAAGTTATGGCGGTTCAAAAGTAACCAAGTAGTTATTAAATAATTAATTGGAAAATCATAAATTTCATGATATTTAAAACATCTTATCGCTTTAAAAACGAAATAAACTTTTTTGGTTTTAAAAAAAAATTGGTTTACTTAGTGCCGATTAATACTGAAGAGCAACTACGGCAACGCATTATTGACTGTTCCAATCAAATTCGGACAACACCAAGGATATTCCACAGGGTACGCAGATCGTGGAGAAGAAGATCAGATGTCTGCATTGAAGTGAATGGTGGTCACTCTGAACATTTACTATGAATGAATTAAGGACTGCATTATTTTAATATTGAATTTTGGTAATTGGATTATTTCGCTTTTTAAAGCAATAAGATGTTTTAAAAATCATGAAATTTTAATTTTTTAATTAATTATTTGATAACTACTTGGTTACTTTTGATCCGCCATAACTTTCATAAGTTTATGTTGATTAACCAGTTAGCAACCCATCAGAGCAAACTCTTTGCCTTCAATTTTCTCGAAAACCATCGGTCTGGGCGATGTGCAACAAGAGTACCTTTTTTGTAAGAAAAAGTATGTAGTTTTCAAAAAATGAACCCACGTTGCAAAAAAAATAACCTCAAAAAAGTTATTCACGAAACAACCCCCCACCCTTGCAAAAACTACCCTTTCCGCATTTCCAAATAATTTTTCAGTATCACCATTTGATTTAGGGTCAAAATTTATGACAGAGGATTTTTTTTCGAAATTTTATCTCGTTTTTTAAGCCTACAATTTCAAAACAACCGTTTTTTAAATTCACCCTTTCAGTGCCCCGAACCTTAATATGCATTTTCCGCCCTATACTTATAGGAACTTTTTTTACTATTTCTAGTAGTACTATCACCCCCCGATTTTTTTTACACCATTTTAATGACACCCTGTATATACCGCTCCTCTCCGTACCCTCTTACTCGCTTCCTCCTTGTATGTGCACGAACACTAATATAGAAATTTAGACTTTTGTTTAGAAAGTAATGTTTAAACCTTAGCGCCATATCGAAAAATAACCAATGTTTTTGTGAATCGAAAAATTACCAGGAACATTGCCCCGATTCTGCTTTGTAATGCCGCATATGCGGTCGCGGCATAAGAGTACTTCAATTGGTGGTTTTTCGATATGGCATTAAAATTTATACATTACTTTCTAAACAAAACTCTAAATCTCTATATTACTGTTCGTGCACACACAAGTAGGAAGCTCCAGGGGGTTAGTCTTATTTTTTTTCGATTTTATTATAATTTTCTTTCAAGTGCTTTTATCGATTCAAATGAAATTTTGATGGTAAAAGTTACTATAAGTGTTACATATTTTAGTAGTAAAAAAGTGTCGATAGATTCACCAGGGATGAGCTTATGGGTCATCACTGGAATATTTTTCTAAAAAAAACTGTGCGCCAATTACTTTTTTCTCTGTTAATTGTGATTAATAAAATTGCGTTTATCTCATCAAGGAGATTGAAATCAAGAAAATATCGAAATATAACTTTTAATTTGCATGAAACGGCCTATACAATTTTGTTAAAAAGAGAAAAAGTCAGTGGCGCACATGTTTTTTTTAAGAAAAATATTTCATTGATAACCCATATACACGTCCCTAGTGAATCCGTTGACACTTTTTTAGCATTAAAATGTCGCACTTGTAGTAATTTCTATCCTCAAAATTTTAATGGAATTGTTAAAAGCACTTAGAAGAAAATTATAATAAATCACACTATTTATTTTATTATAAAAAATAAAAATTAACACAAGAATCACCCTGTAGCAACGACGCAAAGCTGAATCGGACCTATGTTCGTATAAAAAATAATTGTTGTTTTTACGTGGGGATTCTCCCCACGAGGATGGCACTTTTTTTTGAAACACCTTTTTACAAGAGTTGGCTCTCATTTTAAATTCGCAAGTAAATTGTGTTTTTTTCTGTCAATTTTTGGACCTTGTCTCAAAATTTCTCATTCCCTCGTTAGACAAACTTTAATCTTGAAACATAGCCTGATGTATATTTTTTAATTTTAGAAAGTTAAAGAATTAACTTACATGCATAGTGAAGGAATTATGGCAGGTGAACTAAAACACGGACCATTGGCTCTCATTGACAATAATATGCCCGTTATCATGATTATTACAAGAGACCCAGTATATGTAAAATGCATCAATGCTTTGCAGCAGGTAAGGGTATTATAGTTTACTGTATAACAAATCTTGATAATTTTATTTACTATAATATTAAACATCAGACATTCACAATATGAAGATAGAAATTTAGACCTAGTGATTCTAAATTGATGGTCTGGTCGTCTATACAAACCCAACCCAGAAGTAATTTTGACTAATAGTCCAAAACAGTTTCTACAATGCTAATATCTCACATAACATTTTACATTCTTTTGGTTTACCCGCTTAATTTCAATTTATTTCTACTTCGTTAAATTTTAATCATGCCTACCATGTGTAGGAACTTACAACCCAGCATTTCTTTCTATCTTTATCTAGAAACTGACTATAGCATAAGTCATTTACTTTGATCCTTGTTTTTCTTTTTAAAATGCAGAACATTGACTTAAAGTCCCGTTCTCAGAACATATCGGCTATCGCCAGCGACACGTCAAAAGAACCAATCAGATTTGTACAAAATTCAAACAGCTGTCAATTTTAAATTTTGTGCAAATCTCATTGGTTCTTTTGACGTGTCGCTCGACACTATATCGCTATATCAATTTTTTTTGAAAATACTGGTGGTATTTGAGTAAAAAGATTAGTAAAGAGCTATCAACAAACTTAGGTCGAGCTTGATATGGAATTAATATGGCTGACTTAAATTCCGGTTTCAGTACGATTTTAATTTATTATTTAAAACATGTAAAAATATAATGTAGGTTAGTTAGACTCAATAATTTGTTGCAGAATATCTAGCTACGCAACAGAAGCCTCGTTACATGTATAAAATTGTAGGTATCAAAAGGAGACAGGCTTTTAAAGCCTGTCTCCAAATCAGATATTTTGATGCGGTAGTTTCGCTACTACATAATAGAGGGCGATAAATTTTTTAAAAGAAAATAGTTTTCTACAAACGAAATTTAAAAGTATTTTGTGCAGTGTTGCCATTGTTTAATTCATATTGTAATACTTCCTGATAAAGTCTACCTTCAATTTGCTACATCATTTACTATATCTTTGGTGACATTGTAATATGATAGAACGATGATGCATATAAAGTGGTACCTTCTATCATACCATATTATGATACTACTTCCTGACGTTCGATTGAGCTCATATTTGACATATAATTTCGTATTTTTGATGACATATCAAGTGGAACTATAATATAGTACCACTTGATATAATAATATTATATATAAATATATAACTTAATTAGTGTATATTAAAAATGTATTTTTTGAGTATATGTTTTGTAATAATATACTTAAAACTATTTTAAAAGCCAAACGAATAATTAACATAAGTGTGTCTGACAAGAAAAGAAGAATAGAAAGAAACTATTATACACCAGAAAAAGAATGGGATGCCAATTAAAGTATTTTTGAATCTGGCAACTGTGCATACTTAGACGAGCTTCAAGGGTGTCGACGTGCCGTCGATCTAAAACATATCTAAAACCGAAAGTTCAAAATTTCCAATTTTATTCTGATTATAATATTGTCGCGCCATCTAGTATTTTATTTGTGCAATTTTAGCTCTTTCATTTCGAGTATTTTTCTGTTGCGTAGCTAGTTATTCTGTGGTTTTAGTCTCCTTCCTTAATTTTTTTATTCAAAGGCTGATAGTAATATTTGCTAAATTGTAATTGGTAATATGACTAAATTTTTGTTTGTTCTTACTAGGTAAAGTCACGTGAGGGAGATCCGATTTTAATTTGTGAAGAAGGAGATTCTGAGACGATCGCCTTTGCGAGCCAATATTTAGAGGTACCGAGAACAGTCGATTGCTTACAAGGAATCTTAACTGTCATTCCTATGCAACTCTTATCTTTCCACATTGCTGTAAGACGAGGCTGTAATGTTGATTGTCCCCGTAACTTAGCTAAGAGCGTTACCGTAGAATAATATTAAATAAAACAACATCCAGGGTCCATCATAACACTTCAACATGTCAATATCAAATGTGCTTTTACTATAATGGTATTATCAATTTATAAAAATTGAACCTTAATTATGTGAAATTATGTACATTATCTGGAAAATAAGACTATAAAATTACGTTTTATCTCTTCAAAGTATTAAACCTTAGATCTCAATAAGAGAGAACATATATTCAATATAGAATAAGTATTATTTGAGATTATAAACTGTTAATACACGATACTGTTTTAAATTCCAAATTATGCGTTTATTTTTATATCAACTTATGTTTATAAAACTTAGAAATAAATCCAATTATTTACTGCAATATTGTTGAGTCAAAATTGTTATAAATGTTAAGTTTATATTTTTTATATTTTATTCTATATCCTAATTATTATATATGTGTATAGATATAAGAAATAAACTGTATAATTGAATTCTTAGAACGTTTTATTTGTTTCTCGTCAGAGAAAATAATATTCACACATTGGCAAACGAGTTTTACAAACCTAGCCTCAATTATCTGAAGATTTGTCAAATATAATAAAATTTAGACAGTGACGGAGAAATTTTTATTAGTTTAGGTTTATATGCATTTTCTACTATGTTAGCATTTTATTTCTCTTACTTTTAACTGGCTATAACATTATGTTTGGAGATACAACATCCATTAAAAAATATTTTTTAACTAAAACATATAAAAATATGGTATAAACTTTTTTTAATGGGGACACCCTGTCTAAGTATGTGTGTATTGGATAGCACACTTCTGATTTGAAACATATAGGCTTGGTGCATTCCAGTCGATTATTAAAATTTCGAGAGCAACGGTCCGTACGGCAGAATTCATAACTTTCCGGTTCTGCGTTTCACGCAGTCTCTTTGTCATATATTTAAGTAAGCAAAGTGAGCAAACAAAGTGCCAATTAGATAATCAAAATATTAAATAGATATGTACAGTGTGGCGCCTCTCATACGCCGCGGAAGCTCCAAGGAGAACGGTAGTTTATATCGAATTGAAATTTTGGCAGCAAATGTAGATTAACTGAAAGCATTTTATAAAAATATATATAATTATACAGGGTGTCCCCCCAAAAAGTTACACATCAAAGTTGTGTTTTTTCTAATGGAACACCCTATATATTAATTGATTTTCGGATTCTAGGAAAAAAATTAAGGTGAGTTTTATTAAAGAAGCATATACCTAAAATCTAAGGATTTTGACATATTTCACATTTTGTGAAAATGAAGAGTAAATTTTAAATTTCGATAACAGCTACTTAAAATTTAGTTGACCATTGTATGTTAAACCAAATTGAAATTTGATCCGAGAAGTTATACAGGGTGAGACAAAATTAATATGGAACATTAGTCACATTTAAAAGCAAGTTACTCATTTATTTTAAATGGAACACCCAGTATAGTTTTCCGGTATTCAATGGGGAATTTAAATATCTTCAAAATATTATTAAGGTTGCCTACCCCGCAGACAAAGATTTTCCCAGATATTTTAATTTTTACGATTTTGCATCAGTAAATCTTTATTATTTGAAAAAATATAGGTGGCTAAAATAAAGGTATATCACACATACCTTTTGTTCATTTAACAAAAATTAAAGATTGTAGAGTAAAATACTCAAGGGTAATAAAAAGATACACGTTTAAGACATATTTTAATTATTACAGAATTAAAACTAGATATAAACCTATAATTATGCAACAAAACTTAGCTAGATGAAATCAAATGCTCATAATGCTTCCTTTCCTGTTAACTAAATAAAATGATTGTCTTTTCAAAAGAATCTTATCATTTTAAAACGCATATGTGGAGTTATACCAGGTTATACCTCGAAAAGCAGCTACAATATCTCTCATGTTGTCGACACTACTTGGTCGGGTTTTGTAAACACTGTCTTTAACATATCCCCATAAAAGAAACCCACACTAATGATAATAAAATCATATAATATAATAAAATCAGGAGCATTTAAGTATTCTATTAATTGGTGAATGCACACTGCATTCACCAACTAATAAAATCATATCAATTCAAAGTTACGTCAGATATATCACAGCCACCTAGATTTTATCAAATAATAAAGATCTACTCAGATCAAATCATGTAAATGAAAATATCTAGGAAAAACCAAACCAAACCAAACCTTAATAGTATTTTGAAGAGACATGAATTCTCCATTGAATATGGGAATAATATACTGGGTGTTCCATTTAAAATAAGAGAGTAACATGGTTTTAAAGGTGACCATTATTCAATATTAATTTTGTCTCTCCCTGTATAACTTCTTGGATCAAGTTTTAATTTGATTTAAAGTACAATAGTTAATTTAACTACATATTAGGTTATACCGGGTAAATTCCAATTTAGGTAGCTTTTATCGAAATTTAAAATTTACTCTTCATTTTCATAAAATGTGAAATATGTCAAAATCCTTAGATTTTGGGTATATAGTTCTCTTATAAAACTCACCTTTATTTTTCTCCCAGAATCCAAAAATTAATTAATATATAGGGTGTACCATTACAAAAAACAAAACTTTGATATGTAACTTTTTTTGGAGACACCCTGTAGAACTCTCTATATTTTTAAAAAATGCTCTGAATTAACCTACATATGCTCACAAAATTTCATTTCAATACAAACTGTCGTTCTCTTTGGAGCCCCCGCGGCGTGTGAGAGGCGCCACCCTGTACTATGAGGATAAAATATAATTCAATCAATATTAATAGTATACATCTTTTTAATCAACTGGATTTAATCAACATACCTTAAAAAAATTCGTTAAGTGCAGATCAAACTAGATAGCCCTAGTTATGTCCCAACTAGTAAAACCAGTGCATAAAATGTGATCGCTACCGTAGTTGAAGCAGCTGGCGTTATTACTAATCTAAAAAGTTTTATTAGCTTGAATAATAAATTATAATACGTTAGACCTTGAAGATAATCAAAATATTTGCATTTCTATTTTTTTAGAATTTCCACAATAATTGTACTTACTAATACTTTTTAAATAACAAATTTTTCTTGTACTCGCCATAGAGAAGAACTCCCTTTTAAACCTGTTTATTTGTTTGGCGCCTTTTAACGGTATTCTCCGATGGTGGCAGCACCGGCGGAGAATACACCAAGCCTGTATTAGTATATGCTCTTTGTTATTATTACATTTATATAAATTTGATATGGGTAAAAACTGTACACCGACTCGACATTTCTGACTTTGGATGCTGATTTTCGTGTGTTGTCTCTCCGACTTACCAAGACTTCACTTGCACCTAAGACTGCACTTGCCGATAGGGTATAATTTAAAAATTGGTGGAGCAAAATAAAACAAGTTATTTTATGAAGAAACGATATTTTTATTGCTTTATTATAATTATATATACACTCATATAAATTAAATAAAAATGTATTATTAAAAATAAAAAATATAAACTGATAAACTTTCTCTTAATCTATAATATCAACTAAGTCTGAATCGGACACCAACAATAGAAGAAATACTTGTACAAAAATAATGAATTCAAATACGAATTCGATTTTAGAAAAACCATTATGAAAAGACATACAGTACAATAATTTAAATCTCTTAAACAACAAATATTAATTTTATTAATAAGAACAGATGTATCATTTACAAGACATATTTATTTATAATCATATTTTGTAAATAAAGACATGTCATCTGCAACTCAAAATGTTTAAACACCATTTGAATAAAAATCCTTAATTATAGTTTTAGATTCTGTATTAAAATGATTTATATTTCATATATTAGTGACATTATCATATAAAAAATATGTTTTGTGCACAACCTTTTTATCTCCAAAAATGTTATTAAATATCTATATTTTATATATTATTTAGTAACAAATTTTTGACAATACGTTTAATTGATCAGAACATGTAAATGCATTTGTAGTATTTAAGGACCTAACATAAGGAGAATACGTAAATAATAACAACAAATTAGATTATACCGCAACACAAATTAAAATAATACTAAATTAATAAGAAAAAAGTAGAAAAATAATATAAATGCTCTGATCAACTACTATAAACATCATAAGACTTTTATATATTTAATTCTATGGAAGTAATACAATGTACAATAATGTTTATGCAAAAGAAAGAAAAACTCGAGAGTTAGAGCAAACGCCAAAATAGCCTCACGTCATGGTCATTGTTGTAATCATATTGTTAGTTTACAATTACAAAAAAATCATTTACACTTAACTTTAAAATTTTAATCAATTAAATTAAGTATGTAATATACAGATAATTTCAGTGCTAATGCATGACAATAAACTGTGTCCTTGATAAATCCCGTTTCCTAAAAGGAACGCATTTGACAGCAGAAAACGTTAAATTCCAATATTTTGTGTAAACATTTAATATATACCAGGTGCGTCTCAAAAGTGGCTCACGCCTATAACTTTTTTATTTTTTCAAATAAAAAATTGAGATTTGGAATGTTAATATATGACATAAATTAGGATTGATTGACGTATTCAGTTGTTTTCCGTCACTTCCTGTTTCGCCGGAAATGACTACATCTTTTGATTTTTAAATGGTACCTTCGGTTTTTTGTTGCTTTATTCGATGGAAAATGATACCCTGAATAGAATGACATATCATATGTCAAATTTGACATTTTCAAATATGGCTAATTTGAAATTGCAACATGCGATTTATAACGACAATTTGACTCGAAATACCAATTGTGTGGTACCAAATTATTCGTAAAAAAATGCTTTTTCCAAATATGCTAATGAGCCACCCCCGTTCCATTTGAAAAAATTGAGATTTAAAAATACGATTTGGACATCTTTTAACCAGCCAGGACAAGACACGAATAGCATTAGAAGATTAAATATATTTTTTCAAGACTCCTTGATTAAAAATTAGTGTTTTTAACACAGCCATCGCTCTAGAATGAAATTTAAAATTCAATTTTGTTTTAAGCAAAAATGTCAAAAGTTGACATGATATGTCATTCTATTCAGAATGTCATTTTCTATCAAATAAAGTAAAAAAATATCGAGGGTGCCATTTAAAAATCAAAGGTTGTAGTAATTTCCGGCGAAACAGGAAGTGACAGAAAACAACTGAATACGTCAATCAATCCTAATTTATGTCATATACTAACATACCAAATGTCGTTTTTTTATCTGAAAAAATCTAGAAGTAATAGGGGTAAGCCACTTTTGAGACGCACCCGGTATAAAGACTAGGCTTTACTTTTAAATTAAAATGACAAACAACTGTCCCAGTAAACAAAAGCTAAATAAAAACCTAGTTATTATAGTAAGACTTTTTAACATTGCCGACGTGTGGCATTACTTTGCCTGTTTCTAAGCCCAACTTATAAAATTACTACATATATTTAAAGTAAATGGCAGATAACCTTCCATACATATTAGAACTGTGAACTATATACAGGGTGAGTCTTAAATAATTGCAAATATTTTCAAGGCAGGTAGACCTTGATAAAAGAAAAATATTTTCTCTTTACCGTTTTCCAAATAAATGCAGCAGTTTTCAAATAGCTCAGAATCACTGTTATTAAATATTTTAACTGAGAAAATTATAAAAAATACATTTTTTTCAAAATGTTCAACACTTTTCACAAAAAACCTCATATACCTCTCTGGATCAAAATATACCACCTCTAAAATTATTTGCACTTATTAAAACACATCCTGTATATATATTAGCAAAAATATGTAGTGATTACATTTCACGAAAATAAAGTTCATATTACTTATTAAATATGAGCACTACAAGAGTCGATTCTTGTACATTGCCTAAACATTTCTAAGCACGATGTACGTATTTTTGGCCCTCTACTAAAACGATTTTTTGAAATAAAAAAACAGTACATTTTTACAAAAAAAAAGGTTTTAATTGACATTTTAACAGTGTTTCATTATAAATTAGTTTAGCTAATAGAAAAACAAATATCTACAAAATTATAAGGTACTGAATATTTTTAACACGCACAAGAGATAGGGTTGATAGTGACATTTAATCACTTTTAACGCCTTAAAACATTTTAATAAATATCAGTCAAAAGTTTCATCACTAAAGATTATATTCAAACATACCAATCGTATCCCAAATATCTAACCATTGCCGCCCATTTCTCAAGAATAAATATAACCAAACAAGCTAAAATTTGTAATAAATACAACACACTTAACTCCTGATTTTGCTAGTACCATTAGTTACAAAATAAAACAAAATCACAAATCCAAACTCTTATATAGTGTAGATTTTATATTGTAGTGTATTTTATTTTATTCTTTTGTGGTTCATTTGAACCATAGCCAGGTAACATTATCATATAGGATGTCAAAGGACCAAACAAGGCATAGTTACATAAGAAGCATTATATTTATTACTCAATTTGCATCAAAAAGTTAACTAATTCATTTCATGGCTTGTTAGGTAATATTTTTCTCGCTTAAACGGTATTATGATTATATATGAATAAAATGTGCAGATTTATTAATAGGAATTAGAAATGAATTTTTTATTGCACTTAACACTCTTTTTGTACAATATTAAAACTCAGATTAATACTCAGGACAGTTTTGTCAATACTGCTGCACATTTTCAATAAAATCTATCAAACAAACAACTTAGAGATCATTAATTCACATCTACAAGAGTGTATATAGAATGCTAAATATTATGGAAAAGAACTAAATGGACAGAAATCAATCTATTCCTGATAATGATATTTTGGATGACTCTGAGAATAAATGCAAAATATATAAAATTCGAGAAACTAAAAAAAAATAATAAATATAAAAAACTGGTCTCACATCACGAGTCTTATCCTTAAGAATATAAAAAAACATTTCCTATAAAGCTACAATGAAATAAAGTTTTAACTTCTTTGGAATTTAGGTATTTTTTTTAATGTTTTTTCATTATTTTTATCAACAACCTATATACACACATACACAAATTCAAATCATATCAAAAAATTTAAGAATTCTATAATACAAGATAATGCATTTACACCAATAACAATAAAGTTTAATCTAGTGTCTATTACACAGAATTTTTTCAGAGTAATGTTTACTATTTTAAAAAACAAGAATGTGAAAATAAACTTAAAATGAGTTCATGCAGCCAAATAAAATAAAATAAGAAATATATTTTTGCTCATGCGCAGTATAATAAAGTCGAATAAAAGTTAAGTTTAATGATTGTTTAACTTTATTTTATTCTTATTTTATTTCGCTGTAGAAACCATCATTATTCCAAAAATGTAATTTTCTTATTTCCTTAAATAATATTAATTAGACCTAATGTTTTAAATAGGTTATCCAAATTATTTCTCTCGATACCAATCTGTGTTAAGAGCCTTTTTTTAGAATAAGTATTTTCTTTCAGTAAGTAGCATTTAAAGCACCAAATTAATTTACAATTTATCTATGTAAAACTCAGATCAGATTTTAAAAAAACTAGTCAACGATTCTGAATAGTTCTTTGTTTTGAATGCGCGAAAAAATGAAACTTTGTGGTTTAGAAGACTAAGGAGTTTCACGCTCATGACCTAATACACGTTTTTTTTTACAACTGGTATATTTAGTATTTTATTGATCAATGTGCAAAGTATAATTTAGTAAATTATACATTGAATTCGAAATAAAACTTAAAATTACAATAGAAGTAAATAATATATATTAATATGTAAGTATATAATTAAAATTACCAAATTGGTAATGTCAAAAATTATTAACTTTGAAAAAAAATAGACAGGGTTGGGTAACAACGAATTTTGTGTATGTAGAAAAGAGCGTAGAGAATGTAGAATATTAAATAGAAAATGTATAAAATCCGGGAACAGGTACAAAATTAATTTTGTATATTTAAAGCCGTTTTTTCACTTTAGAAGTTTCTTCCTGAATATTTTCTTAGTGTTAGAATTGTAATAAGTGTGCGTGCGCAATCTCCCTATTCTGTAACGATACTAACTTTCTGAAGATAAGAGCCAGTAATCGATCTGAAGACTATTAGAATGTTTTTTCTATTTACTCAGAAGACTGCACAAAAAGGTCTAATTTGTAATTTCGGTTGTTCCTTTTTTTAATTTTACCACTGTAGTTTGTATTTCTTACTTTCATCATGTTAGGAGTTATTTTTTAATTCTCCTTGAGTTTTACCGATGTTTACAGAATTATTATGTATTACTATCTTACTATCGAAAACTGTTTTTTGTTAAACCTAAAACACTCTATAGCAAAAATTTACAGAATTAAAAATATCAGTAAACTTTGACTATAGTGTGTCCAATAAATCAAGGAAGATTTCGACAAACGACATCCAAAAAATGACAGAAAATACAACATGCTTATGAATGACACAGCTGTCATTGCCACAAATCCTCTCGTTGTAACACTATATCTATTTAAAATAATATGGAAGTTAATAGTTAAGCTTTATTATTATTAGTTTATTTCTTGTACTAATCACTGTGTTAAAGTATTTAAAATAAATATAAACTAAAAAAAAACGGCTTTCGATATATACAAAACTCATTTTCTACGTCTAGACAAGCACAAAAAATGTAGAAAATTAATTCTCCATAGTTTCGTTCCAACGACGGAGAGAACCGTACTCGGTACGGTTTGGTTTGGTCAGCCACGAGAGAATCGTTTAGTGGACGATAACTTTTGCGTTCCAACAAGAGTTGTCACCATTAATGAATAGTGAATCGATTCCGGAACCGTAATTTCGATGCCAGCCTGAAAGCAAGAACCATAGGGACTGAACTGCGCATTAAGAGTGTGTCAGCACTTTATTGATTTTTTCTGGACTTTATTCCTTTAGCCATTTCTCTTTTTAATTTTGACAGTTTATTTATCTGTTGTTTTAACGACGTTTTGAAGCTTAAAGTTTTATTTGATATTTATCGTGCATTTATTTTAAATATTTCTCTATTTTTTGAACTATGATGAGTGACGAACGGGACAGTGATTCGAGTCTTTGTTGGATACCAGCGAAAATGATTTGAACAAATGATTCAGACGTACAAATATAAATAAATCTCCCTCCCAATTTATTAATTGTCTTATAGTGTATAGTTCAAGCACGTAAATACCGTACGATCGAGAAAAAACGGCGTCCAGTTGGCTTGGAAATGATGATCAATGCCATTCTCCATATAATTTTACATATAAAAAATTACAGCGATCTTCATTTCATAGCCATCGCTAACGCCGTTTTTTTTTCGATCATACGGTATATTACTCATTTTGAATCCCTTAGATAATAAACATGGTATAAAAAAAATCTATCTAACCCTTAGATCTAACCAATAACAATAACAAAAAATAAGGTTATTAATTCGATTCCAGCGTAAGGCGCCACAGCAGCCAGGGCGAATTCTAAAATCGATTCCCAAACCGTTCCGACTGCATTTAATTTACTGTCCTCCATTCACGCAGTTGTGCAGCTCTGAACTGTTCAAGAACGCGATACTCCCATTCCATTCAATTGAGTCATAAAGTTCAGAACTGTTCCGCGCCACATGGAGGCACCAGGCTATCGCGCACAGCTCCTTTCAGAACCGTTCTGAGTAGCCCAGGGCGTAAAGCTCTGGAACTTGAAATTCGCGAATGGAGGACAGCAATTTTGGTATCGTAACAGAACTGTCCTAGTCGACACATGCGCACAAATTCAATCCCGCCGATTCCAACAACCATTCTAGAACGGTCCTAATTTCTGCATTGGAACAAAGTTCATATATAAAATTTTCTACCTACCCAACCCTGTGAGTGACAAACTTCAAATCAAAATATTGCTACTGATCCAATAGTAGAAACCTGACTTTTACCAGCTGTAAAAAAATCTCATAAGATTCATTCAATCTTGCATTCCAAATAAAAAATAAGAACCCATGAAACTATACAAACTATAAGTGTCTTTCTGAACAGATATAAAAAATACATTATTAATGATATAAGGAACCTAACCACAGAATACCTTAGCTATACAGAATCGACAGTAAGAGTCGGTTGTTTTGAAGTATGTCTCAAATTTTAAGGGAACAAATTTTGAAGTACAGCGAGAAAAATTATTTCTTTAAACAGCTGTTATTTTATTGTGACGTTTTATTTTTTAATAAATTTAGTAAATACAAATTCTAAAAAACATAATTTAAAATTTAATTTTAATATAAATCTGTAAAATACACGTAAAATAAAAAGGAAATCTGACTGCATTTCTCTGCTTTCCCAACCTATGCTTTCAATTATTTCGGTACAAATATCGATTTCTACACAAAAATATATTATCAATAAAAAGAGTTTTACTAGTCTGAAAGATTTTTGCTATTCATAAAAAGTTTTTACATGTAAAAATCTAGTAAATCGACATAGACAAAAACAAAGCATCAAGTAATCAAAATTTGACAACGTGTGTCATTAAATTTGACAAATATACTAACTTAAAATTTGATCCACAAAAAAATTGCCCATGTCGCTTCTGTATAGTTAGATAATTGTGTGACCTAACAGCAATCTGACATACTTTCGGGAATAGAGTCTTCATCGTGACAAGACGATTTTTCGTCAGGATCGTAGTAGACTTCTGCACCTGGGAAAATATACCTACTTGGCGGCAGCAGATGGAAGGAATGCGGCGGCAGGCGATCGGCCAGACTCCTTTTTATTTTCGGTTGCCAGTAGCCGCGCAGGTCTTGGCTTTTGTCGTCGAAGCACGATGCGGTGTCGGATTTTTTCACGCACGACGAGTCACTTACGGATAGATCTATGTTGAAAGTGGTGCCCTCTTTACTTTCCGTTTCCAAATCGGTGAAATTGGAGTTTTCGCCTATACCCGAGTCTCTGGCGGAGTCTATGCTTATGTGCCGTTCTTTTATTTGTTTACCTGAAATGACAAGGATTTTGTTACGGAAGTTATATTGAAATGACTAGCGACATCTCTCGGGAACGTACGAAATGGTTATTTTCGATAGCGAAGATGACGCCCTATAGAAGGAAAAGTACTTCATAACGGCCAGAGCTGCAACAAGTCAGTTTTGAAAACACTTAAGTTTTAAGTCATTTCTAAAATCAAAATGATTTAAGTCTTAAGTCAAATTCAACATAAAGTTCAAATGACTTAAGTTTTTGACTTAAATCAATATAACGTTATTTAAGTCGTTTTTGACTTAAGTTTATATTTTTGACTTAAATCATGATGATCTACAAGTTAAGTCAGTAAAATGACTTAAATCAATGTAATTATCCTCAAGTCAAGACAACCAATTTCTTGTAGTACCAATTAGCGATTTTCTTACTAGTATCATACTATTAATTTATTGTTAGTACAGATGAGACTAAAACTAGTGATGGGAAAAACCGATTAATTTCAATAATCGAGTACTCGAGTTTCAAGCGATTGCAATCACCGAGTGATCGTTCGAGCGAAATATTACTCGTATTTAAATACGGTTTTTCACCCGTCGCCTGTTGTAAGTCCTCGTTAACGTCACACGCTAAGCAGTATGTTGCGTGCGCACGGCACATATTCTTTCTGTGATGAATGGCAAGTAGCAAGCGGTCAACGATTCACTTGATCGCTTGATTTAGTTTATTTCAAAGCATTGTCGATGTAGGTCGTAAAATTTTGTCCCTCAGATACGCAACGGATAAATATATATACGGCGTCGTATAAATTTGCTACCTGCAATGTATGTAGAAATCGGCTTTTTATCGAGTATGTCACATTAAAATCGGATTTCAATTTATTTCATTCTAGGATCGCTTGCGTTCGTCGCTTGGTACTCGTCATTTGCATCGCTCGTTCATAATCGAGCGATGTCGGTTATTTCAATAATCGAGTACTCTCATCACTAACTAAAACCACATAAAATAAAACGTTTAATTTTCAGAACTAATGCAAAAATCACAAATGCAAAAACATTTTTTTTAATAAAATGTAACGGATTTTATAGTATTTTTATTAACAGTATAGATGTCATCGAATACATGTCTATTAAAAAGGGGTGATGTCTTTTGATCACTATGTAATGTATCGATGGCATAAGATAAGGGCTGGAGGATTTTAAGTAGTGATGAGATAACTCGAGCGAAAATTCGTTCGATTATTGAAATAACCGACATCGCTCGATTATGAACGAGCGACGAACGCAAGCGATCCTATCGAGCAAATTTGCTACATGCATTGCAGATTATATTTCTTCAAACATATTGTTCTTTTGATTGGGACCACATTGTTAATTATAGGACTATACAACGTTATCTGTTATATAACTGTGTGACAAAACTTTACAACCTACATCGACAAGGCTTTGATGCATGATCAAGCGAAACTACTCGTTGCTTGTCGCCCTATCATCGAAAGAATATGCGCTCTGGCTTACTGCTTGGTGTTACGAGTACAAGTACAAGCGACGGCGACAGCGAAAAACCGTATATTTAAATACGGAGCGAAATTTCGCTCGATTATTGAAATCGCTTGAAACTCGAGTACTCGATTATTAAAATTCATCGTTTTTTCCCATCACTAATTTTAAGGTACTCTTCAATATATTCAAGATAAATTCCTTTCATTCGTCTTTCGGGCTACATAACGGGGTCGGTGATTCACTTGAAAGGCTGACTCCCTACGCAAGCGTAACACAACAAATACTCAAGACCGGTTCCGAAAAACTAACGCTTTATTTTCTAGTGATATTGAGCATTGTGCTGCCCCAAAATGTGTCATAAAAATATATAAAAATCTGACTTGAGCGTTTAATAAAAAGACTTAAATCTTTTTCTATTCCGGAATAAAGATTTAAATCACAAGTCATTTTGAAAAAGGCTTAAATTTTAAGTCTAAAATCAGCTTTCGAAAATGACTTAAAATCAGATGACTTAGGTCATTAAAATGATTTAAATCAAAAAAAGACTTAAGTTTTCTGAGCTTGCAGCTCTGATAACGGCGAACTGAATTTTAGCGAGGTCAAGCCCTAGACGTCATTTCTTGGCCTGTATGCTTCTTTATTTTTTAATAGCCCTTACTGCCAGTTGGCCGTAAAAAAGCCAGTGTAATTTATTTCTATACTCAGTAAAAATGATTCTTAAATGGTGTACTTTAAGATAAGAGAAAAATATTTTTTTGAAAATAGATTTGTGTATCTGGAAACGTTCTATCCTATTTTTGAAATGTTTTAGTCCATTTTTAGTAAATGATGTCTAGAGATTGACCTCGCTAAAATTATCATCGATTGTCATTCCCCAGCCCTCTTGAGGCCGTTTTTTTTTCGTCCATACGGTATAAATAGGCACAAAAAGCAACCAAACCTAACCTAACCTAAACAACATATAACAACAGTGATAAAGTTTGGAAAATCTGTTCGAAATCTATATCAAAACTATGAAGGGTAGAAGTAAGGAGAATCATATCTTAATGAGACTTTTGTGTTAAACGACAAGAAGTGGTCAACTAAAAAAAGGAAAATAAGGGTTCACTACATGACCACAGTGGCGCTAATAAGCAATAAGGTATCGAACTGAACGTAGCGGTTATAAATAAAGTGAAGTTAGTCAAAAATCGCATATTTATCTATCTTTTTTAACTATTTCTTGTTCTAAAATTTTTTGGCGCTTCTTTCAAATGTAGAACTTTAGCTACAGCAGCGTCATCGTAATAGAAGTCATCTCCTTACCTCTACGCTCCATAATCATAACCAATTAACAAATAACACATATATTTTTCAGAATTTTCAATGAATAATAAAAATAAATAAAAACTTACCCTTAATATCGCAACTACAAACTATTTCCTTCTGTATTGAACTAGGGCTAGTGCTTGTCACTGAAAACTCGCAAGTACATCTAAATGTTTCTTCTGATTGTTCAATACAGTTAACCTTGGCAAAATTATTCGTTACGATAGTATCAGAACATTGTAATTTTTCTACATCCGTTGAGGATTCTTCTCTGTAAGGTAATAATTCTGGAACTTCCGTCAAAACTTGAGGTGTATAAATTCCTTCTTCCCAATTTTGTCCTAAACTGTCATGAAACAAAATGAAGGTATTTTATTATTTCATGCAAAGAGCCTGTAATTCAAAATACATCAACAATATATAGCACATTCAATGATAAAGAGACCTAAGTCAAAAATATTAATAATTTGTGTTGTGCTAATTTATGAAAAATGTTTACTAGGAGACCTTGCACTCGATCATTGTCTATTTAGAACCTCTTTTCGCAAAAACTCATCCCAACTTTATTAGAATATTTTGAACAGGAAAGCGGTAGTAATGGCCCTTTATGTGCTGTTAAAAAGGTTAGTTTTGTTGATGTAAATAATAACTGTTTATATACAGGGTGGCGCACCTCATACTCCTCGGTTGATTATACGAAAACGGAAAGATGTAGAAACAAAATATTTTATGGGTATATGTGGAAAGACAATCTGCATAATTTAAAATTATTTTGAAATGTACAGGGTGTGTCAGAACTAAGATCCATACCAACGTTATATTTTTTTCTTATGGAATACCCGGTATTTTATTTCATTTTTGGATTCTTGAACATAAAATAAGACATTTATTATAAGGGTTTAATATGTTTAAAAGCTTTGGTTTTTGAGATATTCAACAGATATTTAAATATGCATGCTATAATAAAAAAGTTTGTCAACACCTTACATTACGTACATTACTTTTCAGAATTAATTCTTGTGCTGACTTTCAAGCCAGAGAAATAAACTTTACTAAAATTTGATTGCTTTCTTAAATGTATACAGGGGTATTAAAAATTGCTGATCTATTTTGAATATTTATTTTACATAAAAACTTATGTAAAATTTATATTTCGTTATTTCAAATGCAAAGTTATGTATTTTTTTAAATAAGTCGAAGCAGATTTAAATGCTCTTTCAAACAATATTAGGGTTTGCTATACCTATCTGACTTAGATTTTCAATAAAAAACGATTTTTCAATAAAATTGTAATCAAGATGGCTGGTGCCGCCATGGCAATTTTCTAGTGACACTTAGTAGCTATTTTCAAAATCGACATTAGTTTATGGGCTTTATTTTAATTTATAACAGGTTATTTTTGTTTAATTTGCCTCCAATATGTTTAATAAGAGTATTTATTATTTTATCAAGAAATATAAGGCAGTATCTGTGCTAGCGGAAGGAATGGATGTTACTAGTGATTTTATTTTGTGAGGACAATTGCTTGTGGGCCTGAAGGGTTTATGCTCAAAGATATCCAAATAGGAATTTTCTTGACAAGCGTTCCTTTGAAAAACTTGCTGATAGTGTGGCATATGAAAAACCTATTAAGCAGAAACCTATCATTGGAAGTAAAGAAAATGAATTTGCCTTAATAGGTTATTTTATAGAAAATCCAATATATCTACAAGTCGTCGTAATATAAATCAAACAACTACTTCTTTACTTTTTTTTTATAAAGATTAACATATTAAACCCTTATAATAAATGCCTTATTTTATGCCCAAGAATCCAAAAATGAAATAAAATACCAGGTGTTCCATTAGAAAACATATAACTTTGGTATGGATCTTAGTTCTGACACACCCTGTACATTTTAAAATAATTTTAAATTGTGCGGATTGCCGCCCAACATATACCCATAAAAAATTTTGTTTCTACACCTTTCCGTTTTCGTATAATCAACCGAGGCGAATGAGGTGCGCCACCCTGTATTTATAATTAATTTATTTTTGATTAAAAGAAAATATATAAAAGTGGGAAACGCGGTGCCGGTCAAGTGACGTTAATCACGTGACTAAAAGTTTATTTGGTATGAACTATAGAACGCATTTATGCCAAATTGCAAATTAAAAATTAAACAATAAATTTTATGCAAAACTTGTAATTTAAATTCATAAACTGTACTTACAAAAATAAAAAAGCATTTTACTTACAGTCTGCAGATGTGATTGATAATGGCATCACAGTCTCCTAATAGTTCGACATCGAAATGACAGTGAGGTAGCGGTTCTCTGTTGATAAGGATTTGCGGAACGTTGGCTGGAAGAGAACTGGGAATGAGAGCAACAGGTCGGACTTTGAGCGAACTGCCGATGACAAGTAGCAAGTCGCATTCGGAATTATCGGCAGTCATGGCTTCGTGAAACGTGTCTGGAAGACCTTCTCCAAAGAATACAATGTCCGGTTTCATTATACCAGAGTGAACCAAATCCTACAAACAAAGTAGAAATTATCGTTTAAGACAATTAAATTACAAATAACAACGAATAAAAAGAATTAGTAGAGATCAATAAAACCCCGTTCAAAATCAGCGACTTTTAGACGACGATTCGACGGTCAAGCACAACTTTCACACTGGAAGTTTGTAATTTAAGATCCATTTTTGTACAGCAATAAGTAATCCTAGAGAAATGTTCTTACTGGTATAAAAATCCAAGATCAGAAAATAGTTTTTATGAGAAAGATTGTCAGCAAAAATTTGAAAAATATACGCAAAAAATAGATACCTTATAATTTGTTGTTTCACATCCAAGATCGTCTGTTGAAACTGAATCTCCTTCATTGGCGTGACACTTTTCACAAAGTGGAATTTTCTGTGCCAAAACAATATCCCTTATTGCATCTGCATTTACTTTATGGTCGCACCTGGTGCATGTGGCTGTAGCAAAGGAACCATGACATTCAATAACCCTTTCAATTTGTGCCTCTTTCTCCAAAGTATCAATGTTTTGAGTGTAGTTTCTAAGAAGTTTATTGTGTTTCTCCAATAATTTTATAAACCTGTGGCAGGGACTTGGTTTGAATTTGCCTGGGTATATATCTCTAGCAAATTTGAAAAAGGGCCTCGGGTCTTGAGTGAAGAAACTGATATCAAACATTGCTTGTGGATCGGGTAAATTAGGAAAATCCATGGCTAGTCTGGAATAAATACCATCCCTTGACCTGAAATCGGGTATTCCGCACGATACCGAAACACCCGCACCGGTCAATACTATTATTTTTTGAGCACCTACAAATAAAAATTGTAGTTATATTTGTTACATACAACTTGATATTACAAATACCTTTTAGTAATCTTACTATATCGTCGAGAGTATTAACATGTCGAAGTTTATTTCTCCTAGGTGGTTCCGCAAATATGTTAATAACAAGTTTCCAGAGAGTAAAGTCATTAACATACTCTGGAATCTGATCCAAATCTACACCTGTAAATAAAGACAAAGTTTTTAATAAGGATACTGAAATTAGATTGCCTTTTTGTTTCATAAACATGAATTTAAAATGATTGGTTTTAAATTGTCACTCAATATTTAACTCTTTTTTCTAGGAGTACTTTTATTTTTTACAGTTTAGTTTAAACTAACAATTTTAGTGTCATTTAGAAACAATCTTGGATTGTCAGATTAAAATATTTGATAATATTTTAAGAATAAGTTCTGAAAACTGGTTTTATACTTATATATCTAAAAAAGTTGTTTTTTGTTTAAAAGAACAAAATAATTTTCATGTACAGGGTGTCCCACTAAGAATAGCTCTCGGCTGTATCTCGGAAACTATTAGTCGTAGGGCTTGCGGAAAAAAAAATATTTATAACTAATGGTGGGTTCATACAGCCAAATAAAATAAAATAAGAATAAAATAAAATAAAATAAGAAAGTTGGTTATATGGGATACCGTACATGCGTTCATACAGCCAAATAAAATAACAAATAAAATAAGAAGTCTTTATCTTTTAACTTCTTGTTTTATTTTATGTGAAAACGGCTTTGCGCACGCTTCATTCTAACCTACAAATATTTTCAGTTTGATTTAATATATAATTTCACATAAGTAAAATGTATAATATAGTAGGCAACGAATAAATAAATATACTATAAATAGTAAAATTACTATAAACAATCGTAAAAGTTAACTTTTATCCAGCCTCATCGTACTGCGCATGAGCAAATATATATTTCTTATTTTATTTTATTTGACTGTATGAACGCACACAAATAAGAATTCCTTATTTCTTATTTTATTTTATTCTTATTTTATTTTATTTGGCTGTATGAACCCACCATATAGTGACCATGAGAAATTGCTGGAAATTATTTTCAAGTTTGTAGAACGGCCGCTAGAGGACGCAACTGCTATGGAAAGTAAATGGAATTTTTACGAAGTTTTGCCTAGATAAGGTGTACTATACATAATAGCTTCACAATCTTCAGTAAATTTTGGATCTTTTTTGACAGAACCAATTTCGCCTATCTGCTAAAATAAAGGGGGGGAAGGTTAAGATCTGTTATTATTTAAATGTTAATAACTCCGGACTGGATGATCGGAATCCAACAAACGGGGGCTCGTTTAAAAGACGTTTCTTACTCTAAATTATGCCGCATAAACAATAAAAATATGCTTTTGAACGTAGACGCTATGGGCCCTATCTTATAACTTAACAAACATTACGCGTTTTTTTTTTTAAACGCGATAGTAGGTATATGTAATTTTAGCTGATACTAAAGAGTAATAAAAGCTTAAAAAATCAGCGAAAACCGCATCTTTTTTATCATCATATCTTTTTTCAAACCAACGTTATTAGCAAAATTATAATAAATACGAAAAAATTAATTTCCTTATTTTTCTAATACGCCCTAACGCTAATACTAATAGCCCTCTAGATTATGACCATTCTAATAAAAAATAAGATAAAAAGATTATTTTATTCAAAAAATCGACAATAAATTTTATGCAAAATGTACCACAATACCATAATACTAGGTGTGTTAATATATAATAATTAAGATATCAATGACAGTGAACAAGAAACGACGCCTCAGTGAATTCATGGTAGGGTTTGGAAAAATGTTGATTTTAAAGAGATAGTTTAAACATCAAAATATTATTATATCGACATTCTGATAGTCTCAGCAGCGTTTTTATCTTTTGATTGCTTTTCTAAAAATGCTTTTCGTCAAAAGAGAAAAAACGCTACTAAGAATATCAAAATGTTGATCTAATAACACTTTGACGTTTATACTATTACGTCAAAAGCAACTTTTTTCCTCCTTTCTACCATGACTTACTGAGGCTTTATTTCTTTTTCACTGTCACTGATATCTTAATTATTAGATATTAATACATCTGGTATTATGATATTGTCGATTTTATAATAAATTAATCGGTTCTATATTATTTTTTATTAGAATGGTCATAATCAAGAGGGCTACTGTAACTGTGTTATAAAAATAAAGTAATTAAGGGTTATTATAATTTTGCTAATATCTTCGGTTTAAAAAAAGATATCAAGATAGGTTTTCGTTGACATTTTAAGATTTTACTACTCTTTACCATCGGCTAAAATTACATATACTATCGCATTTAATTTTTTTTGGGAAAACGCGCAATGTTTGTTAAATTGTAAGACAGCGCCCTCTAGCGTCCACATTTAAAAGCTTATTATTATAGAGTAAGAAACGCTCTTTTAAACGAGCCCCCGCTTGTTGGATTCCGTTGACCCAGTCCGGAGTTATTAATATTTAAACAAAAACAGATCTAACCTTCCCCGCCACTTTATTTTAGCAGATAGGCGAAAATGGTTCTGTCAAAAAAGAGCTATTATTATACAGCCGAGAGCTATTCTTAGTGGGACACCCTGTACTTAATCTACAATGTCACAGATAAAGTCAGCATCACATGGTATTTTTTATTTATTGTCTTTTGCTGTGAATTGGATTGAAAATAAAGCTAAAGTGTTATTTCTATGTGTCTATTCAATTCCAAATTCATGCTTTAAAAATTTGATTAAATATGAACAATATGTAAAAACCAATCTTTAAACATACTAAATAGTATATTTAGTTTAAATATACACATTATGATTTTACCTAATTCTGTCAGTAATACTCTCGGATTGATCCCCTTCTGTATCTGTTCCTGAATCCATATCATAATACCATTCTTTGGTTTCCAATCATGACTACTAAGATCTGTAAGGCCACTCAGTTCACTTAGGTGGCTAACTGTCGATGCATTATCATCATCATCCTCATCTTCAACACTTTCCTATATAAATAAAAACGATTTCTATCTGTTCATCTCCTATATTGTATACATTAAATATATTATGTAGTATTTTTTGCTCTTATTGGTCGTCTCAAACTGCGAACAGAACTCTTTACATTGTACAAAATCTCTAAAATGAAACACTTATCTTTCAAAAGCCAACCAATAAAAGCAAATCGGGATACCTAAAACAAGTTTTAACTCCGTTAAAACTATTTTTAGTCTAAAATTTTTATATAGAATACATGACAGTGAGATGTGCCATATTAAAGTGTAATTTTGGTGCTTCCGAATTTTGGATGGTCTCTGTGAAAAAACTAGGTATATGTATAGCGACGCGAAATTCCTAAAAAGTTAAAAAAGTTTTAACGATCATGACATCTTCCTACATGAAATTAACCAAGAGATTCCTAAAAAAATAGTTGGATAGAGGAAAACGTCAACTAAATGCATATTAAAATTTGACGTTTTTTTTCCTCGAAAAAGTCAAAAATTCGGATGCTTGAAAAATAGACTGAGAGTGGCACAAAATTTGTAAAAGTTAAAGGTGACCAAAGACAACCAAATTGAATTCGAATTTCGGAGGTTTTAATCTGACAGCTACGACAGCTACCAGTGGCGTAGGCAAAAAGGCGTTGCCTAATACAGACAAAATTATTTTTTTTTTTCATATCATTACGTTATAACTCATTAATCCAAGAAATATTTGCAATAAGCATATTTCATCTCATTTTTATTCTAGAGAATACCTATTATATGGGAATTAGGAGAAAATTATTTAAATGTGTTCTTTTTTTATAAATTGGATTAGGATCGAAAGAAATCAACAGAAGTCCTTTGTTTTAAATTTGTCGACGTTTCGCAAAATTTATTTGCATCTTCAGGACACTACAAAGTTAAGAGAGCAAAAATACAATCAAATAAAAGTTTTTCCAAAAATTTAACAAACAACTTAAAATACATATCAGTGGAATCCACACATATACAATTGGTAAAACTACCCTAATGTTAACAATTAAATAAAATATATGTATATGTTACTCACATTTAAATCTGGACTTTCTTAGTCATATCCATTAATACACGGATGGTATAGAGGGGAGTGGTATATATCCCTTTTTTCCTTTTAAAACACATAACACACTTACATAAAAAAAAACATATAACACAATTATGTATAGAGAAATATCACGAAAATCTTTTCCTTTCACAGACAAGCAGTGCAGATGTACCTACGTTGACCGTATACAGAGAGCAACTAATTCTAGTTGATAAAATACTAATATAATTTTTACCTGGAGATAAAGAACAGTTGAAAAAAGAAACATATAAAAATATTATTTGGATTTAAACCATTATTTTGAAGTTATATTATTTAATTTTTGAAAGAATATTAAAATATGCTGTACTCAGGTTTTCTACGTCTGTTCTTTTATTAACGCAATTTTTGTTTTTTTGGATTTCTATCATCTCTGCAAATAATCTTTTCTTATAATTAGATTGTGTTTGTAAAATAGTGGTATTGTCAAAATCGAAGTTATGGCCTGTCTCTATTTTGTGTTCTACTAATGCGGTAGGATTAGATTTCAAAAGAAAGTTCCTTTGATCATTTTTATGTTCATTCAATCTTTGTTTTAAATATCTACCGGTCTGCCCAACATAGCTTTTAGGACATTGAGTACAAGGAATGTTATATATTATGCCGGATTTCAGTTCTTTTTTTATTCTTTGATTTTGTTTTTGAAAAGAACCGTCTCTTTATGGTGTTATGACTCCTTGTTGTAATTTTTATTTTTTCCTGTTTTTTTGTAGTATGACCCTTAAATGTGTTTTTAATTTGTTCTGACAGACAGTCGATATAAGGTATTTTACAATAAACTTCTCTATCATTTTGGTTAGTAGATTTTACAACGGTTTTCTTGTTAAGAATTTTTTTTAATCATAGATATTGGATAATTATTTTTAATCAACATGCTTTCGATATATTTTAAATTTTTATTATGAAAATTAATTGATGATAGTGATGTAGCTCTGATTTTCAGGTTATTAATAACATTAATTTTTTGTTTCAAAGAATGTTCGGAGGAATAATTGAGAAATCTCTCAGAGAATGTCGGCTTGTGATACCAATCTGTCTCTATTAATTGATTGTGTCTAATTAAATGACTGTGTTTTTAAAAGGAAAAAAGGGATATATACCACTCCCCTCTATACCATCCGTGTATTAATGGATATGACTAAGAAGGTCCAGATTTAAATGTGAGTAACATATACATATATTTTATTTAATTGTTAACATTAGGGTAGTTTTACCAATTGTATATGTGTGGAATTCCACTGATATGTATTTTAAGTTGTTTGTTAAATTTTTGGAAAAAACTTTTATTTGATTGTATTTTTTGCTCTCTTAACTTTGTAGTGTCCTGAAGATGCAAATAAATTTTGCGAAACGTCGACAAATTTAAAACAAAGGACTTCTGTTGATTTCTTTCGATCCTAATCCAATTTATAAAAAAAGAACACATTATATATTATTGGATCGACAACAATAAAAATTAAAATTATTTAATTTAATTAAATCATTTTTCAGCAATTCCCATATTAGGATATTTTCCATAAAGGCACTCCATATGATTTATATGAAGGCGGATTGATTTACCTTATATTGTCATGACTCGTGTACTTGACAGGTACGCCAATATTTGCGTAGTTGGCAAGTATATTATCTTTGTAAACATTTTTTTGCAACAAGCTTGGCGCTCATGCGGCGCGACGAGTGACAAATAATTGCACAAAAAAACCGCTCACACGATATGGCAAGTATATTTATACCAATAACAAATGTTTGTACGAGTACACGAGTCGTCAGAGTCCGCGTTAATAGAATATTCAAGGATGTGCCTTAGCGAATCTTAAGGACGGTCCACACTTGCTATATAACACTACTGTATAACAAAGTTATATAACATGTTACATATTTTTTAGTCATATTTAGCAAATTTCGCTGCTATATAACTTGTTAGATGTTATCCATTTGTAGTCGGTAAAGATCAAAAGATGTTGCTCAACACTGCTATTGTAACATGAAACAATGCGTCCGGACTTGCTAAATTTCTAGTTTAGTCGCTCATATTTTCAGGGACGTGCGCGACAGAATCTTAGTATGGCGAGCTGATATTGGTTTTGTTTATTTACTGGTCAATAATCGATGAATCCCAATATAAAATGACAGCGATCTTCATTTCATAGCCATCGCTAACGCCATTTTTTTTTTTCGATCATCATTTTTCTTATACATAAAGAAAGATAGTAAAAAGCTTGAACTTATAGTAAAGTAAAACGTTTTATTACTTTCTCTATGTTCTAATATTGTTAATGGAGTAGAGCCAAGAGCAGACTTGTCAACTAATTAAGTTGTTTAGAGATCATACAGTGTTATGGAATATCCGTAGTCCCTCATTTAAAGTGAAATAAAAAAAAACATGATGCATGGTTAAAAATTGCAAAAACTATGTATTTGGAAAGAGAAAAAGTTGAGAAAAAAATGCGTTATCTAATAGGGCAGTTCCAGAGGAAACAAAAGAAATGCAAATCAGGTACTGGTTTAGAAGAAGTGGATAATTCAAAATGGTTTGCTTTTAAGCAAAGCTTTTAAGTTATTAATGTTTTTAAAAGACAGAAACACACCACGAGAAACAGCCGAGGCAGGTATTGAAAAGGTAAGCTAATTGAATTCAACTATAGCTTTTTTCGTTTTCCTGTTATTACCGATTCTGAACCGTCCTAGAACTCTGCAGCGCATGCGCAAATGAAATAATGTCTTCATATTTCCTTCTGCGCATACGCATCACAGTGCTAGGTCGGTTCAGAATCGGTAATAACAGGAAAACGAAAAAAGCTTATATATAGATCTATCTTGTAGGCTATGGCGGAGTCAAAACCGCTTTTTTTCTCGACTTTCTTTCTCTTTCTTCAAAAATAATTTCGCACGCCGTTGCTGCTAGCAGAACCTCTTTCTCGCCAAAGCGATTCATGATTACGAAAACTATAATGTGTACGGCTACCGGTTTTTTAGCATATGATATGTAGCTTGTTAAATAGCAATGTTATATAACATGTTACTAAATGTGGACCCTTCTTTACACGTACTCTGCAGATCGCAATGACTAGAAGGCCAATGTGTAGGAAAGAGATAGAATAAGGAAGTAACGCGTGATTTGACATCTATCCTGCGCAGTGATGACAAATCTGAAAATTTACCCAAATTTAGACTAAAAAACAATTATATTTATTACTTATTACTATAGTAATTACTTTTGCTATTCTTATTTTAATATTTTCCCAATTTTTGCCTACCCTGCATTGATGTGCACTGCACACCACTGATAACTACCTACGTAAAATTAATAAATTAACCCAGAGATACGTCAAAAATAGTTAGCCACGTAAAAATGTCGAATAAATGCAATTTAAAATCGGGGGTCATTTTTTCTCAGAGAACGTTCGAATTTCGGATGCACAAAAACTAGACCCATGGAGACACAAAATTCGTAAAATGGAAAACAAGTTTTAATGACTATCCGAATTTCGAAGATTTCAATGTGACAGCCATATAAAATTAACCAATATTAAACGTTTTAAAATTTGATTTTTTTTTGTAGAAAACGTTCAAAAATTCGTATTCATAGAAACTATATAGGTACCTAATTCACTGTTATTTTTTGGATGCCGTCTGTCGAAATATTCCCCCACTCATTGGGCATACTTTATACCCATTTTACTACGAACAAACTTACCTGTTGTGCCTCAAGTTCATTTTGATCATTGGTGGAAGATGATTGAGGGAAAAACGATTCAGACAAACTTGATAAACTTTCCTGCAAATCGGTATGCGGCGATGTGTAGTGCGAAGAAGTTGGCAAAGACTCCAAAGTGGATGCTTCATAGCCTGAATCGCAGTCTGTTGTTAACCCTACATTTATATGAAAAAATATCTTTGTCAGCGCTAATCATTTCGAAACCTTTTTAATCAAAATGATCATTCATTCTGATACTTTGAAAACTTATCACAAATATAATTGGCATCAGTGGCCGATGATCCTAAGGGGCCAAAGTAAGAGGCACAGGGGCGCACGTGCCAGGGTTGCCAGATGTCCAGCCTTAGGAGGGACTGTCCCGCTTTTTGTTAATTAGTCCCGCTTTTTTAACTGAATGACGCTTTTTAAGTAAATTGTCCCATTGTTTCATTATTTAGCCATAGTTTTCCGTTAGAGGGCATCAAACTTTTTTTCCAATACTTTTTTTAGGAACGCTTAGCAAATCATAGGCGCCCAAAATCTCATTCAAATCGGAATACCGATTCTTAACATATCTTAAACGGACAAAAAAGCCCTCTAATGGACAAAAACTTTTAGAGGAAAATTGTGTCGAAAGAACTTATTTTTACTTCAAAAATACGTAGTAGTTCTATGTCCACGGAATATTGGGACTTGGGACACCCTGTATATAGTAAAGTTATAAACAGATTTATTTTTAACTTACTGCTAAATCAAATTTTATTTTATGTTGTCAGTTGTAATATTGCATTGGCAATTTACATTAGCAACACTGCTAATAAGTTCCTAAACAGCTTTTTCTTTATGAGGATCCGGCAACCCTGGCACGTGATAAGAGGAAAAAATAAGTAAATAATTTAGTGCCAATAAGTGAATAATTTATACCAAATAATGTCATTTCTGGCGTGAGAAGTAGGATAGACGTTATGTACTAAAAATATTAGATAAGTATTTTCTTATAGAATCTGTGCCCTGCGTCCTTCAGTAATCGCGAGACGCCACTGATTGGCACTAAAAAGTCCACCAATGAATGTAAAAAATCAGAAATATAAACAAATTATTTTAATTGACATAAACGCGCTAAATTGATGCGACTTTATGACAACCAAATTATTTATGATAACAAAACAAAAACTTATTTATTTTTATAATAATTCTAAACTTGATCGTTGTAATTACGTTTATATTTAATTGCAAAATATTGCATAATAGTTCTTAAATATGTTCGCTAGTGTTTTGTGAACTATAATGATTTTATAATTGGTAGGTATGTAATATTCATTAGATTTTTAATATAGACATGGTAAAATTTAAAAAAAACTATCTACATAAAATATTTTTTAGAAGTTTTGTAGGTAGGTATCTTTTTTAATTAGTTCTATTTTTTTTTAATTGATAAAAAAATATAGGTCATTAAAGGTACCTATTTTTTTTTAATTTTTCGCGAATAAACGTCTTGACAACTGGATAGCACAAAACACCTTTTTTCTACATTTTCAATTAAGTACAGCAGAATATCAAAAAGTTGTATTTCTTTATTTATAAATAACGAAATACTAAAATTAATAAACAGAAATAGACTTGAAGGGAAATGAAAAAAAAAATAATAAAATTAAAAACTAATTTTCAACTCTCGCGTCAACGTATAAAATGAAAAATAGTGGCGCGAAAAGATGGAAGAAAAATGACAGGTGGGTCAACCCTGTCAGCGAAAAGTAATAATTATACGAACACAAAGTTTCTGCGGCACAAGATAAATTAACAATCCAGTCACAAACAAAAATTAACGTCGTCATTACTAAAGCGTAATTAGTGACTAACAATAAATAAATAGGTAAATAAAAACAACTCTTATTAGAAATACTTTGTTTTATTAAGAAGTCTTTATTGATATAAAACCAACTAAAAACGCATTAGGTAATCTTCTAATATTGTTCTGAAAAGGAAAAAACCGTAAATTTGGAATATCATGTTAGCAGACACCACGCCTACAAAATGTCCGCAAGTCGCCTTTGTTTGCCGCCGCCATATTGGATCAAAAGTTTTACCTAAACAATCAAACATATTTTGGAAATTTTACCTTCTATGGTATCAATCGGCCCTGTTGTGGATGTGGAAAAACATGAAAATCCATTACTATTGCACAATTCACCTACATTAGAATCGCTAAAGTCGATTTTAATTCTTTTCGCGCTTGATTCGTTTTCTTGTACGTCAGGATAGGAATCCATCTTTGACACGAATAAAAACCTTTTTCGAGAAGCAAGTAGCCGGAAGAAGACCATCAGCGCACTCTGACGGGCAATTCGCTCTGTCTAATTTGGCGGATCTGCCATCCGGACAAATATTTCACACGAGTTGAAGAAATAATTTGTTATAAATATATAAAATTTAAAGTTTTCCATAAAAGTAGTTCACAATGCCAAAAAATAAAGGTAAGTTATATATTTTTATCGAATTAGCTTATTTCGTTAATGCCAGATGGTTTTATTTTCTTTCGTATATCGACTTTTCCATCTAAACCTATTTAGGTAATAAAAATAGGTTTTTAGTAGAATAATAATTAATCTATAATCAGTATTTATTCTTTAAAACATAAAATTTTGGAGCAGAATAAGGAATAATATTGTTGAAATAGTACTTAAATATCATCGTAAACCTAAAAATTATTAATGTTTCAATGTTATTTGAAGACAAGGTTGTCATTGTTAACATTTGTCAGACATTCTATTTTAATTATATAGAATTTTTATAGTAAAATATTTGCTGAAACCTTATTCTTTTCTGTAGGTTTAGTCTAAATCTTCAAAAAAAAATATTGGCAATAGGTAATACGTAATTTTCCTTTTTATTATAGGTAAAGGAGGTAAAAATCGACGTAGGGGAAAGAACGAAAATGAAACAGAAAAACGTGAATTAATCTTCAAAGAAGATGGTCAAGAATATGCACAAGTCACCAAAATGTTAGGAAACGGTCGATTAGAGGCAATGTGCTTTGATGGAGTCAAACGTTTGTGCCATATCAGAGGGAAACTAAGGAAGAAGGTTAGCTATTCATAAAGCTAAAGAAATGTTGCTTAATCAATCAAGTAAATTTTTGGGGGCTGGTTTGGTGTTTTTACTCAGTCTGTACAGAAAATTTGACATGTTTACTATGCGTAATATTGACTGTCGTCAATTTTTGCTCAATAATGAACTATTTTACATGTAGAAATTGCCACCCTGACTACATGGCCCTTTTGACTTTTGACCCTGCATATATCTCTGATTGCTCAGTTGATTACAAGAATTTTGTTTCTGATTTCAAAAATATTAAGTTTGTTAGTAGTTTTTTAGTGGTTTTACATAATAAGTAAATGATTTTTGATAACAATTCTAAAGTAGCCATGTATGCATATAGTCCAACGAGAGGATACTACATTACAGTGACAACTGTGTCATTATAATTCACATGTAAATTGTACAGTATGATCGAAAAAAACGGCGTCAGCGATGGCTATGAAATGAAAATCACTGTCATTTTATATGTAAAAATATATGGGGAATGTCATCTATGATCATTTCTAAGCCAACTGGGCGCCGTTTTTTCTCGATCATATGGTATATTCTCTCATTTTTTAGATGTTGTCTGGTTAAAATCACATTCAAATCTTAACATAAAAAAGTATTCTTTTAAAATGTACCCTACATGAGAAATACCGTATGATCGGAAAAAAATGGAGTCCGGTTGGCTGGGAAATGACGATCGATGACATTTCCCATATAAATTTACATATAAAATGACAGCGATCTTCATTTCATAGCCATCGCTGACGCCGTTTTTTCTCGATCATACGGTATATATGTGAATATATTTTATTTCAAAATAATTATTATTAACTCTTAAACCACTACAGACAATATCAACAAACTATACCCCAGTTCCAATATTTTAAACAATATTGTATATAAAGAAATTAATTGTTCAGATAGGGTGTCCCAATATTCTGTGGATATAAAACTACTATGTATTTTTGGAATCAAAAAACGTGCACTGGACACAATTTACCTCTATACAAAATTACTTTGTCCAATAAAGAGCATCAACCTAACCAAACCAAACCTAACCTAACCTAACCTAAAAAAGATAAACACTTTTTAAGATATTTTAAAACCTGATGTTCCTATTTAAATGAGATTTGGGATGCCTATATCTGATAAACACTTTAACAGTCTGTGAGATGGCGTATTTTACAAAAAATTTACTATAAGGGCCATTTAGAAACATCAGTTTTTGTTTGAGTTCGAAAATATTTCTACCAGAATTTATGTAGGGATGGGGTACTTTTTACCCTTCTCATACCTTTTCTATATTTTTGTAAAAGTCAAATGTTAAAGCGCTTAGCTAGACAAAGGCATCCCAAATCTCATTCATATTGGAATATCAGTTCTTAAAATATCTTAAAAAAATGTTTATTTGTTGTAAGTTTGAATCCCTCTAACAGACAAATGAAGCACTTTTGTATAGAAGTAAATTGTGTCTAATGAACTTATTGTGTAATTCTATGTCCATGAAATATTGGGACACCCTATACCAGTTTGGTCATCGAATCTGTGTGGTCTGGATTTTAACATGTAAGACAGTAGTGTAGACAGCCTAATGGAAAATCAAATGTATTAAAAAGAGTTAAAAATTGGGTCGACACATTTCTTCTACGCGGTATTGCCGGATTTTGCATCAAAATTTCATACTGGAACTTTATTTTTCACTATTAATTACTCATTTTACTACAGCTGTAATAGATTATATTTAGTTTAGATATATTATCATTTCAGTAGTATATATGAAAGTTTTTAAAATAGCTAATATTTTTCTACACACATTTTCATACAAAGGTAAAAAACCGGCAAAACTGTATGCCGCGTTTGATTTTGTTTCTCTGTCTGTCAACCAGTCATTTATATTATTATCTGTCACACGCATTAAAATCTAGACCACATAAATTGGATGACCAGCAGGGTATACAATACTGTTCTACCATTATTTTCTATTGATTTAGATTAACACTGTTACATTTTTTTTAGGTATGGATAAATCAAGGGGATATCATACTGATAGGATTAAGAGATTATCAGGATGCCAAAGCAGATGTTATTCTGAAATACACACCTGATGAGGCTCGAAACCTCAAAACCTATGGTGAATTCCCTGAATCTGTTAGAATTAATGAAACAGTTACGTTTGTCGAGGATGGATTCGATGAAGATATTGAATTTGGTGATGATATTAGTTCAGGAGATGATGCCGATCCCGTGGACGGTATCTGATGGATTTGGATCTACAAATATAATAAGAAATGTAAAACAGTAATAGCCTTTTGTCACTTTCTTCGACTGTTGGCATAATTATCTAAATAAATCTATATTTGTATGGTTTTGTTGACGTTTTAGTGGTTTTATTTATTTAGGATATGCATATCTGGAAATAACAGATATTATGCCAACTTTTAAAGGAACTGGCGTTTTTTCTGTAGAAATAAATAATACTTTTTAATTTCTACTTTTTGTGATTAGTTATGTTAGAACGTCAAATAATGGAATTTTAACTACTGGATTATACATATTTAATTTTATAGCCTATGGTAGTTGATGTCTGTAAAAAAAGAACTAAACTGCTTTCTTTCACCATGTATTATATTTTCTTAAAATTTGTTTTTTATATTTCTTAATTATATAAACTGTCAGTTGGAAACATTGTTTATATTAATATTGAAATAATATGCAACAGACCATTTCTCTATTCTTTTTAGGTTAAAAATATTTAGGATATTTCCAATTTATTGGCTTATAATTTAATTTATTAAAATTTATAATTTACGATGAAACTTTTTATAAACTCTTAGTGCAAATGAAAAATATTCAAGTACTTGTTTAAATGTATATTAAATAAATTATACAGTAAAATCAAGTAACGTTGACTGCTTTGATGTCCATACACCAAAACTATCTTTCAAATTTCTCCAGTTATCGTTGTAACCTTTGCACACATTTTTTGCAGCTATATATGTCAAGTTTTTGTTTTCAACATCACTACATAATCTAATATTACATTCGTCAAGTTTAGTAATAAATGCATTGAAAATTTGTAGTTTACAAATTTTTAGTTGCGCTTTTACTGAATGCATATTTTTCTTAGTAGTGCCTTGTTTTTTGCCATCTACAGCTACCTCTAAAAACCTAAAATAACAACTATTAACTATATTTTGACAGAAAATTTCCTAACCATACAAAAACAACAGCGAATTTTTCAAGTCCCAAATTTTAAGTGATTTTATCATAGAGTTGTCAAATTTTAAGTAGTTGATGAAAAAGGGTTAATATCGGGATGAAGATGTAAGAAGCAACGCCAAAAACAATTTTTTAAACTGTTTTCTATTCTTAACGACTATTAAAAAAATTATTAATTTATTTCTATACAGGGTCCGGTAATAGTGCGTCGGGGCAAAGTAGCTCCGGGAATAAAAAACTTGGGAATTTTGTTTAAGTGTAAACCAGTAAACCTAAAGTATGTACCTGGATGTATTTCAGGAAAATATTTTAACTTCTATAGGGTGGTTCAAAAAAGTGTAAGTGGATCGGGATGATTTTTTTTAAATGGAACACCCTGTATATTATTGCATTTTTGGCGTCGTTTCAGATCACTTTACATAATCCTAAGATATGAATAAATATATTTCGATAGTTTCAGAGATATTAATAAATAAATAAAAAAATATATATTTTTCAACCTTCATTAAAAAAAATATTACAAATACAAGAACTGTCCTGAAATCAAAACTATATTAGGTATTTACTTTAGATAGTATATACTTAACTTTGCTATAAATATCGTAATCTTAAATCATACAGGATGTTCAAAATTCTACACCAAACTTTCTAAAATATAAACTAATTTTTCTTTGTTTTTTAAATGGAACACCCTGTATATTATAAATAAACATTTTTTGTATTTAAAGGTATTTCAAAATTTTTAATGGCTTGGCAGATACACGCAGTATTACTTCACATGGCTCTCTCAACGGTAAAATACGAGAGAAAAATAATTGGGTGGCTTTGATAAAAATTGACTATGGAAAATGCCATAGGAAATATAAAACAGCGAAACCGTTAAAAATTTTGAAATACTCTAAATACAAAGAATGTTCACTTTTTAATTCTCCATCTATTGAAAAAATAATATACAGGTTGTTCCCATAAAAAAAAAACGAAGAAAAATTATTTTGTATTAGAAAGCTTAACGTAAAATTTTGGAACATCCTATATGATATACGATGACTATATTTCTCTCAAAGTAAGTACAGACTATCTAAAGTAAATATCTAATTTAGTTTTGATTTCAGGACAGTTGTATTTTTAATATTTTTTTTTAAGAAAGGCTGAAAATATATATTTTTTATTCATTTATTAATATCTCTAAACTATCGAAATATATTTACTCATATCTTAGGCTTATGTAAAGTGATCTGAAAAGAAGCCAAAAATGCAATAATATACAGGGTGTTCCATTAAAAAAAATCATCCCGATCCATACACACTTTTGTGAGTCACCCTATAGAAGTAAAAATATTTTCCTGGAATACATCCTAGAACATACTTTAGATTTGCACTTAAACAAAATTGTTAAGTTTTGTATTTTAGGAGCTACAGATGCCCGACGCACTATTGCCGGACCCTGTATATTTGGTATTTTTAATATTTTTTGTTTTGTGTAGAAATTAAAATCTATGGCGAAATAAATGAAAGTATTGGTTGGGAAGAAAGATAAATGCCATTTCTTCATCATCCTCTTTTTATTTTTCTGCGTTTTTTTTTACTTGTGTTCTACATCAAAACGTAAAAAGCGTCAAGAAAAAGGCAGAGGCTTAAATGGCGATACTTGGTTGATATTTTATTTCACCTTTAACTTAAATTGTATTTTTTTGTATTTGTAGTTAGTAAAAAACAAAACAGTACAATAAAATAAGAGCTAGATAAAAATAATTCATAATTCAAATGCTGGAGGTACACACTCGGGTCGCCTCGGCGAGTGTGTACTTCCAGCATAATTGTATTTAATTTTTTTTCAGTAAACTTCTAGACATCTCTTTCACTGTACAAGGTTTTCAAAGATATATAGTTTTTTCAAAGAAACAAAGTTTACCTATTTGTGGTAGTAACCATTTTTAAATATAGGTCTTGTAAGGTTTTATCTGAACCACTGGAAAGCGAAATAGAAATAAACAAAAGACAAGAAGAAAGTTAAGGAAAATCTAATTTCCACCTTTTTTAATGGAACACCCTATATATTTTAAGTTTTTTTTAAAGATTTTCTTCCTATTTCGAACAGGTTGTATTGGCGTGAACCATTTTTTAATTATGTTTTTAACCAATGCAACCGCTCCCACACGTAGTGCCTTGATTTCTAGTACTATTAAGGTTGATTCTCACTATACCTCCCGTATCAGCTACTTTCCGTTTCCCTTCCGTTTACATAAAATATGATAGTAAATGAATGGGACAATGCACACTATCCGTTCCGTGTCCCTGTCGTTCCATGTTCTTTCCTTCCATACATTTTTTTGTGGACGGACTAAAGCGTATCGGAAACAGCGGTGTCAAGTTCTTACATTTGTATTATTATTTATTTTTTCACCTCTCAATTAAATCTATTACCTTTTTCAAAAGATACAAATTTTTAAAACAACTTTCGTAATGATATAAATTGTACAGTAAAAAGTATGGAACTGATACGAAACGGAAGCATAGTATAGCGTGAATGCAATCAAAAATACGGAACGGATATGAAATGAACGCAGAAGGTATAGTGAGAATCAACCTTTAGGTATACAATATGCATTCTGTGTGATACCTGTTGTATTGATTAATTCAAAATAATTGAAAAATTATATACGGAGACATAGACAAACTATACGATTGACATCGGAAGAAAAAAATCATATAATATACAGTGTGTTCCATTAAAAAGTAAAGTTTAAAATTATTCTTATTTTTGTGATCGTCTTTGTTTATTTTTTCGCTGTCTGGCGGTTCAGGAAAAAACTTACAACTTCTACATTTATTTTTTTTATTACCTTCAATCGGTGAGTCTGCGGGTATCGCCTTCTATTGTTTAATTATCAAAATATTCGACTTCAAGATAAAAAAACTTTGGACACATACTTCAAAGGAGCCGAGGCTTATTGTCGCTTCTGTATAGCTAAGGTATTTTGTGACTTTGACATGTAATTTTTTCATGTAATGGCGCATTATCACGACTCGTGTACTTGACAAACATGTTTAATTGGTATGGTTTGTATAGAACTAGGAACTACGCCGCATTCTCGCCATACCTTGTATGCCAATAAAAATACTTGCCAAGTAGACGAGTCGTGAGAATGCGCCTTAAGATTTGATTACCCATCGTTTCCAATTGAAAACCACAAAATGCTATCAGGGCTCGGTTGTTTTTCTTCAGATTTGCCAAATGGAAAATTTATATTTGCTTGACCACATTGCAGAATATGCCTTTCAAAAGGAAATGATAAAGAAACGGTTCCTAGTCTATCATAAAGAGCTCTTTTTAAGGCATCCTCGTCGAATGGTGTGTTTTGATCTATAGTAAATGTGGATAAATATATTGGATATTCCAGAAAAGTCATTAACAGAGCCCCTTGTATTCCTAAATGACACCATTTTGCCAACTTGTCACTGCAAGACACAGACATAGTAGGGTCACCTCTACCTTTATAACAACAAAAGTTTAATGTGAATTGATACATTCCTGACACATACATATAATAATACATATAGAGAGTGGATCACTGTTTTGGAAAAGATTCAGAGCATGTTTGAGATTTGAACTTTTTTCAAAATGTGAATAGAAATAAGAACAGTACTTAAATATATACATCCCTAGAAACACGCCTAAATTTTTTTTTTCGAAAAAAATAAATTGTTGAAAATTTAAAATGTTTCTTAACATTTTCCGGGAAATTTAAAAAGAACTTTTTAGTGCCACGGTTGGCCTCGATGGCATTGTCGAAATACATCGAAAAGGTAGCGAAAAAACAAAATTATGTATTTAAAATTGGGGAGTGCACCATGTATTTTCTTAGATTAAAAGTAGTTCGTAAAGTAGCGATAAGAGACAATAATTCTCACCTTTCAGAAAGGTATTCAAAGTAATGTGCGTTTTTCAAGGTGTTTTGTAAATCAGAGGTTCAAATTGTGATTAAGCCTATATGAAAATAATGTGTTAGAAATAGAGACTGTTATTTTAGCAGTTATTATAATAGTATGTACAAGTAAAGCAGCACAATGGAGTGTATTTTAGTTAAGTGTGTATCGAAAAAGAAAACTGTCACAGTTACATCGATCTGTCATAAGTATCGTTTTTTAATGTTGGTTAAGTTGTCTTTTAATTTATTTTGTGTAATAATATCACAATCTTAAAAATGTAATGCATCTCTGCTAAACTCCTCAGGTGGTGTGATTTTATGCTTATTTTTAAGCATATACTTTCTTGTCCATATGGCAACACAGGACGTCTAATTACCTGAGATCCAGGATTGATGTGCCGGCTTGATCCTAGTAATTGGATGTAGTTGCTATTATTTTTTTAAATTTCAAAGTTAAATAACTCAGTTATTAATAATTTATTTTAAAAATGGTAAAGAGAAAGCATGTTTCTTTTGACCAGATCAACCACCCCTTAAAGTACTTGCACTTATTTCTGGGACACCCTGTATATAGAGTATGTCCCCGGATTGTCTTAACAAAAGAAAAAACTTTTTATTTTGAATTTTTGAAAACAGCTGAAAAATCACAAGGGTTTTCTATGGCAATATAATTTCGATTTCGTTTTTTGATAGATGAATCTATGGATAATGGATAGATGGTTATTATTAATTTTGATTAACGTCATATTTTCTTGCTGTAGAATATAGAATGAGTGGGAGAGGGGTTAATCACCGCGACCCTACAGATCTATTGATCTATTGTCCCTATTTTTTTTTGCTGTAGTTAAAAGTATATTTTCCAATAACAATTATCACCCTTTCCGTAGCGTTGAACTAAATAAATTTTGTGCTTCTTTAACATTTAAAACACCAAAAAACGATATGGAAATTTGGAAAAGTATAAACGGGATTAACCATTTTAGAACAAGCAACAATTTTTATGGAGAATGATTTTTTCTCAAAATGTCAATAATAAAAGGTTCATGCACAGACGTATACCCTGCTGGCAAGCGAACCTTTAGGTCAGCGTTTACATGTATAGGAGTGAGTCGTTATGGCAATCTAGTAAGTCGGAGTGAGCAAAAATACGAGTATTTATTACATAACTACTTAATCAGACGATAGATTTCATGCGCTTGAGAAAATATTCGCCTTCTCTCTTTATTTAGTAGGTACTTCATCGTACGGTACGTCATCTTATCTAAGCGTGTTGACCGTACTCTTCGTACATATGTAAACCGGCACCCAAGACCAGAAATGCCGACCCTTACTATGCAGGGTCGCTAATATGTATGGAAACGGCCGATTATTGGGCAATGTATTCGAGGTTCCGCCGTAGTTAAATACAAAAGTTATAGGTTTTTTAAATGCCTAACATTTTGTAATAAATTTAAGTATACAGAGTCGGTCATCAAGTCGTGGCACTTCAAAGATTCATTTTTTTAAACGGAACCCCCTATATCATCAGGTATGTCAATTCCTCCTTCAATTTTAAGCAAAAATTGTAATATACATAATGTACTTAAATCCAACCGTTTCCGTTTTTTTTCCAGACTTGATATAATGCTAACTTGAAAACTAAAAACTAATGTCAAATATTATTATCACAGAGTTCCCGCAGAATGACATCGTTAAATGAAACAAGCAGTATTTTTATATAATTCCTCAAGATTGTGACCTTAGAATAATTCAGAAAATAATTAATTTTAACAATATAATGGGGATAATTCCAGACAATTTTGAGGCCAAGAACTCCAAAAACTCTCCTCAGAACCCTCAAAAAAATTACAATTGATTAATAATCGTCTAGGAATAAGTGCGAAAATTTGACATACGGCCACGTTTAGACTAATGAATAAGGTCTTTGACCATTAACACACATAACATTGTTTCTTGTTAAAGTAAACATAATTTCTAATTTACAAATATACCATAAAGAAATAATATTAACTGAGAAAAAAGGCCAATAAAATAAAGAACCTTTAACATATGTATGGAGAGTAGAGGGTTATCTACCCTCCATAAACATATACCTTGGCGATACAAAAAAAATTAAAAGGAACTAAATCCAAAGCTGCTGGGTTTATATCTTCACCTCTAGGAAGATCATGACAAACCACCTTGGGTAGACCTCATACAACCTCTCAAATAGTGCTGTTCAGACTCGGCTATAACATGTAGGTCCCGTGTACTTGTGAAAAACTGATTACATACATCACAAATAATATATGTAAGAAGTCGCATACCCTCTGATAGAACTTGGCACTATAATAAGAAGGCGATTACTGTGGTCTAATACAAGATTACTCGGACACATTACAAATAATGGGAAAGGGTCACGTATACTCTATACAAAGCCATGTCACCATTACTTAAGTATGGCAGTATAATAGTATAGTAAGTGTATATCAAAAAAGTAACAGTCCCAACGTTTAGTAATTATGACTCGTCTATATAGTCTGTCCAATGAGAAAATATAGGACAGTGACAGTTGTTGGTCTGCCAGTCTAAACGAGTCCGAGTATTGTTTTTTTTTATGTCGGTCTGTAGAAATTATTTGTTCTCTAGCTGGATACTGGATATACTTTAGTAAATTCTATATATCAATTTTCATGTATTGATTTAATATCAAATTTCTGTATATAATTTATAAAATAACCAATTTATATTCTACACTACCTGGTTTTGTTCTAACTATTCCAATAGAATGATAATCAGATTCCCTGCATTTTAAATCACATTTTATGCTTTCCGTGAATGATTTTGCTCCTGTCCTAAAAATAACTCCTCTCTCAGTTTTAAGCCTTTTTTGTAAATGATCAAACTGTTCATCTTCTATAACATCTCCAAAATTATCATCTACGGTTTGTTTCTCAAATATTGCTGCGTCACCACAAGGAACATGAGTTGTAAAAAAATGAAAATAGATATTAGGTTTTAAATAATGTCTTTGTTTGTTTCTATCAAAATTAAAAATAGAAGTGGTCTTTCCCATTTCGCCATACAAATATCGCAAAAATGCTCTTCTACATATTATTTCTGCATGACTGTCATTAAGTATTGTACCCTTCGCACACATTTTTGTTCTACCAATGCATTTGGTACCTGTACCTAAAGCTACCACTTGAAAATTACAAAATTCTTGTTTTACAATACATGAAAGTACTGTCCACTCATTTTCTTTAGGCTTTTTAGCTCTTGGAAGACCATTGAAATGTTTGAGACAGCAATCAGCAATTGTCTGATGTATGTTTTTTTGCATATTGCATCTTGTTTTCTACCAGTATAATATCTACATTGATCTACATCCACTTAATCGACTCAAGATGATAATATAATAGTAACACAATAATTTATATCAAAGGACCAATAACAGTACAAATACAAGCAGCCTTAAAAAAGGTATATAAAATATAAAGGCAAAGGTGTTTTAAGTGACTGACCTTGAGACGTCACCTCAAGGTCGAGTTTTGTTGCATTTGCGCATAGAAGGCTGCATTTGTTCTTCACAGATACTACGCATGTGCAGGTCGCCCATGTTGCCAGATTGTTGGATATTTTCGAATTTCTCACTTGAAAAAATGTTTTTTGAGTATTTTCATATTCATTATTAAATGGTCTGTTAAATGTATTGTATGTGTATTGTTATTATTGCATTGCAATTATTATTTAACGTTCCAATTGATGAGAATTTTGTGTACAAAATCAAGAAAAGAAGGATAATGGAGATTGTCAATAAATAGGCTATATACCGGGTGCGTCTCAAAAGTGGCTCGCCCCTATAACTTTTTTATTTTTTTAGTTAAAAAACTAGATTTGGTATGTTAGTATATGACATAAATTAGGATTGATTGACGTATTCAATTGTTTTCGGTCAGTCACTTCCGGTTTCACCGCAACTTTTGATTTTTAAATGGCACCCCCGGTATTTTTTTTGCTTTAATCGGTAGAAACTGTAACTCTGAATAGAATGGCACATCATATGTCAACTTTTGACATTTTCGCATATGGTTTATTTGAAATTATAACTTGCGGTTCGTAACAAAAATTTGACTTGAAATACCAAGTGCGTGGTATCAAATTATTCGTAAAAAAATGCTTTTTCCAAATATGCTAATGAGCCACCCTCGTTCCATTTGAAAAAATTGAGTTATTATTAAAAATACGATTTGAGAATTTTTTTAACTGGCCAGGACAAGACACTAAAACATTAGACGATCAAATCTATTTTTCCAAGGCTCCTTGATGAAGAATTAGTGTTTTTAACATAGGCATAGCACTCTAGATTGAATTTTAAAATACAATTTTTTATTTAGCGAGAATGTCAAAAGTTGACATATGATATGTCATTCTATTCAAAATGTCATTTTCTATCGAATAAAGTAAAAAAAATACCGAGGGTGCCATTTAAAAATCAAAAGTTGTAGTTATTTCCGGTGAAACAGGAAGTGACCAAAAATAATTGAATACACCAATCAATCCTAATTTATGTCATATACTAACATACCAAATCTCGTTTTTTATCTGAAAAAATAAAAAAGTTATAGGGGTGACCACTTTTGAGACGCACCCGGTATAATACACATAGATTATAATCTGAGTTGTAAGTATGAATAATTCCATTTATTTATACATATATTTACAATAGAATTAAAAATTGTTATCTACGGATAGTTTTCTTAAGTTTTAATTTTTTTAAAAAATTTCTTTTAGCGTTCCTGAAGCTAATAAGTTTTTATAATAAGTTTATTATTTTTATGAATAGTTTTAATTTTTAATCATACATAAAAGGCTTGTTTTAAAGTATTTTTACTGAAACAAAATTATGATTCAACTTGTCTTTTGGCCTACTCTGATCATTTTATAGTATTTAATAAATTTTAATTAATTTCAAATCAAATTTCAAAAAAATAATTTTTAAAATTCCAAAAAAATAAGATTTAGCAAAATGTATTGAAACAGTACAATTTTATAAAAATATTTTTTTATTTATATGTAACAAATTATTTTACATTTATATAAATATAACAACAAAAATATCTGGACAAACAAAACATTATTTATAGGGTTTCCAAAGCGGGATCCAGGTGTATGTTTAATCCCGAAATCCTGAAAATCTCGAAAAATTTAAATGCCCAATCTAAAATGATTCTTTAGTCTTTAAAACATCATATTTTATTTATACTAAGCAGAACGTCAATATCTAAAAGTTATATTCCCGTGTTTGCTATTTTTCTTATTTCAACAAGAATTAATTTTTTAAACACTAAATATCAATGTTACTTTGTTTTGCCTATTTTAATAAAGCTCTTGTCCCATTCTCTTTTTTAAAATATGTATCTGCATTTTTATTCGGTATTTCTTTAGATTAAATTTTGCATTTTGACAGTCAATCTCGGGAGCCCGGGATTATAGGTTCTAATCCCGGGATTTCAAAACGGGATCCCGATCCTGAAAATTGGAAACCCTAATTATTTATTTGATACATAACCAGCAGCAGACAGCGCTTGTCGGGCAGCATTGTTAATATGTTTAAAACGATCTGGGCCCAAAAGTATACCACCATACCTATAAAAATTAAAAAAAAGTTGTTTAGCACTGATAAACTAATTCTAAATAAAAATTTACCATCTAGTAACTACTACTGCTACATTCTTTATGTCCATAATCTGCAGTAAATGTAATAAGCGGCCACCAGCGTGATTTTCGCCGTCATCGTCACAATCCTGAGAAAAGAAAAATAAAAGATATTATGCTGAAGTTGAGACTGTAATTTGTCTAACGCGTTGAATAAAAGTACTAAGGCATAACCAAAGTTATAAACAGCCACAACCCTAATTTATTTATTTTTTGAAGTGAATCTTCTTTATGCGCGATGGGAGTAAAAATTCAAGGCCGTGACACACCACGGCCTTGACACGACATGGCTTTGACCATACCTTGACACACGAGCTAGCGAGAAAAAAAGTGGTAAGGATCGCGCAAACGCCAAAAACATTTGATTTAAAGCTAAGAAAAGCATTTTAATAAACTTGATACTGTAATTCCGTACCAGTATCCTCTGGTTGTGTGCTAAGAAGTAAATTTTCATGCATATTCTCATCGATAGGTTTGTAGCTTCTGAATAACGGTCTAGGCAGAGCATTTAGCTCATTTGCTAGATCAGAATTAGAATTATTAGAGTTAAGCAACTCACATTTTCATTGGAGGACATCGTCATATAATTTAACAAAATTACTGTAAATCGCTATAAATACGAATAGCCTTTAGCGAATTGCTTTTAATTCTTATTTTATACTTTTAAGTGCATTTAATTTTAAGCTTGTTTTTAAAAAGTTTTTTTTATCAATTTTTTCACTTGTAAATTTTTCGCTTAATATGGGTCCTATAGGGTGTCCGATTTAAAATGAGGTACATGGGGATCTTGGAAACCATTGAAGATACAAAGTCGGTTAAATGAAAGCAAAGTTGCGTATTTGTGTGCCCAAAAATAATCTATGTCTATTTTATTTTAAATCCATACCGTTACGTAGATACAAGGTGAAAAAGAAAAAATGAACATTTTTGAAAAACCACCATATTTTCTTTATTATTGGAGGTAAGGTAATCAAAATTTCAATATATGGGCAATATATGTTTTCAACCATGTATTGCAATATGGCGCCCATAGGAAAAGCAAAAGTGCACTTCGGCCATGCGCAACATAGTAAGCCTAGACTTTTTTGAACATGATTTTTAAAATTTCCATATTGCCTTACTCCTATGTTAAAATTTTGATGACCTTAGCTCCAATAATAAAGAAAATATGGTGGTGTTTAGAAAATGCACATTTTTCTTTTTCTCCCTGTATTTACGTAACGGTATATGAATATTAAATAAAATAGACGTAGATTATTTTTGGACACACAAAAACGCAACTTTTCTTCTATTTAACCGATCTTGTAACTTTAACGGTCTTCAAGATCTCCATTATTCCCCATGTAGGTACCTCATTTTAAACTGGACACCCTGTATACGTGTGCGAATTTTCAGATCAATACAATTAAAATTTAAGATTTGGTTCCTTCTCCTTAATACGGCCCTATATCAGATCAATAATATGATAATTTTACATTGTCTTAGCTTCTATATACGCATGCAAATTTTCAGTTTAATATGATAATTAAAATTTAAAATTTGGTTAGGTTAGGCTCTGACAGCTCAAAAACTCAATAATTTTGTATTGTCAAAAACCAAGTGTTGTTTGTCATCGCTTTCAAGTAAACCCGTCCTCCATCTCACAAGTAGCTTTGTTTTTAAACTAGTAATAAACTCCAAATATTAATCACAATAAACCAAATTTAATATACAAACTACATCCGAGCACAACGCGATATGTCGTATTCTAGCTTGTTCTGTTAGAAATTCCACAGCGTGCAGACAGCACCGTTTACTCTAGCGGAAATACCGATCGAAGCAGTGACGTTAGGCCGCGTTTAGCGGATTCAAACGATCACGATAAATTCGCACGGATTTTTGAGGCATAAGCCTTTTACGGAATGTTATGAAACTTTGCATACTGAGTTTTAATGTCATAATGAATGATTTTATGAGAAGTAGGCACGTTTTAATTTTTTTGTGAACATTTCTATTGTTGATTAGGGTCAAAATTTGTTCTCTTCTTAAATAAATTTAAAGTGTGCATTTTGGGTGATATTCCACAAAATTTGCAGGCTATTGAGGAAACAGAAAGAAAAAAAAAACAGCAGACAGCATATGTCACTTTTTCAAACATGTCCTTCAAATCCTCCAATTTAATAGCTGTTGCCAAAAAGTTTTACTTCAAATATGCGTACATTTTTTTTTCTGTCATTTTTTGGAAGTCATCTGTAGAGAACGTCCCTTCCTCTTGTACAGACTTTACTTAATTATGATTATTGTATTGTTTCCAGTAATGAGAATGTAGAATTAAAATAATCGTGGATATTGGGAAGGCTGAAATGAAACAATTCTGTGCGAAGTTTCGCAACTTTAATGTGGCTTCTTCCCAAAACATTTAATATTCCAATTGCCTACAAAAGTAATTCATGTTAGAATACTAAATGTTTTAGTGCCTGAAGAAGCGACAATAAACTCGCGAAACGTCGCACAGAATAGAATTGTTTCATTTGAGCATTCCCAATACCAACAATCTTTTTCCAAACCAAACCAAACCTCACCTGTAACAATGTATCCTTTGTTGTATTGATCCTATAAGCCAGTATATTATGATTTGCTTGAGCAATTTTTCGATTTTCGAGTAGTATGTTATAAAATTCTCTAAAATTAATACATTAAAAAGCTGTTTGAAAGAATATAAAATTCCAAGCTTACCTAACATCATCAAAGTTTGTAACTTTACAAACATGTCCCTGAAAACTACTTCTTCTATCTGTAATAATCCCACCATGGCTAATATGTAACATTTTACTATTCCTTTCATTTTTCCTAACTTTAATTTTAGCATTATCTTGGCAATCAACTGGAGTGTCGATTTTTACGTCTGTATATGTTTTAAAGGAAATATCTTTCAGTTTTTCAATCCACTGATAGATTATGGGTCCACCTTGGTTCTCTCTAAAAGTATATTTCAATATTTATATAATCACTACATTGCAAAAGTTACTGATGTAATTAAAAAATTTATTCTTTAATGTCATGCCGCGTTCTCACGATTCGAGTACTTGGCAAGTATTTTTAATTGGCCTACAGAGTCTGGCGGGAGTGCAGCGTATTTCCTATAATAAATAACTTGGAAATTTTGTATAGATGCTCGACGCACCGTGTATACCAATTACAAATGTTTGCCAAGTACACGAGTCGTGAGAATGCGCCTTTATGTATTGTACAGAGCACAGGGTGTCTGAAGAAAGCCGCATCTTTCTATCTCTACTCATAAACGAGAGACCTTGTAAAACACCACAAAATAAAACACCCCGTGCATCACTAAATTTTATAATAAGTCATTTAGATTTCAACTATTGGTGTTTGACCTGCATTTTAGTTAAAATTTTCAATTTTAAAATATGTAATAAAGAAGTTTTATAATAATAATATATAATATATAGTAATAAGCAATCTATTTTTACACTAGTCTAAGTTGGTTTATCAACAATCAACATATTTATGGTCTTGATATTTTAAGCTAAGTCTGTCCAGGGAGAGAAAAAATAGTTTAGACGACATGATTTCTTATAGGTACCTATTTATTATTTTATGGTTTACACATGGTAGCCAATTAGAATGAATTTAGAATGAGTGGGAGGGGGGGGGTTAATCACTGCGACCTTACAGATCTATTGTGTCCCCCTTTCTTGAGTTATAACTCATCATACAGTCCCAGGGCTTTGACAAAAGCCAGTATCTGGGACGGTTTTATAGAGGGTAGTTCTCCATCTCCAATATCAGTCGTACCAAAATTCATGGCACGAATGGTTGTCGTCTCGGCGCACTTAGTGATGAGGTAGCCAAACACTGTCAGGGAAAAAAATAGTCATATATTCTCTCACTGAGCATACTATACCCTTAGCTATACCTGATTTAAAACTGTATTATATGCTAAGTCGATTCTTACTTTACAAAGTCAATCATACCAATAGTATGAGGTTCACAATTTTGTGAGTAATGGATTACTTCAGATTTCAGATATACATATTTTATGTAAAGTGTTATAAAAGTAGATATATTGTTAAAGGAAAAATACCGTATGATCGAGAAAAAACGGCGTCCAGTTGGCTGCGAAATGAAGATCGCTGTCATTTTATATGTAAATTTATATATGGGAAATGTCATCGATCGTCATTTCCCAGCCAACTGGACGCCATTTTTTTTCGATCCTACAGTAGTATACACTTACCTAAATATGTCAAAAAAACTTTTGTCGATAAGATCTTTTTGAAATCTATTCAGATTGGGAGCCCATAATTCATATTTTGGAGGTTTAGTTGATGGGTAATCAGGATTTAAAGTTACCCATAATTCAATATCTTTAGTTATTGCTATAGAATAACTATCCGTTTTCTTATTGTATATCCAGGCATCTTCAAATATGGCCTTTAGAACTTCAATCTCTTCAGCTTGTTGCGTCAGATTATCCATTTGAATTTCTACAGGACGTGACTATCGTTATAAATAAATATCTAAAAAGTTAAAAGATTTAGGTATACTTATAATTTTAAGTTGTAACATATAACACCTAATAATTAATTTGATTATTAACACTTCATAATTATTACTCTCAAATTTTATTAGTAATAGAAAATGGTCTTGTTTATTTTCATATTTTTATAATATTCCAGTTATAACATACTATAATACATGCTGTAGAAGTATGTATTAAATATTTTCATTACCATTTTACCATTCTCCCATGTTAAAACTACCATAACTACCCTTTTAAATATGATTTAAGATTTAAATCATCTGGAATCTGGAATCTGGATGTCAGTTAATCAGCTGTGTTCTTTGAAAAAAAAATGTATACGAAAAAAATATTCCAGAGGAAAGAATCTATAATCTATGGGAATCTTAGATCGGAATTATGTATTGATCTTTCTTCTTTCTTAACTACATGTTTCTCCCACTTACTAAAATTATATATGATTTTGGCACACCCTAGTACGCAATATGGTACGCAGAGAGCTTTCTCTGAATAAAACCTATCAATGGAATAAAAAAAGTCATACAAACCGAAAGGCCGGATAGTCCTAGCATGGTCCTAGCTGGTCCTAGCAGCTTAGGCCTTTAAATTGATTAAACAAATAAAACAAATTCTACTCTGTGGTGATTGGTGATGTGAAATGCCAAATTTGAAATCTTTAAATTTTTTTAAATTCCAGCAGAGAAATTCGTTAGTGTTTTTTATTTACTAAAATAATTCTTTAGTAAGTATACAGAAATTCAAAAATGTCTTTCTTGAATTCCCTTATTGAAGAATATTACAAATCTGAATTAGAGCTAAAAAAAGCCAAGGAGATATATGAAAAATTTGAAGAATCTTTACAACAAAACCTTTGTACTCACAATAAGCAAAGTTTACCTGTATCTGATGTAAATTCACAAAGTAGCAGGTTTAAAGGAAGTAGGAAGATGCTCGAAACTAAGAACATAAAATCATCGCCATCTGTAAGCAGCACCAAAAATGGGGATGATAATTCAACATTAAAATTAGTTGAAAAGAAAATACATCAATTTGAAAATTATTCCAACTTAATTAAGCAACACAAAGAACCTGTAGAGAAGAATCACTTTTTTCAGATGTTAAATAGTAACTAAACATATAATTTCAGTTGATTTTTTATCTTTGAAATTTTAAATAGCAATTAGTTTACTGGTGTTTATTGATCAAACTTCAAAGTCATTGTTCTGCCATTCAGAAAAATATACTTATAGAAATGGATGTTACCTATGCATATCAGAAAAAACGAAGCGATTTTGGTAGACAGTGTTTATTTTCTGAAAGGGGGCCAGATTTAATAGATAACTTTCCATCAAATAAAAAGCTTGCCAAAGAATTTATATTCAGGTACTGATATATGTTCAGCTCATGTACTTACTAGCTACAGTTCATTTGTATAGACATTATGTTTATATTTATATCTAGAGATCCAGTCGATAGAAGTACACAATGTGCTCCTATTCAAGCAGAACACTATTTAAATACTATGCGAGCAGAATTTACAAACAGCTCTATGAATCATATAGAAGGTGGTTGGCCAAAAGATATTAATACAGCTGATGAAGAGCAGACAAAAAGATATCGCAGGAAAATTGAAAAAGATGAGGGTTTTAATCATACTATGATGCAACTTTTTAAAGTAATTAAAAGTTAATTTTAAAATATTATTAAATCTACTTCAGTATAATTTATTAGAGTATGGAAAATTGTATTCAGCAAAATAATGCTATTAATATATATCAGCAATATTTTTCTGATGTTGAGCCTACACCTCTGGTTGAAAGAAGTTCAGCTCGAACTGTAAATGTCTATCAAGACCAAAGTTCTCCTACTAGGCCTGTTAATTACATATCATGGTCACCTGACAATCAAACTAAACTAGCTGTAACCCACTGTAACTTAAAATTCCAAAGTGTTGTTCCTAAGGAAACAACATTTTCCTATATTTGGGAAGTTGGTAAGTCATAGCCATATATTCAACAAATTTTGAAATCTTAATTAAAATATTTGGATGATTTAGAAAATCCCAATAGGCCTCTTTTAACCTTAAAGCCTGAATATTCAATTGTATGCCTGGAGTATAATCAAAAAGATCCCCACTCATTAGTTAGTGGTCAAATTAATGGTCAAGTAGCTGTTTGGGATACCAGGAAGGGATACGAACCTGTTGAACTTAGTTTAATTGAAAACAGTTTTAGAGATCCAGTTCATGAAGTTTTGTGGATTAATTCCAAGAGTGGAGCAGAATTCTTCAGTGCTTCTACTGATGGTCAAATTAAATGGTAATTATATGAGAAATAATTGTAAATTTAAAGCAAATTAATTTTAACTATTTTTTTTTATATTAAATTATGATTGTTTATAGTGTTGTAAAATGAGAATTTATTTTTGGAGAATGTTCTCTCAGAATAAGGGAGTTAATGTTGAGAATCTATAGTTAGAGCAACGAAAATAGGTTGGAAAATCAATCAGTTGCTTTTTTATAATTCAATCTGAATTTTTTGTTGACTGAAGACTACACGGGAAAAAACAGATATATCACATTATCATAGAAATTCACCATCAAAGAAAGCAATAATACTCAAGTAAATATAATAATATACTCTAAGTAACAGGGGCGACTCGTAGCACTGGAAGATGGTGAGGCACATTAGAAGAGAATTTTTATTAGTATGTATATAGGGTGGCGATTAGTACGAGGAAGTTCTATATAAAAAAAGTACATATCCTAAAAAAAAATATTTTCTTTAAAATTGCAATCGCATTACCATTTTTCTGTACAGAATTGGGTTCAGCATAAAATTCAGAATACATCACACTATTGATTTATTTGAAGCACTATTGTATATGCGGGATTTCCATGATAATTCATATTTGAAAAATTTCATATTTTAAAAAGTGGTAAAAACCTGGAGTGAATTTAACTTATTGATATATTATTGCTTAAGTACATATAATATAGCGAGGTATGTAGGATAAAAGAAGGAATCCGAGAAAAATTCATATTCACAGGGATTTTTTTATGGCGCGGCCAACATTGCAATATTATAATGCTATATCTCAGTTTTTTTTTAATGCAATACACAGTGTATATTATTTTTAGTATTTTAGATACCTACAGACTTAAAAAGCGCACGTTTTTGTATTTAAAATATTTCTAAATTTTTAGCAGTTGCGGAAGTAGCCTTATGTAATATAATTCGCAGTATTATACCGTATCGAAAAAAAAACGGCGTCCAGTTGGCTGGGAAATGACGATCGATGACATTTCCCATATAAATTTACATATAAAATGACAGCGATCTTCATTTCATAGCCAACGCTGACGCCTTTTTTTCTCGATCATACGGTACCTATTACATAGGGCTATTGCAACAGTAAATTTTTATCAAAGCGACCTCAGGATATTTTTTCTTATATTTTACTCTGTATGGTAAAATTTTGTTTTTCTACCCATCCTATAAAAATAATACAAAACGAAATCTGTAACAGGTCGCTTTACTTTTTGACTATACACAATTTATCTAGAAATGATTCGAAAAACTTTACCTGGGGAAGTCCTCTGATGATGCATGGTCCCTCTAAATCATCATATCAATCAAGAATAAGTCACTGCCCACTTTTTAGGTATTTACTTAATATGTACAGTAATCAGTAAAAAGAGTAGTTAAACATGCAATTCACATTAAAAAAACGTAGATATTAATCAGTTAGAGACAAAACAGTGTAATAACCGGCAGAATTAATTCAAACTCTGATTCAAACTAAGCCAAATTCCCAAATAATGCAATTCTGCATTTTCAGCCTGTCGCCTAAAATCTCTCGGGCTGATCGGGAACTGATCGGGAAGTGATACATAATTTTAACGAACGGCTTTTAATGTTCAAATTTACATTTGAGGCTCGCCTCAATACGGTCTTTTTACGCGCTACTACTCCATACATTTTATCTCTCTTCAATTAAAGGTTTTGCCTATGCTTTTTCTTTTCATTCTATAGAGTTAAGATTCCAGTGAACGCTGTCGCTCCGTCAGTGCGATATACCACAATATGCTAGACAAGGAAAGGCGAGAGGCAAACCTCTGCACATATACTTCTTAAAGAACAAATGAGATGGATATATATATATATATCGTCGAGTTTGTCGCATATGGGAAAGGAAGCGCGTTTAAAGGAATACCATCGACGTAATTTATTGTAGAATGACGGTTAAAAAATACAATTATTATTGATGCAAATAGGGAAAAAAATATAAAATTGTGATTAAAGATGTATCGATTAATACATGTAATTTTTCAAATGTATTGGTAAGGCACTGCCTCATCTGCCTCATAGGACAAGCCGTCCCTGCTAAGTAAGTATGATATTATACTCTAAGTCCCAGAGGTATTACAGTTATTTCGCCGTACAAGGAAAAAACCAGAGCATTCCACGCGTAAATGGCAAAAACCAGAGATGTCCTTACGCATGGGCGACAAGTATGCATCTTGCAGTTGCATACATCAAATCAATACATTATCAAAAAAAAATACTAGTTTACATGTAGATTTTATACAACCTTTAATCGGACATCCTTGATTTTCCTCTGTTTTGTTTTGCATTTTGACATTTCGATGGTCTTATGCAAGACCGGCACAACTCCAAAAAATGCTTTTTTGAGATTTCTGCATCATATTTGGAATTTAAATTACTTTAAACTCAAAAAAATCACTTTAAAACATGTAAAAAATATTTATACAGGGAAGGTTTTCGTTTGTTAATATACATGTTCTTATAATGAGAATGTCCTTTCTATTACAACAGTAGTTTATTAAGAGTTAATTGTTTTCAACTGATTCAAAAGTTTATAAAAAAATAACTTCCATATGTAGGTGGGACATAAGGAAATTATCAGAGCCGACAGAAACTTTGATTCTGGATTATGCCAAAGATGAAGAACAAAATATGGCAAATGCCTTAGGTGCTTCATGTTTGGAATATGAGACCACTATACCTACACGTTTTATGGTTGGTACTGAACAAGGAATAGTTATCTCATGTAATAGAAAGGTACTTTTTTTATAATCTTTAATTTTTATCGTTTATTATATCATTGTTGAATTTATCAGGGCAAAACGGCAATGGAAAAAATGTCTGCTAGATTTACGACGCACATGGGCCCAGTACTATCGCTTCAAAGAAATCCGGCTTTCGTTAAAAATTTCTTGACCATCGGAGATTGGTCGGCGAAAATTTGGTCAGAAGACTGCCGAGAAAGTTGTATTATATGGACCGGATTCCACAAAGCTATGTTGACATCAGGTGCTTGGAGCCCTACTAGGTAAGATCAATTCATAATATCCTTGTTTGTACAAGAATAATACATAAATATAATAAACAATCCTATTGATAATTATTTTTTTATACTGCAGATATTTTAACTGGTAGTATAGTTCAACCCCAGAAACACGCCTATGAGGTTTTTTTTGCGAAAAAAAAATGTTGAAAATTTTATATTTTTCTTGACATTTTCCGGAAAGTGTTGAAAAACTTTTGAGTGCCACTGTTCACTCCCCGGGAAATTCGTTTACCGGGCATAGAGAGTGTCGGAGAGAATGCAACGTTGCCACCTCCTACCATACCCACATTCTGCATGTTTATCTATAAATTCAATTATTTTAAGTTGCTACAGAAAAAAATACGAAAATTAATTTTATTCATTTAGTGTAGATTGCTCTACTAATTCTAGTGAAACGCGCAATATTTTAAATACTTTTTACAGTGGAGTAAACTGAAAAAAATAAATCTTAACAATTATAGCTTCTTTTTTCGCCATATTAGAAAATATTTTCAATCGTTTCAATAAACAAGTATAACCTTTAATGTTTAGTTAGAGCTTACCCTTTTAATGAAAGTGTTTTTATCCAGCACACATATACGCAAACACATACACACCAAATATCTATTAAACTGAACATCACAAACCTATCACATGCCTATCACTTTTAAAATATTATTTAAATTTTTTCACATGATAATAATCAAACACTAAACTCATAAATACAATAAAAAATGTTAAAAAAAACTTGCTTTAATAACTACTTATATCCGGCTGCTGATGGTAGACAGTCCGGGGTTTTCTTCGACATTTCTTCAAAACCGACGCAACCCCGATTTCGAAAACACTGAAGGAATTACAAATTACAAATTTTTATTTAGGAATTTTTTGACTTAGCGTCCTCTACTGGACTGATGTATTACTATTATGGGTCAACGTTTTGGTGGTTGTATAAAGATAGATAAATCAATTTTCTAAATGTTTAATGTATGGAGTAGGGATATCCCAAAAATAAAATAAAAGTACAAGAAAGGGTATACCCAAGAAAGAATTAAGGTAAAATCAAAGAGTATTCTACGTTATCTAAAATATAAAAATATGGGAAGCCCCGACAAAAATCTGACACCTGATATCAAAGTGATAAACAAACATCGGCGCATGCGGCAGCGAGCACTTACACTTAATTTTTCAGTTCATTGCTAGATGGCCTTTTACTAGGGATGCACTGCAAACAAATATTCCAGCAAAACTAAAGTGTTTTTTCTTATTCTAAATTCTAACAAATAAATAAACCTGTAAAACTGTATAAATAAAATCGGTCTTCGATTTAAAAAAAAAGATCGATTATACCAAAAAATCGTTTGAAAAAAAGCACGTCGATTTGATAAAAATCGATCTTCGATTAAAATCGACTCGAATCGTACATCCCTAGTATGGTGTGTAGTTTAAGGTTATGTCACAGACTTTTAAACAGATGCGACCAAATACATTTAAATTTACATATACCGCGGCCTCCCCATAAGAGCAATGAGAGAATTTATGTCCCAGGATTGAAGGACAGAAGATCGAGTTTGACATAAGTCCATCCTTGTTCAGTAGATGGATGTAATGCACATGCGCCAAAATGCTACTTTTCTATTGGCCGAATGGTATCGAGATGGGTTATCGATTTATTTTTGGACGCGTCGTCGCGTCGTCGGCGTGGATTTTGTTTTCAGTTTGGACTTGGGCACTGCCCAATGGGCAGTCGCCATTAGAGTTTTCTCTAACTTTCTGTTTTCCACGTGTACTGTGTTTTCGTTTGTATTTTAATCTTTGTGCGTTTATTGACAATTTTGTGATTTAGTTTTAAAGACTTTTGCTGTAGTTTAATTAATAGAACAATGGGAATGGGCTACTGCTTCTTGTGTGGTAGAAGCCAACTAACCAAATTAATAATAGAAATTTTTCTCGATGTTCGTTTGTATCATGAAAGCAAAATCAGAAATGAAAGGGATGTTAATATAAGACAAAAATATACTAAACTAATTTTATTCAAAAATCAATAATTGTTAAAAGCATTATATTTAGTCTTACTATTTTAAAATAAAAAAGACATTATAATGTAAAGACTAAAAATAGAGACTACATAAGGCTAATTATAATGCTTACACAGTTACACACAAACTGTCTTATTGTAAATTATTATTGTTTTTTTTTCATAATATAAAAGAGTATTTACAATGCAACAATGTAAATAATTATATTTTTTGTATCTAGCTTGATTTATGTATAAACTTAATATGTACATACTTTTAGTTATATTTGTTTAATAAAAAATATGTTAATAATAAAGAATTACTTTTGTTTCATTTTAAACCAGGACTGATGTTGATTATTGATCATAAATACATGGGCAGTAAAAGAAACAATAGACAGTAAAAAATGTACTGTTATACTTTGTTTTGCTGCAATTTTTAAGTCGAGTGAAATAGATATGCAATTTGTAATACTAAGTTCTTAAGACAGTTCCTTAATTGAGGTTTTACTAAATTATTTTTTGAATTTTAAAAAAAGTGAAATAGATATGCAATTTGTACTACGAAGTTTTTAAGACAATTTCTTAATAATTGTGGTTTTACTAAATTATTTTTTGAATTTAAAAAAAAAATATCGTACCTGTCACTTTTTTTCATTCGTTTTATTTAATAATAATTGTCTAACACAACAAAGTCTACTTAGAACGATATGATATAAATATAAATGAGTTCATTAAAAAATGGTCTGATTAAAATTAGTACCTAAATAAGCAAAAATTATCCCCTCATAAAACAAGAAATTAAGGAGTTCAGTAAAAGGATTGCAACTATATATTTTATTCAGTAAATTTTCATAATAGTAAGTATAAAAGCACAATCTCTAAAACGACAATATGAATAATGTATATTAAGATTTAACTCGAGTTTCAGTGAAAAAACTATATTGATATTAAAATATTTTAATACCTTCAGAATACTAATTACATACCATAAAATAGGAGTTTTTCGATGCGGGAAGCCTATCTAGAAAAAGAATTTTAGAAATCAGCAATGGGATTCTGTAAGCTCTGTAGCAAGAAATTTCCTATCGAGCCTATGCTATTTGTATACGATTGATGAGTCACTAGACAGGGAAATGTTTACAGAATCGCACTGCAGATACCTATTACGCTACTAGGAGCCCCCCATTGTGAGACAGATATAAAATAATTTTATATACCTATTCCATAGCCTATTCTTTTAAATGTCTGTAATATTTATAATAAACTTATTTTAACGAGTAGAAGTATTGCACCAGCATCAAAATTAACACTACTTGTAAAAAACTGTTGCTCCTTGAGTTTGTAATAGATATAAACAAAATGAACATTCGAAAATAACTAAATCGAAGATATCTGAAAACTTTTGGTCGAAAAAGTGTTTTGCCATAACATGTTGGATACAATTAAAATATCTCAATTGACAAATATGCGCATAATGTTACATTATCAAACTTATTTGATTTCAAAATATTTAACAAAAAGCTTCCAATTTTTCGAAAGATTTAATTCAATTAGAACGTCTTTAACCTCAACTTAAAATAAATAAAACCAAAACAAAACATATCATATGATTTGGAACTGTCCAATCAAAGTGCTTACAGATCGAGCAAGCGCAGAAAACCTCCTCCCGAACAAGGATAGACTTATGTGGGAAATGCATTGACATTCTATAGCCATCCTTCAACATCGGGACAGGAATTTAAGCGGTACTCTCCGTATATTTTATTAAAACGTATTTGGATGCGACAAACAATGCAAAAGTGAAAATTACATTTTGGCGAATGCGCCAGGCAAATTTTTCCGTTAGATTTGTCATATAGGCGAATTTTACAGCGGACCAGCAAAGTAACCTCCATTCGTTTACTAAGAAGCCACGCCTCCTTTGTGTAGAAAATAGAGAGGGAATTTTGTAGTTCGGAATCATTTCCGAATCAAATGGAGATGATTTTAATTTCATTAGTTTTTTTTCAATTTTTGATACATTCACAATCTAGGTATACCTACTAATATATATATAAAATCTTAACCACTCAACGTAAGAAGCTCAATTTTGGCATACAGGTTGATTCTAGGGTATAGAGGTTCGATAAGAAGAGATTTTTCGAAATTCCAGTTCCCTCAAATATTACAATATTTGATATTTAAAAAACGGTTAGTCTTTCGAGAAAACGCTTGGACACGCATAATTTATTTTGTTTTTTTTACATATTTTGAATTTTTTTAAAAAATCATACAGGGTGTTCCAAAAAGTTGGGTAATTGATTAACTACGATTCTGCTTAAATTCCTTGACGTAAAAAAAATATTTTTGGGTTTGGTTTGTCAATTTCAAATTCCAACGAGATGAAACTACCCGTCAAATATTACCAAGTTATATAATAATATCGCCATATTGTTTTTTCTCGGGCTCAGGACATAAATGTGAGAACATTTTATCCAGTTTGTATGTTAATGGAAATTCTTGCTTTGCTTTGTCATCACCATTACAAATGATTAATTCGACGCGAACGAAGTCGCGGATACACGCTAGTAATTAATAATAACTAAAAGATATTAATACATTTTAAAAAAAGGTTTTTTACTATTAGGTATTTTTACGTATTTCTTATTTAATATTACATAATTTCTAACTACATAATTATTAGAAAGTGACTACGCTGCCGGTGCCGCGCCGGTTCCCTTAATAGTTGCCGGCTCCGGTTCCATTGACGGCTGAAAGAACGGCGGAAAGTAACGCTTGGCTATAGCCAATTTTGCGAGAGCAGCTGTGGCTCCGTTACTGAGACTGAGGCCATCACTTCGTGAACGAGAGGTCCGTGGTTCAAATCTCACGCCAAACTAGATTTTTTTTATTTTTTTACTGCTGTTTTTATTTTTAAAAAAAGCTGTAACTACTTAATAGCAATCAAAATACGGATTGCGTTGGTTTCACTCTTTTTGGTGGGGTTAGATTCATTATTTGGTGGAGTTAGTTGCGTGATTAAGTTGGTTATTTGGTGGTGTTGATTGCATTGGATAGGTTAGCTATTTGGTGGGGTTGGTATGGTTTTTACTAATTTACATTTGTTTAGCGTTGGTTAGTCTCTGGGGTAAGTTGACATTTTTATTTTCGGAGCCGGCATCTATGCTCCCGAATTGTGGAAGCCGGCGCCGGCAGCGGAGTCACTTCCTATACATATACTTCCGATACAGGGTGGTCTGGGTCACAATTTCTTTCTTCTTAGACTAAATACATTTGCAAAACATAAATAAGAGATAAAATTTGTTGACACACCCGACCTCCGTTTTCCGTTTATTATAGGCGCTCTGTGCTCTCAGCTCCATTGGAACGAACTATAATTATTATAATTATCCGTAAATTTCATCTCCCAAAAAAGGAAAAAGTCGGTACAAACATTCCGTAAAAATTGGTTCTGGGAGTTTAATATTTTGCACAAAGGTAAATTCATTCCCTAGAGGTGAAATTAGTGGTGGAAATTTATATAAAAATTTGTAAAAATCTCGTCCTAAGAATATGCAATAATTTTGTTATTAATAATTTCAAAAGGTTTCTTAAGTAACGCAATGACTATATGAGAGGCGACTATGAAAATTCATCCCCGAGGAGGGTAAAATTAGGGCTGAACAATTATTAAGCAAAACATAAAATAAAAACCTGTTCATTCAAAACATTACACAATAAAGGTTTCTCTAGGGATTCAATAAAAAAATCCATCTCTTAAAAGAAGGGAAAAAATGATTGTAAATATTCGTTAATATTTGGTATAGAAGTATGATATTTCGGTGTGGCATACTTACGAAGCGTTTTCTCGAAACTCATTTCCTAAAGGGGTAAAATTAAGGGCAAAATTTTATGAAAATTCGTTACTACTATGTGGTTTAGAACTACATAATATTTATGAATTAAAATTTGGCCAAATATGCTTAAGTATAATTGGGAAGCAATAGTATAGAGTAGAAGAAACGATTTTTGAAAATTCCTCATCTCGGGGATGATAGGGGTGAAAGTTGGCATGAAAATTTATTACTACCTGGCATAGAAGTATAATATATTTACAAAGTTGTTGTAGTTAATAAGTCGATTATTTGATCGAACTGTATGTAACTATTTAAATTCGCTTTTTTCGTATTAGAAAATCTAGGTATTTTCCGAAAAAACATCCACATTTTTTTATATAATTTAGTCATAGAAAATCTAAAAAATGTATCTTCTTCAGTTTTTAGTGAAATGTTTTCTCATCCATTGAAAGCACATTTTTTTAAAAGCATTTTAAATAAAATCAAAACAAGAAACTTAAACTGAATTAACTAAAACAATACTAAGAACACCGTGAACTAACTAAATGTAAACCAACAAAATCCAACAGAAAATTAAAATCGGAAACAGCTAATAATAATGATGTATGTAATATCCATGTGAAACAACTGAAGAAACTGACTTAAAAATCCTCTGAAAACCTTCAATATTCCCATCTTAAGTCCCGTTCTCAGAACAACGTCGTGTCGCGGGCGACTGTTTGCCAATTTCTACTTACCAATTTGGGAGCTGTACTAAATTTAAACGGCACATGCAGCTGTTTGAATTTTGTACAAATCTCATTGGTCCTCTTGACGTGTCGCTGGCGACAGTCGCTGTTCTGAGAACGGGGCTTTAGATTCCCATATTCTTTTTCTAGGACACTGTTGCCAATTCTACTTACCAATTTGTATAAACTATATCGGTATCACGGCACATGCAAACAATATGCCGTGTCTGTATCATAAAAGTACCTATTTGCTATATAAAAGATCAGATGCTAAATTTTAAATCAATTTAAAATATCAAATAAAATGATAGTAGTGCATAAAACTATTAACAAGCAGGATATAAAAATAATTAAAGATAATTTAAGCTGGCTAATAGTAGATAGACTTTAGATTAATATTTGAAATTAACAGCTGGAAGTACAGCTAAATACAAACGGCAAGCTGACAACAAAGATCCTATTCTTTAAGAATTGTAGATTTCTGATATTTTATATCATTTTTAATTTTAAAGAAATCGTCATTTTCTTTATACATATGTATTGATCTTAACCCATTGTTAAAATTTGTCATTCTCATACTTTACAAATAAATATTAGCTGATATTTCCTAACATCATCTAATAGTTATTTATTATTATCCAGGAGAAAGCGCTAATACAAGTACATATAACATTTAATTCTCACATAATAAAAGTTCAAGCTGGCAATCTCGCTTTGACTTTATAATCGTGCGGCGGCTGCGACGGCCAGACGAGACGGCGCGGTGTATCAAAGGCAAAAGGCGAGAAAGAACGAAAGAAATGGAAGCTTAGGGAAGGGGGGAGTGCGGGAACGATTTGAAGTCACCACGGCTGTTTATTTGGCCGAATATTTTGCCTTTATCGACGGTATCGCTGCCCTGTCGTCGCACTTCCGAACATAGGTCTTTTTGAACAGAAAATTTCCCATAAGGTGTCGCATCTGTTTAAGTTAGTTTGTGGTTATGTTTAAGGTTATTCGTGGATTATTAAACTCGCACAAAAACAAAACAGAAAACAACAAAAAACAATGCAAACAATGCCAAATAAACCTGTAAAAAAGTACTTTTATTATTCAAAATGAAATATCATATAATTCAGTTGGAATATTTTTTTATTTATTTATAATGTTTTGTGTCAAAAATATGTGAGAAATGAGGTAAACAGTTTAAATGTCTTAATAAATTCGTTTTTAATTTATTAACCCTTTCAGGTATCTACCTAATGGTAGGAAGAAATTATGTAATGGTATACCGGAAAAATAATTTCACTTTAATTACGTATTAGAAAATCAGTAATCTTAAATTAGGATGCATCAATGGAGAAGAAGGCAATTGTAATCACAATACAATAATATACTACAATAAAATACAACAATACCAAGCAATACATTAAATCAAAAATCTCAGTAACACTGTTGTAATTATGTACTCCCTGTGGTCTTATTAAGTATAAAGTTTTGTTTTACATGAAAATAATTATCCTATTTAATTATGCATTAAATTTTAGTCTCAGCTTATTGAAGGCTCGATTACCAGTCAAACAGTTTCGATGTTCTCTATACTATGAAGAAAATTTGATCTGATTAGATTAATTCAGATGTAAATTTATGTTATAGTTTATTAAAGTTCTCTTCAGACAAGTTCTGGTCTGAAATTACAAATATTAACGAAAAAGTTATACATGTAGTTTTCTATTCATAAATGATATTATTGATTTTATTCTAGGTGAATGTATCGAGTCATATATTATGCAGAATATATTGAGAAAAATGGTAAACTAACTAAAAGTGCTAACAAAATTTCTTAGGAAGTTATCGATATACCTAATTATTAGAAGCTGTAACAAATGTTCAAAGAGTCAGAGTATACTTTATTAGAAGTGTGTTAGATAGAATTATACACTTTAAAGAAAATATCTTTTATTATTGCAGGTAATGCATATTGTGTAATGCATATAATATGTGAAATCTATTATTACATACAAAGATTGAAAATTATTTAAACAGCTACCTGTATGTTGTCTCACAATCTCATTTAGTGAATGGGTTATTAAAAATTGAACATATTTACACACAGAATATTGTGGATATGGATATCTGGAAAGCATGTTATAACCATTTTTATTTTTAGGATTTATGAAATGATTACATAAATATACTAACAACAAATTGCAATGCATCTGTATATTAGAGACAAAGATGAAAGAGAGTAACAAGAATATATGTATTCAAAAGAAAAATATCAAGACCATTTGTAGTAATTAAAATTAAAGAATAAAATACATAAAATGTACCATATGATCGAAAAAAAAACGGCGTCCAGTTGGCTGGGAAATGACGATCAATGACATTTCCTATATAAATTTACATATAAAATGACAGCGACCTTCATTTCATAGCCATCGTTGACGCCGTTTTTTCTCGATCATACGGTAGTTTATGTGTGAACAAATTCTCATTTCATATAAAAATTGGAGCTCTATCTAGAGTATATTTGAATATAAATGTTTTTATGTATTGGAAGGGGGACTGTAGTTTTCAAATATAATAAAGAAAATAGACTAAAAAAACATGTGTGTAAGTTCTTTTTTAAACTATTCTGTAGTTACGTAAATGTGTTTCAAATAGGTTGCTTTTCACAATAAAGTCAATACACAGTAATTATGCTTTACTTTTTCAAAACACACTCTTGTTTTTTATTATCAGAGAGTTATTAATATTAGAAAATTTAGTTACATGAATATAATAGGAGCAAATATTTCTATATATTTCTATATATATTATATTCTATAAGTTTCAAATAATTAGAATATGATATGAGTCATAGTAGCTTAAATATGATTGCTAATAAAATACCTAGTTTATACACATTTAGATATATCTCTTTAAATATAAATTAGTATTGCCACCATGCGATTAATGGGAAATACAATATGGTCGTGAAAAAAAACGGCGTCAGCGATGGCTATGAAATAAAGATCGCTGTCAATTTATGTGTAAAATTTTATGGAGAATGTCACCGACCGTTATTTTCAAGCCATTCTGGACGCCGTTTTTTTCGACCATACGGTATTTCTAGGTATGGAATTATGTCTCTAATATGTAGTTAGGTAATTTTTTCCATTTGCCTATTGTTAATTATAACGTCGTCAAACTATAAAATTTGCTATATTTTTTACTTAAATTTTTTTAGTAATATCAGAACATGTTTTGAATAGTTTAATTAGTAATAAAGCTACTAACATGTTCAGTTATTTTTTTTTTCTATAAAGCTTTTTTGATAAAAAAATAAGTATACCTGCTAAGACGTTAAATTGCCTGAGAAATTACGATCGATGCCATTTACCATCCACTTTTACACAATAAAATGCCATCGATCGTAATTTCAAAAGCAGAAAACTTGCCGCCGTTTTTTCCAATGAAATGGGCGGTGGGGAGAAAATTGCAGATTCCTGTATTATATTAACGGCTAACGACATTATTAATCGCATGTACACAAAGCATGTACACTATTAGAAATCGATCTAATTTCTAATAGTATCGAGCTTTTAAAATTCGAGAAAGTGATCGGAGATTGTGTTTAAAGTGTTGTGAAATGTTCGTTAGTGCATATTTTTGTGTCGGTAATCGGTATCGGTATAGGCAAATCGCGATGGAGTATACAAATCCGGAGAAGGTGGATATGCTAAGAGCATAGGTACTTTCTGGCAGGGGAAAGCGCTGTAGAAGCTCGGAGACTTTATTCCGAAGATTATCTGAATAGGCAAATCCCTAATGCTCGAACCTTTGTAAGTATGGTTCAGCATTTGAGGGATTCGGGAAAAGCAACGCAGAATTGCTGCAAAACGTTAAAAATTCCATGCTCAGAAGAAGGAGAGCATGTATTGGAAATGGAGGTCGTTATTTTGAACAATTATTATAATAGCATGCAGTCAAGAAGCGAAGGGTATACCGGGTGGTACATCATCTTTGGAAATATAGGAAGTGATGTTATTAAGTGTAGTGTTATGTGCAGTTTTAAGAGTGGTAAAATGGAAAAAAAGAAAGCTCTGCAGTTGTATCTCTCTGCTATAGGGATATCTTTTTTATTGTTTGGTAAGTTTTTTTTCTTTTAGTTTATTGAATGTGGAAAGTAGGGCTACTGGCGATTACCCACTTAAAAAAGTAACGCACCTCTCCAGAACCTCTTGGGTGGTGTGGGATTTTGCAAGTACTTTTTAAGTCTTTCTAGTCGATGTGGCAACAGCGGGCGGCGAACAAGCCGAGATCCGCGAGATTGCCGATTTCCCCCGGCGGCTCTCAAAATGTCGCAATTTTTTTTTAACTTTCAAAGTTAAATAACTCGGTTATTTTCAATTTATTTTAAAAATGGAAAAGAGAAAATATGTTTCTTTTGGCCAGATCTACCACCCCTTAAAATATCTGCACTCATTTCTGGGACACCCCTAGTTGAAGCCTGGCGCATCCGCCACGACATCAGGAAAAAAAAGATACTTTATTTTTTTATTAAATGCAAAACAAAAAATCCGGCGACGACAGTTTTTAGAAGAGCCAATTAGCTATCTTTGAGTAAAAAAAGCAACTTTCTAGAGCAAGTCGTTACTTCAGTAGGGACGACACAGATAAACATTAGCATTTTATATATATATATATATGTATAGCTCCCGTATACCGGGTGCGTCTTAAAAGTGGCTCACCCCTATAACTTTTTTATTTTTTTAGATAAAAAAAACGAGATTTGGTACGTTAGTATATGACATAAATTAGGATTGATTGACGTATTCAATTGTTTTTGGTCACTTCCTTTTTCACCGGAAATTACTACAACTTTTGATTTTTGGTTTGGTTTCTCTCGGTATTTTTTTACTTTATTCGATACATAATGACATTCTGAATAGAATGACATATCATATGTCAACTTTTGACATATCATTTTAAAATTTTTGACATTCTCGCTTAATAAAAAATTGTATTTTAAAATTCAATCTAGAGTGCCATAGCTATGTTAAAAACACTAATTAATCAAGGAGCCTTGGAAAAATAGACTTGATCGTCTAATTTTTTTAGCGTCTTATCCTGGCCAGTTAGAAAATGCTCAAATCGTATTTCTAATAATATGGAACGAGGGTGGCTCATTAGCATATTTGCATAAAGCATTTTTTTATGAATAATTTGCTACCACACACTTGGTATTTCCAGTCAAATTTTATATTCTACATAGACTGCCGTAGTATCAAAAGTAAAATAAAAGTTTTTCAAAAAATAATCGCCAAGAAAAATCAAACTGAGATCGAAATATACTACCACTAAAAATAGATGCACTTATTTTAGACTTACCCTGTATTTAATTTTTATTTTTACTTGTATTATAAATTAAGAGTAATAATTAACCAAAAGCGTAAATAGAAATAAAATGTACACAAATTTTTGACTTACTTGTTTATAAATTTATCTTACGGGACTCCTGGATTCCTTTTGTCGTTGCACTTAATCGAACTTAACTCACTTCTAATCTTTGTAAAAACACTAAATATTTCGTACACTAGAAAACAAAAACCAGGAAAGCACACTAAACTAAGCGATCTTCCGTCTTCGGCAGATGTTATAAGAATACCCACAGAGAATACCTCCGGCGCTTGTCGGGAGTCTTATATTATAGGTATCCCACTAGTACTACTGTGGTACTACCCCATCTTTAATCTCATTGGTTAAGCCCTTAGATTACGCCATACTAATTCGGTGTTGCCGAATTTCGTAAAAATTCCGAAATTGGATGGATTAAGTTTTGCTGATTTATTAGACATTATTGTAATATTGTTATAAATAACGTAAAAATAGTAATTGTTATTTTTAAATTTTACTAGATGAATATGTATATAGGACGGTGACAATTTCGATGCTCCACATTAGTATTTCGGAAACTACAAGAGACACGAATTCGGTTAAATGAGTCAAAAGTTGATATTAATTTGAAAAACAAAGACACTTTGAATTCCCTGACTTACGGGTTTAAATAGTTTGGAACCTGTGAAGGGAAAATTCGAAACAATAAGCCTACGCCTTGACCTGAAATTTTTAGTCAGCAAAGTGAAAACAATACATACTTATGGAGCCGTTTAGCTGACTATTTGATTGAATGTGAGCGCGGCTCCATATAAGGACGTGTTACAATTATGAAATTAAATGATCGACCGATTAAACATTGCCTGTCAGCGTATAGCCTAAGGCTACGCAATGCAATCAAATATTGGGCTGATTGGCTCCATGACAGTGTATCGTTTTCACTTGTTGAATTCAATTGTTTTCACAAAAATTACATGTCAGTGGATACCCTAATTATCCAAAAAAAAACTCACAAGAGAACGCATGGTTCATTTAGAAATATGTAAATAATAACTTTTATTCAAATGTGTACTGATGTAACTTTATTATATATTGACCATAAATACTCGTCTCTTTTAAGGAACAGTATTTCAAAAGATAGACATAATTGAATTTAAATTTATGAAAAAAAGACGATCTTTATGGTAGGATAGGATAGTATTTAGATTATTTAGTTAATATTACTTTTAAAACCTAATTAAAAAGTTGGAAGGTCTAATAACAATAGGATAATTCTCACTACAGAAGAGCAATAATAATATTACCTGAGAATAGGTACTATGTAACAAAAAAGGCGAATTCTAAAAGTTTTCATTGATAGTTGTTAAATTGAGGTATTTACTAGTAATTGATACTGTCAACAAAGACGGCTCAGGTACTTACCGACGGATTGCAAATTTGCATAATTTTCGGCACTCAGCCTTTTTTTATGAAAGGAGTTTATTTTAGTACAAATCAAGTTTTGATTTATGAAAACCAATAAGTATAGACAGATATTAATTATTCATTTAAATAGTTATAATATACCGGATGTTTCTCAAAAGTGGCTCATCCCTATAACTTTTTATTTTTTCAGATAATAAAACGAAAATTGGTATGTTTGTATAATATGACATAAATCGGGATTGATTGACGTATTGACGTATATTACTTTCGGTCTCTTCGTGCTTCACCCGAATTGACTACAACTTTTGATTTTTAGATGGTACCCCCGGTATTTTTTTACTTTATTTGAGAGAAAATGACAGTCTGTATAGAATGACATATCATATATCAACTTTTGACATTTTCAATTTATTAGAACATTTGTCTGGCGAAAATCTTATGCGATAGTCGGGAAAACACTATTTATAATGAATTAAAACAATAATTTAGAACAAATAAGTAATTTCTTTTATAAAAAAAACGTGATAAAATGCAAGGCCACAAGAGTTTTTGCGTGCTTGATCTTGGTCTTCCGGAAATTTTGTACTGGTTGGTCTTGCAGATCAAACGCTAGTTTTGGTCTTGCTTTTTGTACAATACCAAGACCCGTTTCGCTGATCACTACAAAGAAGCACAAAATATTGAATCGCCTTCTCCATAACATTGAACTGAATAAATTTCAACCGCCGCACACACAGCAAAATGCCATGTTTAGCTTGACAAAAATCCAAATTAATTTTTTTTTCGTATGTTTATGCACACATCGTTTTTCTTATTACATTTGTAGGGCTAATTTTAAATATTATTATAAAATTTTTCATTCAACTTGAATAGTGCAAGCGTTAACGAAAACTGATGTAGTTCGCACCTTTCGCGGAGCGCAAAAGAATGTCATTTACACCCAGTACAGCCATTTGAATTTTTTCTACTATCAATAATATATGAAAAAAAAGCTTGTAATAAACTTAGAAATTCATAATTTAGAATATCTGTCTTCTTAAAACTAAAAAATCCTTTCTTGATATTACAGGACTGGTATAGAAATCAGTGCGGCTACATGCAAATAACGGGCTATTTAAAAAAAAGGCAAATTTGGGAAAGCTGATTTTTTATACCTGTATCAACATACATACATTAGTGATTTTAATTTTATTAAATTAAAAGCGGAACTCCGTGGAACGCATAACTATAACCCATTATGAAAATAAAATTATTAAAAAAAAATAAACCCAAAATAGTGTGTTTAAAATATATCTGAAATACATCCAAAACAATTCAAATTTATTATATTGATGTTATTTAATTGTACTACGTGTCTGTAGCTATATTGTCCATAATGGTAATTAATTTTCAAATGGCTGTGCTGGGTGTAAATGACACTCTTTTGCGCTCCATGTTTGTGCAAGGCTAACGCTCTTCCCAGAAAGTGCGGACTCCATCAACTTTCGGTAGCGCTTGCACCGTTATAGTTGGTCAGAAAAAAATATAACATTTAAAATTAGGTCCACATATTTTATAAGAACGACAGTGAATGGATAAAAATATGTATAAAAAAATATTTGCAATTTCAATTTTTGTCGAGCTAAATATAGCATTTTGCCCTGTGTGCGCCGGCGCCGCGCCGATAAAAGAACGAAAACGAAATGATGATACCATAGAAACGCATTCTGATTTTTGGGACTTGAAAAAATCAACCACGATTTTATATTTCTTTTATTTTTCAATTAATTTTCAGTTAAAACAACCCACGGACATACTGTATGTATATTAACTATGTAGCCCTTATCTTATTGAGTTTGTATTTTCCAGATTGTCCGTTTTCTTTACAACTAGATCCGATGGAATATTAGATGTTTGGGATGTACTGCAAGAACAGAAACAAGCGTGTCTCAGCGTAAAGGTTTGTGACGAAAGGTTGAGGTGCAACAGAACTCACGAAATGGGAAAATTGGTAGCGGTAGGAAATGACAAAGGTACCACTTATCTCGTCGAATTCAGCGATAATTTATCGGTATCCAACAAAAATGATAAAGTGCTTTTAACAGCGGTAAGTACCAATTGATTTTAAGTGAGATATTGTTAAGTTGTCTTACCACTGCTACAGATAGAGTTGAGTGAATAAAATGTAGGCAAAAAGGCCCCAGACAAAATCATATTTTTTATATTATTAAAAGATAATATTAAGATATACAAGTATTTAAATCGTTTTCGACTACTTGCCATTATCGCGCAATTCCCATATAATATTCCCATAAAGCGGATGGTATACTTGTCTATATAAAGTCAATGTGTAAGAAAGAGACAGCATAAAGAAGTAACGCTGATTGTAATGATTTAATTTTGTCAGCGCCGACCGCTGTCATGCACAATGATGCCCAATTTGAAAAATTTCCTCTAATTTACAGTTAAAAATATTTAGAATATTATTTCTTCTTCTTATCACGCCCTCTCCTGCCGAAGGTTGGCGATCCAAATGACAATTGTGGCTCTGTAAACTGCAGCCCGGAAGATTTGCGCAGACGAGCGTTCAAACCATCTCCTCAAATCTTTTAGCCATGAGTTCTGGCGTCTTCCTACTGATCTTTTCCCTTGCACTTTGCCCTCTATTATGAGGCGCAGTATTTCGTATCTACCACCTCTCATCACATGACCCAGGTATTGCATTTTTCTTTCCTTGACGGTGTTCAGTATGTCTTTTTGTTTCTTCATGCTGGAGTACTTCATCGTTGGTGATCCTTTGTACCCATGAGATTCGCAGCATCCGTCTGTATACATACATTTCGAAGGCTTCTATTCTCTTTTCGGTCTATGAATTCAGTGTCCAGCTCTCACATCCATAGAGTAACACAGAGAAGACGTAGCATCTGGCCATTCGAGTTCTGAGTTCCGCACTGAGGTCTCGTCTTGTAAAAAATTATTTCATTCTCACGAATATTTTTCTCGCTTGCTCAATTCTTGAAAATATTTCTCTTTTCGGGTCGCACTGACTATTGATGTTAGCTCCTAAATACTTTATTGAGGTCACTTGTTCGATTGTTTGTCCCTTGACACGCAGGTGTGTATTTATTGGAGTCTTAGAAAAGACCAATAGTTTGGTCTTGGAGACATTGAGATGCAGTCCAAACATCTCACTATAGTGGACTACGGAATCTATAATGCTTGCTTATATCGTTGGCTATTATAACCGTATCATCGGCATATCTGATATTGTTTATTGGGATTCCATTGAATTTGATTCCGCCCTGGATTCGATCCAGTGCTTCTCTAAATATAGTCTCCGAATACAGGTTAAACAGCAGCGGAGACAAGACGCAACCATGTCGAACACCCAGTCTAATTTGTATATCTTCCGATGTTGACTGCTTCATCTCAACTACCGCCGTTTGATGCCAATAAAGTTCGGATATGAAACTTAGGTCTTGTTCGTCAACTCCGGTTGTTCTTAGAATTTTGATCATCTTCTGATGATTAACACAGTCGAACGCCTTACGATAGTCGATGAAGCATGCAAATAGACATTGAAGCATGCAAGAGTGCTTCACGCGTTCCGAGTCCGTTTCTGAAGCCAAACTGGGTGTTGTCCATCTGATTTTCGCACTTCTTGTAGATTCGCGTGTGGATGATTCTAAGAAAGGTTTTGAGGACATGGGATATAAGGCTTATCATCCGATAGTCATCACATTGTGAGGCGTTGGGTTTCTTTGGCAGAGTTACGAATGTTGATTTAAGCCAATCTGACGGTATTTTGCTTGAGCTATATAATTTGTTAAATAATGCTGTTACCAAATCTAGACTTCTGCTTTCGTTATCTAGAATATTATGAAGAGGTAAAATAATATATATTTTGCTTAAATTTTGAGAACCACTGGATTTTTTCTGTGTTTTAGTTCCTAAATTTAATTTACTTCCTATATTGCCATATTAAAATATTACGTTTTTTAACTGAAAATTAAAATTTTTTATAAAAAATCGAAAAATATAAAAAAATTTAATATGTTTTCACGAAAAAATTTCATAGACTTGAGAGTGTTCTTCCGATCAAAATATAAACCACCCCTAAAAATACCTGGCAAAGAACCAACAACAAACTCAGTACTATTATTACTGGGTTGTCGTTAACATTTACTCTCATTAAACGTAAAATATCTAAAAGCGTGTTTTACTAAATACTAATAAGAAGCCCTTCCCAGTTAACGCTATTATTACTATCTTTTGTTGCATTTCTTATAAAAATGTCTTGTATCTAATCACCAATATTGGTTTCAGATGTTTGAAAGGGAAAGTCGCCGCGAGAAGATATTGGAAGCGCGTAATCGAGAACTACGTCTGAAACAGAAAACGAAACAGCCGCAGCAAACCGATGTTTTAGATGAAGAACAAATACAAGAGAATATATCTGCCGTTTCGGAACATGTATTTAATGATAATTTGGTTCAGCAGGCCGAAGCCGACTTTTACGAGACATTTGAGAAAGGTACACTTGAGAAACCATTAACTGAAATATGTTTTATCTATTTTGTAACGATATTTTTAACTTTTTTTAATAAGCGTGGTTAAATATTGTCAGCAGACTAAGTTTAATCTAATCGTTCATAGACAACCACTGGTATGTGCAATATACACATATGTGGGTTATTGCAAAGTTTCCCTAGTCCATTTTCAGTTGTGTGTTGCCAGTAAAATTAACACTGGCTGTCTACTTAGCCAATCTATCTCTACCACTGTTGTATGTGTCTTTTGTTCCATCTGAATGTGGTCTTATTAGGAAGAGCCATTTAAAACTATGTATGTAGGTAATAATAAAAGTGAATGAACTATCTGTCAAAATTCTGATTGATTTTACTCGTTGATTCATTTAGACCCTCATCTTCAAATATAAAATTGAAAAATGAATTTTGAAGAAATAACATTGTGTAGTCATCCTTTTCGATAATTTCTTCCAATCTGCAAAATTACCTCTTATGGCCTTCTTACACTTGGTAATCATTCTTTAAACTCTTATTATTTTTTTCTTATCCATTCGTCAGAAGGACAAAGACCTAGATACTTACATCTAAAACACTGATATCCAATCGATCACTGAAGTTAAGTGACATTTATACAGGATGAGTCTTAAATAAGTGCAAATATTTTCAGGGCTGGTAGATCTCGATAAAAGAAACATATTATTTCCAATTTAACTAATTTATTTCCAATAATATGTTTTCAATATACTTTGAAAATTTCCAAAAAAAATGTGATTTTTTGCTAAAATTTTGAGAACCACTGGATCTTTTCTGGATTTTCTTTCTTGTAAATTTAATCTACTACCTATGTTGCCATATTATCAAGAAATTATGTTTTTTAAATAAAAACTAAAAAAAATTTTCAAAAAATTCCGAATTTTTAATTTTTTTTTCGCGAAAAAAACCTCATAGGCGTGTTGCTGGGGTTGAACTATACTACCAGTTAAAATACTTGCACTTATTTCTGGGACACCCTGTATGTGATATTAATGAAAAGTAAGTAGTAAGGACACCCTTCAATGATATTAATTGAAAAGTAATACATTTTTGTATGCTCTTTTTGAAGATCGTATATTTATATTCTCTTGGAGAACCATTTTTACTGTGCTACAATTATTTTTTTTATTGTTTCTATCTTAGAAAAGAGAGCCATGAAACCTGTCGAAGAACAAGAACAGGATATTGAAACAACAGGGTCCGTTACGGACGTGCAAGACGAAGCGACGGCTACGTCTCCTCCGCCCCCAACACCCGAAACTGATAAAAATGCAGGCACTCCAGAACCGACCAAGGAAAAAGGAAAGAAAGGAAAAAAGAAAGCGTAGTCTTAAAAATAATTTCGTTTTGAAAGTTAACTATTAAATATAGCCTCTGCTTGTTGTAGTCCTTGTTATAATAAATCATTTATTTATCATTAGAAAATTATTTTTTTCCTTATATTCCCTTCTAGAACTGGTCAATAATTGAGATAATAATAGATAATTATTATCTATTATTTAAAGAAAACAGCTTTGCTGCTCTATGCAGGACTAAAAATAGTGGATGGAAGGGTGACCGTCTGGAAACGTCGTGTCGTGCCATGGCATGAGTGTAAAATCTATTGAGACACACTGCTAATTCACGCCGGTTCGAGGCCGGATGAGATCGGATATGTCGTGAGTAAGAGCCGATTTAGACACTCGCCAAGTCGGTAAGCCATTAATAATATAGCCGAGAACTGCAGTTCGGGTTCCGCATAAACAAAGTAGGCTCCGTCCAGATTCGCCTTAGCAGCAAAAAGGAGACGTTAACTTAAAATATTTTTACTTTATTTCCATAGTTGCAATAGTGAGATCTTATAATTTTAATGATCATTTATTCATTATATCACATAGAAAGTTAAATACGCCGAAAAAAAAATATAAAATACATGATAATACATACAATTAATGTACTCCGTACTAGAGATGAGCAAAACTGCGATTTTCCAATCGCAGTTGAAACTGCGATTGTGATTTATAAATCGCTGCGACTGTAACCTGCGATTGCGATTTGGATATTTTTAAATTGGTACGCTGTAAACTGGGAAGCTCAATCCCAAAATTTCTAATAAAAAACAGAATAAATAGCGGAATAATTTTTTTTTTTAATAAAAACTTACAAAGAAACTGTTGGGTGTTTCGATGCCATGTGCCTTTTAAAATTTGTAGTGCGTGTTTTTTATGATATTTTTGCTGCACACATATTGCACTTAAAATTTTCATCAATTACCTACCAAAAAAAATCCACAGATAACTTAGTTTCCTTTTTTTAAACATTTTTGTTTAGAACAGACCGAATAAATTTAAAAGGGAAATTAAAAATACATAAAATGTTCAAAATATTCGAATGTGCTTTTAGACAGTAGGTATACTAACGAAAAATTTATTATAAAAAAGGTTGCCGCCAACCTTAATTCAGATAACTAGAAAAAAAACTGTTTATTTTACCTTGTTTTCTTTTAAAAACATTTTCTTTATATGTAACTCAAAAGAAGCCGACGCCGACGGCTTTGATACGGCCCGTCCAGTGCAAGTGCAAACTTTCGAACTTTTAGATAAATAAAAGGACAATATCACATTTTATTATATTTGAAATTTCTTTAAAATGAAAAAAACTGATTGTAAAGGATGTATTTAAATTAACATAGCAGCCGATCCACAACTGTTAGTATATTCAGAAAATTATATTATATTATGGATTGTTATAAAAATGTTTATAATAATATAATATATAACAAAATATAATAAATAAAAAGGGCTGTTTCTTTTCCGTGCTCTATATCTTCTAGTAAATAAAGGATAAAAATAGATAATTTTTTATAATTTGAATCCAGAACTGTGTGAATCATTTTACATGAATCATTACCTGGGAGCAACTGTAACTATAATTAGTCATAACCGAAAAAAAGAATTCTTTAACCTTCTCAATCCATAATTATATTATAAATATAAAACTATTATCAAAATTTAAAACTAATAAATTATATATATTATGCGGTATATAAACATATATATATATATATATATATAATATATATATATATATATATATATATATATATATATATATATATATATATATATATATATATATATATATATATATATATATATATATATATATATATATATATATATATATATATATATATATATATATATACACATCGGGACAGGTCAACTCTGTGTATAGGATTTTAACGTGTAAGACAGTGATGTAGGCAGCTTAATGGCAAATCAAATGTATTAAAAAGAGAAAAAAGTTGGGTGGGTATGGGTGGGTACATTTCTTCTGAGCGGTATTGCCAGATTTTGCATCAAAATTTCAAACCGCATAAGTAGACGTTTCAAAAAAATGTCGCATCTAGGGTTGGATCTGGATTTTCGACAATTAGTTACTCATTTTACTACAATTGTAATAGATTACATTTAGCTTAGATATATTATCTTCATTTCTGTAGTATACATGAAGATTTTTAACATAGTTTATTTTATTCTAATTTCTTTAAGACTACGATAATATACTGGTCGGCAAGAGAAAATCTTGGGTCGTTTATTTTAGTCATCATTTACCTACATGTCTAGAAGTGAATCGCTATGGCAATCTTGTAAGTCGGGGAGAGAAAATTATTATCTATCCACTTAATCCGGAGCTCAACTTCATACGCTTGGGAAAATTCTTGCTCTTTTCTCTTTGTTCATTTATACAATCACAGAGTCTATAGACTCTGTGCACTACAATCGGCACCCAAAGCCGTGTGTACATTATCAGTTATATCATTAAATAAACTAACCAAAAAATATGCTGTATTACGTAGTAAATGGATTGCAAATTCTATTGTCGACCATTCTAATCAGTATTAAATAATAATGGAGTGAGCCAGTGTGAAGTGAGACATTAAATGATTGATCTTTTGTTAAATTACGTGGTATAACTTAACACAATGATGAATCGTTTAATGTTTCATATGCACCTCCATAATTATTTAATCTGTAATCATACTGATTACATTGTTCAACAACAGAATTTGCGCTTTTAGTACGTTTTGGAATTAATAGATTATCTGTCTTATTATACAACTAAGGATGTACGTGTCTACGTAATAGTGCATCAGCATCTCTCTCAATATATCGTATTGTATTGAACACGTTGACACACGAGAATCAGCAACCAAAGCCGTGTGTACGCTTCATTAAATAAACTAACCAAAAAATATGCTCTATTACTTAGTTACGTACATCCTCAGTTACATAATAGGACCGATAATCAATTAATTACATAATGTTGTAAATATCACAAATTCTATTGTCGACCGATCCGGATTAAGTGGATAGGTAATAAACTTCTCATTTTTCTCCCGTATTTTATAGTCTTTTCTCTTTCAGTATATCGTATTGTACTGAACAAACGTTGACTTTATTCTTCATACACACGACAATCGGCATACAAAGCCGTACGTTGTACGTTTTATTAAATAAATTAACCTTTTTGTTTATTTATTGGTTCGTTTATGCTTTATTTAATGATTGATATTATTTTGTCAAGTTATACCACCAAGTGCTATAAACTAGTACAAAATTAAAAAACTTAATTTTAAGTAAAGTTCTTTGAAATATATCTGTATTACTATTATGAATGAAAACTCTTATCCATTTTTAATTTGGAATTATATTAATTGCCATGTGTCATGTTTTTATTATTATTGTCAATTTTCTGCGGATAGCTGATAAATTAATCTATTGTCAATTCAATATGATTATATTATGATGTTCAAATACCATTTTGTTATTCATAAAAACGGCCTTTTTATTACTTCTCTGTCATACTGATCCATCAATAAATATTTCTTACGTGTTGCAGCAGACCAGCAAAATTTATTAATTTTATGGTCCTTTATATTTACTCATCCCTGATTCCATCCAATTATGGCCGCTGATGAAGCGGGAGGTAGACGTTCGCTTTCGGTCATAGGCGTACTGAAAACTAAAATTTCTTATCCTCGTATTCAGAATTATAAATAGCAATAAAAAGGATAAAGATAAGTAAAACTTTATACTGATAAGTTTGCTGTACCAATATTAAAAAAATTGGTAGTAGGAAATATTATTTCATAATATTATGACATGATAATGTTATAATGTAATACTATAAAGTAAAGTAAAAGATTTGAAGTTAACATCTCCTTTTTGCTGCCAGGGCTAATTTGGACGGGGCCTACTTTGTTTACGCGGAATCCGAACAGCGGTCCTCGGTCAATGACCGAGCAAGTGTCTAAATCGACTCTTACTCACGAGATATCCGATCTCATCCGGCCTTGAACCGGCGTGAATGAGCAGTGTGTGTCAAAATATTTTACACTTTTGCCTTTATTGGACAACAGCACGATACAGAGTTTCGAACTGGTCACCCGTCTATCCACTAGTATCGCCTTACGTCGCTTAACTTCGGTGTTCTAATGGGAACCGGTGTTTCGACGTAGCTGGACCGTTGGTTGCCCGTAATACTATAGCTACAACCGTTATAACACTAGTTATACCACCCCGCATAAATTCAGTATTATTATAAATAAGTAATTTATTTCACACCCCTTAAAGTGTAGCACAATTAGAATCATAAAAACGATGCCACTTAAAGTTACATAATGTTTATAATGTTAATTTTAAAGATCGTTTTACATAAAAATTGTTTATCTGTTTTTTATTTATGATACAAAACCCGCTTGATCATAAAACTTTTTTTGATCATGTCGATGAGTTTTTTATTATTGAGTATGTACGGGGCTTAAGAAGCAGCGTGGTGAAGGCGTTGTTCCACTGTTTGCATCTTAAACATTGTCAGCTGTCATAAAAAGATTATTATTAAAATTCTAATAAATTAAATTTTACAGAATTCATAAGCAAAACTTTTAAACTAAAATTGGCTGTAATACTAAATCTAAATGAAAATAAAATATTAGTACGCCTATGACTGAAGAGTTTGGTTTGGTTTGGTGGCGACACGTGCGAAGAGTTCCACATTTCGAGAGGCGGGGTGAGACAAATCAAGTGGTGGGAGAGAATATGGCCGTAGATGCCAGGTCTAGGAAATATTCCCTAACATTAAGGTTTCTATCCAGGAAATACCTTTTAGAAAGCATATTTTTGGACACAATTTAGTGTGTGTATTTAATTGTTTTCTCAAACTTGGCATTTCTAAAAGTATCATCAGATAAATATTTTAAAAGAATATTTTTTGTTGGTTGATTGACCGTGCCAACCAGGCTTCAGGAAATTTTCAAAACTTCATCTGGCAACACTGACAGTATCGAAGTCCTAGAACGGTAGACAGAAATCAAATCAGTCGGATTTTGAAACGGGTTGGGTGTACATCATTCTACAATATATTTACGTTTTTGAAGGTTATCCATACATCTCGAGACGTTTAATCTTTTAACAATAAAAATAATTAAACGTCCGGTTGTATCTATACTGCTCATGTTTTTGTTGCTGTTTCAGCATAAGTTAAAACAAGCATTAAAAAAATGACTAAAAATCAACTTTAAAAAAGGACAATTAGCAAAATAATTATAAAAAATTAAATCAAAGGTTCAAAAATACCTCCCTGTTGTGCTTCGCAATAGCCAAGACGGTTATAAAACTCTGACCTAACTTTAGCTAACATAACAGCGGGGATATTTTCTAACGACTGAACGATTTTTAATCGCAGCTCGTCAATATTCATGGGTCGTTCATGGTTATGGCCATAAATGGAGTTTTTTACATATCCCCACAGAAAGAAGTCATTGGGCGACAAATCAGGAGAACGTGGTGGCCAATTAATTGTGCCTTGTGTGGAAATTAGCCGATTGGGAAATGTGGTTTGAAGGAACAGATTTACGTTCCGCGCGTTATGCGCAGGACAGCCATCCTGCTGAAACCACACTTCCTCAAAATTGATTGGCAAATTTCGAACTGCTGGTACAATTTGGTTTTGTAGCATATCCAAATATTTGGCAGCTGTTAACATACCATCAATAAAAAAAGGCCCAATGATATGATTTTGCAGCATGCCAGCCCAAACATTTAGTTTTTGTGGATATTGTGTCCGCAGTGCCATACTAAGGTGCTTATTTTCTCGAGACCAATAACGTACTATCGAAGGATTGTGGTAGCCATGTAAGGGAAACGAGCTTTCATCTGAGAATAATATATTTTCCAAAAATAAATTATTCCGTCGGCTCTTTCTCTTACAGCCTCGCAAAACTCCAGACGTCTGTTACAATCTGCGGGAAAAATTTCTTGCGTGGTACTGATTTTGTAGGACTTATATCCATGCCTTTTTAAAACTCTGCGCACCGTTCGAGCATTGCAACCAACTTGTTCGGCTATATTTCGGCTTGAACAAGGTTCGCTTGTTTCGACAGCGGCACAAATATTAATTTCCTTGTCGGGAATTACCTTCTCTGCGCCTTCCTTATTGTCACAATTTCTGCACGCCGCAATGCAGCCTGTTTGCTCAAATTTATGAACAATGTTGCGTACAGTTGTGGCATAAGGCACAGGGCGATCTTGAAAGGTGAACACATAACGCCCAATGACCTCTTCCACACTTGAGGAAATGTAAAACCATTTAACGATATGCACCTTCTCTTCGGTCGTATAAATAGCCATTTTTGAAACACTTAACGTACACACCGAAACAGCTAGGCGAAAAGAATGATGCAAAAATAGTTTGGATCTCAGGTGATCTATTTCCTTTCCCCACCTTTTCATCTACATAAAGGTGCGTATTCACTATCCGAACGAACGAATGCTACTATCCAACGAGCGAACGTCCAGTCTTGTTCGCGCGGTTCTATAATTCTCATTCGTTTGCGAACGTCTTTGATATACCGAATGGAAACAGATGAGGGAGCGAACCGAATGGCGAACGGCCGCATGCATTCGGTTTGCTGTCCAAATATACCGAATTTCATTCCTTTGTTCTTTCGGATAGTGAATACGAACCTTAACATAAAGCACCGCCCCTCTCAATGCGTTCTCCCACCATGCTTATGCTTTACTTGCCCACACCCGTAAAAACGGGCAACACTGTATCGGTCGCACCGGCTTCTCGCCGGCCCCTTTTGATGCTGTCTCTCTGTCTGTCAACCGGTCATTTATATTATTCTCTGTCTTACACGTTAAAATCCTATACACAGTAATCAAATGACCAGGTCGGTATAAGCCTATTTTCCAACGCTTCATAAAAATTACGGGGCCCTGATTGCGAATGTGATTTTGCGATCTAGTATAGGCCGATGTGTTGGGAGCTGCGAACGAAAATCGCAATCGCCGCTCTTGGTTGGCGTGCCCACTCCCGATGCCGCGCCGGTGCCAACGAAAATCGCAATGCTGGGATGAGCTGCGATTTTCGTTCAGCTCCTCGTTCGCCTGTCCACTGCCGTGTTGAAGACACGCCGCCGTCGGCCGGGGCGTACGGGAACCGCAATATTGCGATTTTCATTCGCAGCTCATCGTTCGGCTTCTCAGTGCCGTGTCGATGCAACGCCGGTGCGAACGAAAATCGCAATGCTGTGATTTTCGTTCGCAGCTCTTCGTTCGCGTGCCCACTGCGATTGCAAATCGCAACTGGTGTAATATTGGTTGCCTAAAAATCCAAAATCGGCAGATATATGTTTCAATCGCAAGTCGCAGTTTGCTATGGAAAGGAATCACAGGTTGCGATTGCGAATTTACAATCGCTGCGATTAAATCGCAGTTTGCGATTTTCTGCTCATCTCTACTCCGTACTATAAAATTTTGTGAAAAAAGTCGGATAAACACATTTAAATTGTGCTGGCAAAGTATTTTAAAATTTTATGGGGCAAAAGTAAGGTCCAGTCTGATACTATATCCACATCTTTTCAGTCGCCAATAAATTAGTGCAATACAGTTTCTTGCTCTTGTTTTGTAATTATGAATATTTTCGTGCCCTACTAACCTAGGCTACTAAATAATGTAGATTTTCTTTTATATACAGGGTCTTCCACTAAGGATATCTCTCGGCTGTATCTCGGAAAGTATTAGCCGTAGAGCCTACGGTAAGCAATACTTATAGAGTTCAATTGCTGGAAACGATTTTCAAGTTTGTAGAATCGCCGCTAGAGGGCGCAACTGCTATGACAAATAAGAAAATGGAATTTTTACAAAATTCTGCTTAGATAAGGGGTACTACACATAATACATTTTTTTTTGTTTGGACCATTTTGCTTTATCTGCTAAAATAAAGTGATGGGGAAAGGAAAGATCTGGTTTTATTTAAATGTAAATAATTCCAGACTGGAAAAAGTAAAATCAGATTTACAAAAGATTTTTGTTAAAAAGAAGATTTACATTTTCTAAGATTAATAAAAACGCAAAATCGGAATAAGCAGATATGCTTTATTCATTCATAAACTCTATACAAATTTTTGTATATATAAAATAACATCTACTTAAATCTACTTAGTCATAATTTCGCTTGATCTACTTGAACTACTTATTTTAGGTGCCATATTAAAAGCGTTAAAGATCCATTTCCTTTCGATATTTGCACCTATTCCGGCTAATTCCTGTTTAAATACTGCCGGAAAACGAGTCATTAGAGATTCAATATCTGAAGGTCTCAGATTAGGCTCAACTTTACTGACATATGACCAAATGTAATCTAAACTAGCACCAAAAGGGTGCACATTAAGAAAAGTCGATATAATACCAACGAGTTTAGCGTCGCAATCTGACATAATATTAGTGTCTGCCTGACTGGCAAGTTCAGATACACTGTCGATATCTGATTGTTCAAAGTCATCGTCATCAAGTGTGATAACCTCGGATATTTTAGCAGATTTACCTGTTAATTTAGCAGATCTATCTGATAGTTTAGCAGATTTATCTGACATTTTAGCAGATTTATTCGGTTTCAGTTTGGATTCCAACTCTTTTACTTTTTGCTCTTCTTCAAGTTGTTTCTTTTTGGCATCCATGAGTTGCTGTTGCATACCTTGAAGTGTTTGTTGGAGCATCTTGAATTGTTTTTCTTTATCTTCTAAGTCTTTTTTGTAATCCATTTTAAGAACTTCAACCTAAAATACAGTTAATTCACATAAGCTACCTACCATCAAATATTTCTTATACTACCCAGCGAATATTTCTTTATATTGTTTCATAATAAAGCAAAAGTGTTACTGTAAATATTTTCTACTGGAATATAATGCATAAAGTAAGTTTCATGGTACACCTGAAAGGCAAAGACAGGAAGACTGTCAAAATTGTATTGAGTCTACTGACAGAGAATTCAAACTTAATGGTATCAAAACTGCTGGGATTGACCAAAGAAACCATGTACAGAATTTGCCAATCATAAGAACAGAAATACAGAGCACATTTTATGTCAAATGTTCGATTACACAGCCACACAAAATAAAAAAGTAGTCTATGCTTTTTACCAGACCATCATATCCTATAGTATTTTTCGACGCTGAGGACGAATCTGCTATCAGAATTACGCTATCACATCTCATTTTTTTTCTAACCCCAAAAAATTGGCGAAAATCTGTAAAAATTCAGGAAAATGTAGTAGGAAAAATTTTTAAAAAAATCTTATGTGTATACACTTTGTAAGCCTAATGTAAATGGGCCTGATAAATTCAATACACCGCATCAGAATTGAGCTAGCATGTCTGATATCTTTTCTAACCTCAAAAAACCTACCACCTACGCTACAGAGAATGTAACATAGAGATCAGAAGAGGACCACAGTAGGTCTGAAAAGGTCGCGGTGAAATAGCCAATAGCCACATAAAACAATTGGCGCCGGGAGGCACCTATATAGCCACCCATACTAAGATATGTTAATAAAAAGTTGGCAGGCAGTTCATTAAGTTTCAAAGTAAAGGAATTTTTCCAATTTTGGTCCGCGGTTATTTCCCCTATCCGCCACCAGGGGTCGCGTCCGGTGTGGAGTTCTCCACACGGATTTTCTCAAAAACGGACTACGGAAACACGGAATATCTCAAAAACTGCGACTTTGACTGATTTTGATGTTATTACAAATTTTGTTGCAAATATTATTCCTAATCTTAAATTGAAAACCGCGTTTCGCTAGCTACTGTAATTTTGGAGTTTTTTAACCGCCTCCCATACCCCCTTACCAACCCCCCACCCCCACCAAAAACTAATGGCCAGATTCTCGGGTGCCACAGTATTTTGGTGCCAAATTTGGTTAAAATCGATTCAGCGGTTTTTGAGTTATCGTGTTACAGACGAACAGACAGACACCATGAAAATATTTTGTATTTAGGTCATTTATGACCCAAATAACTCATTTTGAGTGAAATTAAAAAACTTTTTTTTTGCCAATCTTAATCAATTAAAAATCTGATCTGATCTAATCTAATTTAATATCATTTTAAATTACTTTTCTGTTTATTATTCAACTTTTATTTTTGCGACAAATTAAACAGTGTGTTTTGTTTAAATTAATTAATACTATAACGTATTATGAGTATCAAGTTACACAGATATTCTATTAAATCTATTACCTCATTCTTATAGGCTTCTACTTGGCACTTCAGACTGTCATTTTCGTCTTTTAACTTGTTGCGTTCGTCAGTTGAAACATCCCGAGATTTTTTCTTAACCGGTTCGTCGTCGTCAGACACCTCCATTTCATCGTCATCTGTCTGTTTTTCATGCAGATCTTCCAGTTGGTAATTCTTTATTTCCTACAATACATACCAGATCTTGGGAAATAGTCTCTACATACTGAACTTGATAGTGAATCATACAGTTAACCAATCAAACATGATGTTTACATTTGTAATATACAGTACAAGTTTATAAAAGGCATTAGGATGTTATGGTGGAAACTTACCACTACACAAAAATAACTACCTTGGTTTAAATCAAATGTAATCCCTTAAACCTACCTGTACCTGAGTATCCAAATCTGAATTAAAAAATAAATGAATATTTAGGAAAAAAGGTTGTGTGTTGATATTATACCTTAATTTCAGCCGTTGGCATCTATTGGTTTCTTTGTAATATTGTTCCAAAGATATTTTTACTTAAAGACAATAACATCTTCAAAAATATGCGAAGAGATGCATATGTTTAAAGGAACTAATTTCAGAACACGCCATCGCTATATTTGAGATAATTATAATGACCTTCATTTTACTAAATTCTATAGACATTTTTATCTTAAAATATATATAAATATATAAAGGCTGTTCGCATTATAGGAATTTTTCTATTATTCCAAAAGTTATGTGAGAGGCCGTTGTATACAAGTATAAAATAGGTTGATACAACGCCGCATAACCCAACATAACCCTAAGTATGGAGTTATCAATATAGCTTCATTCAGAACCTCGCAATTAGTGGAATAAATTAGTGGTTTACACTTTATACTTTTTAGTTTACGATCATTCACAATGTTTAAAAACACAGTTAAAATATAATATCCTAGCAACAGCTTGGGTTAGTGAGTTGAATCCTTAGAAAAGCATAATATTTAACTTATAAAACAATCCACTTTTTTATTTCTAACCACAATTTCTCTTGACAGAAGATAATCAAAGGCCAAAATTACATTTCTCGCCAATTATAATTAGCGGAAAAGTTAAAAATTTGATAACTTTCTACAAACTGAAAATATTTACCACTAATTTTGACGTTCTGAATACTTACATTGAAATTAAAGGAACAAACTTCTACGCTAATTGCTACCACTAATTTATTCCACCAATTGCGATGTTCTGAATGAAGCTTATACCTGTACCTCTAGTGTTAAATTAATGGAGGAACTATTTGAATATAAATAATCGATAAGTATTCGATTCTGGCGTGCATCCTGCATTCGATTCTCAACGAAGTATTCGAATAAAAGTGCGTCTCTTTACAAAAATGTGACGACTCGATATCGAGATGTTTTGTGTTATGTGTGTTGGATTATCAATATTGGATTATTTTCTTCACTAAGAATGAAAATGGATAAAATTATAAAAGGAAAACAATAAAGATAAAGCCAAAAACTGAAACAATGCGCTGAAATTTACTTTCAAGTAATAAATTTTCCTAAAGACCTTCCCAGATTGAAACTTCAATGCCAAACGCCAAACCAAACGTTTTTCTCTTTTTTTACCTGACCTTAAAGCCAAGAAAAAATTAGATAAAAAATAACAACCCATATATATCTATAATGGAGACAGAGTGTGGTAGGCCAAAGGACGCGTAAACGAAGTGGCACAACGAAAGTTTTTGCTTTCCTTGAGCGAGACAATCACCCCTTTAACTTAAATTGAATGAGCAATTCACACGCTTCCATCTCTCATTTGCAGCGTTAGAAATTAACTGAGTACAAACTATGGAGGGTAGAGGGAAGGAAAAACATCTCTTATGGGACTTTATTTGAAAAAGTGGTCACCAAAATGGAAAGAATAAGAGTTCACTAAATGACCACCGTGGCGGCTAAAAAACAATAATTCATCGAAGTGAACATAGCGGTTATAAATAAAGTGAAGTTAGTGAAACGCAACACGCGTCTTCAGAAATCGCATATATTTATCAATCTCTTTTAATTATTTCCCGTTCTAAAAATTTTTGGTTTCTTTCAAATGTAGAACTTTTGCTAGAGCAGCGCCATCTTAAGTCTTCCATTTTTTATGACCACTTTTCAATACACGAAGATATTTCTCCTAAGCTCTACATTCCAAATAACAAACCTAAAGGCAACATATTACTATGGGGAGGAAGATATAAACTGTAAGTTCAAATAAATTTTAGAAAAAAACTTTTTTAAAAACAAACTTATTTAATAATACACTCAAAAGAAAAAAATTAACTTTTTCTTTAAACTTTTATTATGAACTGATAACGTCATCACACAATAATTTTAAATATTATATAAAAGCTTGTCGCGAGATTTGGGTGTACAGTTGCACTCATAAAAATCTGGTACGACAACTTTATGTTGTAATTCCTGGTCTAGTGGTCTATCATAACACAAACTTTGAAAATGAAACAGGGTAGATACAGGTTTTAGTTAATTTACTTGTTTATCGATGTAGAGAAATCCCGCGACAAGCTTTTATATAATATTAAAATTGTGTAATGAAGTTATAAGTTCATAATAAAAGCTTTAAAGAAAAAGTTTATTTTTTTCTTTTGAGTGTATTATTAAATAAAAGCTTGTTTTTAAAAAAGTTTTTTTCTAAAATTTATTTTCTAATTTTTAGTTATGTATGCTGGTTTCTCAGTGCCACACTTCAATTTTTTTCTTAAATAACTTCTTATGGGCATCCTAATATGTATATCGATTTTCATAATAAGAGAACTTAAAAAAAACGACAGCTGTCAAATTTGACAGTTCAAATCTGGACATCCAATACATTGATTTTTTAAAAACATTTTTTTTATCAAAATCGGACAACTTTGAAATTCTTTTGACAGATGTCAAATTTAACAGCTCAATTTTTTTCTTTCATTTTAGTCCATGGCCATCCTACATATCGATTTTTATCAAAATCGGATAACTTTGAAATTTTTTTGACAGCTGTCAAATTTGACAGCTCAATTTTTTTCCCTTCATTTTAGCCCATGGCCATCCTATATATAGATTTTTATCAAAATCGGTTGACTTTGAAATTTTGACATGTCATTAAACTGTCATTTTTTCAAGATGGCCGCCCATATATTTTTTTGATATGTATATACCCACAATATACCTATATATAATTTCAGCCCGATCCATTCATAAATGGAATTTAAAAAAATCAAAAACCTCAAAAATGCCGCCATTTTGGCCGCCATTTTGACAGCTGTCCAAAATTCGGGTCATGCCTTGCAAAAAAATGTATTGTCATCGGGACTGAACCTACATGCCAAATTTCAATTTCCTAAAATAAAAGGAAGTGGTTCTAATTTAGCTTACAAGATTTGCCCCAAACAAACATACATACATAGATAGTTACATACAAAGCAAGTTAAATAAAAGCTTATAAAAAAACACCATTATTAAATATTATCTTGAGAAATTTGCCAATCCTAAAGTCAACCAGAATGATAAAAACTATAGCTCTTCAGGAACCGGAACTAACGAATTTTTAATTCGAGTCTTGATTGTATACCTAAATGACGGAACGCTGTTCTTAAACTCCTGACGCACAGAATAAAGACAACTCCATACTTAGCAGTACATAAAAGAACTATATTTTGCCATATATACGACGCGACGTCGTACTAGTACACAACGGTATTTCATCTAACCTTCTAAGATTTATATAGGCGGGGCCAGAGGAGTAGCCATGACTTTGAAACGACAATATTTTTTTTCGATATTCAAAGTTACATCCGAATTACATCAATTAGACACCTAATATATGCTATTTAAAGAAGGCGTCCATTCTTCTCAAAGAGACCTGGTTTAAATTAAAAAAAGTTGAAAAAAGACTCAAAGTCTGGGTCTTAACGTTCATATAATGTTAAACTGTTACACGTGTTTCGCTCATACGAGCATCATCAGACAAATACAATTAAAATTAATCCAAACACACGTTCACATTCTACATATTAAAACAACACATATTAAAACAACTAGTGTTTTAATAGATGTTTCTCCTTCCCCCTACCCTCCATAGTTTGTCATTCAGTTAATTCCTAACGCTAAGAGCAGTTTAACATTATATATACGTTGAGACCGAGTCTTTTTTCTACTTTTTTTTATTGTATAAGCTATATAATATCTTACTTCTGACTTACAATTTTTTGAAATGTGTTAAGTTTTACATGAAACTGAATTAAAGACCATAACAATGTCTAGCCCTAAATATACCTACTGAGCTCTAAAATACCTTCTGTCCGTCCTATATACAAAATAATATAATTTACCTGCATCTTTTAGGTTTTTACGATTTAAATCCTGGATAATGAACACCCATCATTTTATAAATGAAAACCAACCAATACCCACAATTTTCAAACACAAAATGAAAATATACTCATCAAATCCCTTTCATAAAAATGTACTGTATATTCAGTCCTTAGATTTAGTATTACAACATACTAAAGAAAGCTGTTCCTATTCGTCTTGTATGTCTGACTTACTTTTCTGACTTCCATATAACTTACCTGTGTAAGTCTTACCTTTTTTACAACTATAATGTATCTGGGCTATTCAAAATTAGTTTATGTATGTTCATGAAGTAAACAATAAACTATACTAGAACATGCAAGATCCTTGGACTTTGGTTTTTAAATTTAAACTCAAAAGAGTTAACAATACTGTGACAATACTGTGTGGTGGATCAAAAAGGATATAAATGACAACTAGTAATAAAACTAACTACTTTATAAGTTTAAATTCTTAATAAAAATGTATACTGTACCCACACAATAATGTTACTTGATGTTTGTTAGTCCAAGGGGTACATACCAACGACTGCTTGTTCCAAGCTTCGATATTCTTTCTCTGCGCTTTAGTGAAATGGTCCCAAACCTTCTTGTGGTGAGCCGCCGTGAATAATCTCTCAATGTGACTGACTAACAGGCACGTTCAAATTGAATATTCATATTATGTTACAATCATTTTAAGAAAAAAATTACATTATCGCTTTAAATATATAAAAAATATGACATAAATATCGGCGTCAAAAAGTGAAATTTGTCATTCCCGGAAATGCCTAGTCAATTGACGTATTGCCGCCAAATAGTTTAACTCTTCAATTGGTACAATGACTGTGGATGCCATACATAATTAACTAAACTATTTAAGTTTTACAATGTCTAGCCAAAATAGCGCTGCCTTTTAGTGCATCAAAGTAAGTTATTTTCTGTAATTAGGATATTTAAGATAAAAAATACATCAAAAGATTTCTAGATATCGGAATTTTTTGTAACAGAATATTGGATATTTTAAAATTGGAGGTAATATTTTAGTATATATTTTTTTTACAAAAATGTCTTATTATCAAAGACGGTTTGTACGGAAGTATAAACAAGCGTACAACAAATAAAAACTATACAATTCATAAAAAATTACAAGCTGAGAACTAAAAACAAAAGTATAAAATAAATTCAATGATAGCAACAATAAAATAGTCTTAAATCGTTATATTGGCACAAGTTTCATTTCATCAAGGTTTTTTCTATCTCTAATAATAAATTCAGTAGGCTGTCCAAATTTGGGAATTACCCTGTCCATAGCCAGCATTCCGCAAAAATTCAAATTATAATATAGTATATTTTAAGCCATATCTGACAACAGTGTATCAATTGGAAGCGAGTTTGTAGTGTTGCACAGATTGCACATTTGGAGTTATGTTTGAAAACATAGAATTTACTTACCTTAAATAATATCCGTTTAGTTTCTTGTAAAATAAGTTTAAATGAATAACATCGGTTTTGCGGGCTGTTAGGCCGTGGTCAAGGGTAGCTTCCATCTCCAAAATGAAGTCGCAGGTCTCTCATATATCAGTGTCACTGACCGCATTGGAACTAAAAAATAGCATAAAACCGATCCTCAAACCCACAAGAAAAATTCAAGAACATCTCCCCTCGGCCAAAGACCCACGAGATCCACATTCGTCCAATGGGGTTTATAGAATCCCATGTTCTTGTGGTTAAGTATATGTTGGTATTACAAAACACAGCTTCAATACTCGTTTGGCTGAGTATAAAAGATCTTACCGTCTTGAACAAACAGAAAAATCAGCCCTGACCGAACATACAATAATACAGGAAGACCATACAATTCTTTTCGACAATACGGAAGTTCTTTTAACAGGGAATCATAGGAGCCCCTAATTAAGCAAGCTCCGACGTTGGCATTTAGGGAAACACAAAAGAAAACAAACAAAAAGGTTGAAACCAGCATCCAGTTTTGATTATATCGGTTTAAAACTGTTTGTTTGTTTTCATTCATTGTTAACTTTCAGGGGATGTAGATGAAATTTAGCAACATCGACAGCCGTGTTATTACTGGTGCGAAACGATCGTCGAATATTTGTATAAATGGCAACGTTGGAGCGTGCTTAATTTAGGCGCTCCTGAGAATTACTGCTTTGCCAGACTACATCGTGAAGCAATTGAAATCCACAAACATAAGAGCAATATTAACAGAAAAGAAGAGGGCTTCAACATACAAACCACGCATTACATGTTTTTTTATATTGCTTTCTAGGTGATGCGAGTGATATTTGAAGATATAATATGATATAAAAGGCACGCAACCCCTCTCCTCTGTATCAGTACTAGTAGGTCTGTTATCTGCAGTACCAGTCCAGCCGTTCACTTAGGTCTTGACCGCTACAGCACTGATGTAGACTACCGCAGTTGCAGCCGAAAGCTATGGAGAAAACTATCCTTAACCACAGCCCACAAAATCTATACTATTCATAATACCCGCCGTGAAAGCCTATACAATTCTGTAAGTTTAAATGTTGTGACATGTTTATTTCCACAAAAATGCACTGAATAGACGTATAAATAAAACCGGCAAAGAGAGTAACGGAAATGATCTAATAATTACGGTGTTTCAGTCATATACAGGGAATGCCTGAGATCTAGTGTTTGCCGGCAATTATTCGTGACACGATTAGGCATTTCAGGGAATGACGCCGACATTTATATTCTCTGACACACCATGGTATGTACTATTTCAGGACTTGTAAATGTAACATTGATTAAAAATTATTTTGTGTATGAACAGTATATGCTTATAAAAAGTTCAAAGCAAATAGTTTTCTTAGTATGTATTATTGTTTTATCAAATAATGTAATTTTTATTTTAAAATACAAAAGACATTACCTTAATCTTAATACAAGAATAAAATTGTCTATACTCGGAAGAGTTTTATATAAATTGAAAATATGTATGTCTTTATGGATCTAACTCACCTTTCATTAATCCGATGATATCATCCAAACATTGCCCAAATGATGCACCTAAATTGTTAAATTACCTTTTTTTGTTTTTTGAAACCAACATTAAAAATATATTTAGTTCCAAGGTTTATTAATATTTTGTAGGTACCTGAAATTCTCAACCTCAAGATGTAGAATTGCTACTTGCCCCCTTTTATTAAATCTGTTCATTCTAATATCACAAAAGACATACTTATTTTCATTTAATTTTTATACTGTTCCTTAGTCCTCAGAGTTAAATTATTTGAAAGTAAGAAATACTTACATTGCAGTAGTATGCCCTGCATTCTACCTCTAAGTAAGTCTTTGGCTTTTTTCAGTTCTTCTTCATAATGAGATTTCTCATTTAATAACCGTCTAATATGGGAATTTGTTGATTGAATCATTGAGTAAAAGTTATTGGCATTTTTCTTGTTGCAATCTCCCCTTTCTAACCATGTAATAACAATCTGGAAAAATAATATTATTCATTTTGTTTAATCACAAGATATAAAACAAAACAAACCTGAACTGCTTTGGTAAATGTGTCATCTTGCTTAATTTTTTCAGCCACATTGCTAGCCTCATGATCTGTGTAATGTATTACAGGCGGAGGTGAAGATCTCTTCAATCTCTCTTCTTCCATTCTTTCCCTGTGTCTTTGTTCTCTTTGTAACTGTCTTTGTCTACATTCCCATTCATATTGGTCATCTCTAGCCTAAATAAAAATTACATAAACCCTGAATTTAAAATAAATTACTTTTTTACTTGTGCATAATCAACGTGCAATCTTCCTGTATTTCCTGCATCAATATTTGAACCAATTCTTACTCGATAACCTGACAAAAATATAGCAGCATCTACTGATGCTTCAAAAACAAATCTTATGTGGCAGAAATTCTTCTTACTTAATCTTAAGGTTGATATTTCGCCACATCTGTAAAATATAATGAAAGATAAAATATGCATACAGCAAAAGCTATCAATATGACCTTTCAAATATTTCATGTAAAATTTCTTCACATATTTTTTCTGGTAAACCTCCAACAAAAACTGTTCTACAACCTTGAGGGCGTTCGCGAGTTGTTGGGGCAGGTGCATGTGGATTAGGAGGAAACAAAGTACATGATTTACAATGAATAATTTCCTTTGCGCTATTTAGTATTATTGAAGAATCATTTGATGTAATCATCGGTGGCACAATATAATTGTTCATACCCATAATAGGATTCATGAACATATTCATCATTACACTATCCATACTACCTAAAGAATGAAATTAAAAATATAAAAATATGGTTCATATTACAAAACCAAATTTTGAAAAACTTTACCTGAGGAGGACCGCTATACTGGCCTTAGTATTAAGGCTGTTATTACACTATAAAATTTCTTTCTCAAAGATCTTTTATAAAAGATATTTGATGAATTATTTTTGTAGATGGAACAAAAATGTAAAACTCCAAACTCTTTAATTTAAATAATACATGCAAATTCATCTATTTAATTCTCATGAACCTATTCATTGTTTTAAGTATGTCTGATTTATTTTTCTCATTTTTTATATTATGTTTTTTTAGTTTCATTCATTCAAAAATAGTCTTAATGATCATATTAATGTCTTCACTCTTGACCTCAAGTCTGCTTTCTCAAATAGAATACCATTATTTTTATAAATTAATAATTTTTATGGAACTAACAATATTAGTGTAATAAAAGATTAAATAATTAGTGTTTGATTGAAACCATTTTTGTTCACATAATTAATATTTTGATCATATGGAAAAAATGAGTTTTATTTGCTTCAAATAATCAGTTATGTAAAATATTTCCAAATAAAATACACACTTTAAAATGCCTAATGGAAAACACAATAACATTAAAAATTAATCAACATTATTCAACTGACAAATAAAAATAGGTAGGTATTTGGTATTTCTTATACATAATATATTTTAAGTATATTCTTTAAAAAAAATGTTTAGAGTTTTATATTGATTTAGAGGGGTATTTCTTACTTTCAAAAGGTAATATGTTATTGAAAACTTTAAAGATACACAAACACATATAACGATATAACTAATAGAAGAAGGTATGTGGAAAATATTTATAATACGTACTACCAGATATAACAATCTTACCCATCATATACATGTTAGGATCTGCATTATTTATCTGGAGCACCTCCTGTGATCCAGACATATTAGAATCAGAATCATTTAAGGATAGGGATAGAGATATTTCAGGTTCCCTGCGATCTTTTTCAGTTAAAACTATCCTTTCAACCTCTCTAAAACGTCGTTCTTCGCTATGTTCCCTGGATATAGAACCTGAACCACTCATATTTATTTCACTATCATGATGAGAAGTGGACCCAAAGGCATGAGAACCTTAAATAAAAATAAAATTACACAATACACCCATATCTTACTTAAATAAACCAGAAATTTAGTGTGAAACTTTATAAAAAAAATTATGTAAAGGGAAATTACTTACCCAAAATGTCAACAGTGTTAACTTTGTTATGTTGCATTTTGAATCAATAATTAATACACTTATCTTCTATGTATAAAACTAAACTCATCCGAAACGTTGTATTTACCGATATTAAAACTATTTAACTTCATATATGGACATTCTATGTTCTTGTGTATTTTGTTTACAATCAGACAAACACAGACAAAACTGATTATTGATTATGTTTGCTGCTTGGAATCAAGTTTGGAACACAGGTTTGGAATATCAGGGAATATCTACACAAGTATAGTAAGTATAGACCACAGAACAGGTATAGACAAGTATAGATAAATAGAGAAAAATGTCCAGAGTCCAGAATGGAAAACTTACAAAAAGCAAAAAGGGCAAACTGCAAACTGAGCTGGCGCAAAGGTCAACCGTTGGGTCAACCCTTGGGTCAACCCAGGGTCAACCGCAGCCAAATTGATAATTTTAATCTTTGGCGCAGCGGTGGAAAGCTTAAAATACCATACCATCCATGAGCAACAGTCAATTTTTATTAATCATATATTTTGTATGGTTTAATCATATACGTATATGGGTTTAATATCTGGCTGGCTCAATGACATCTACGTCATTTGGCTGCCCCTTGCGTATGTGAACACCATGTGAAGAAGAAGAAGAGCTTATGTCTGGCTTATGTCACACATAAGTGACGTAAATTATTTTAGTGTCACTTGATTGTCAAAAAATCTAAACGTCACATTTAGAATGCTTGACGGGGAGATATTAATTAATGATTTTATTTTTTTACATATATTTTCTTAAAAATAAAAATGTTAAAACGGTTATATACAGCGGTGTGAAAAGTACAATCAATTTTTATTCAAGTAAATATCTATGAACTTTTATTCAACTCATCAATATGAAAAAGTTATTTTCCAAAATTGAAAAAAATTATGACAATACCTCCAAAGAAACAAGTTCATTTGTAGGAAAAGTATTTACCGTTGGTAGACAAACGGTCACAGTTGAGGATATTTTAGCCGAAGGTAAGTAATTCAGATATTTTTGGAAAAAGGGGTGGATATTTGGGTTAAAGTGTCATTTAATGTCATACATATATCATAGTCTATGCATAGAGTTTAGAACAAATTGGCACTAAATAACCCGTATACATAATATAAATAAACTTTTTGAAATTTAGGTGGATTTGCAATTGTTTATCTTGTAAGAAGTAACAATGGAACAAAATATGCTCTTAAAAGAATGTATGTTAACAATGAACAAGATCTTAATGTTGCAAAACGTGAAATTCAAATTACAGTAAGAATATTTTCTTGAGATTATTATTTTCAGAGTTTATGATTAATACTTGTATATTATAGAGCAGCCTTAATGGTCATAAGAATATAATAGGATACATAGATTCGAGTGTAGTGGCAACTGGAGGTGGAGTTTATGAAGTGCTACTGTTGATGCCTTATTGTGCCGAAAATGTGTTTGGACTTATGAAAGCTCGTGGAAAACCAAACTTTACGGAAACTGAAGTTTTATCTATTTTCTGTGATATATGTGAGGCAGTGTCAAGATTGCACCATTGTAAAACACCAATTATTCATAGAGATTTAAAGGTAAAGTCTTGAGTGTAATAAACATGTAGGTATTTAGCCTTATTCTAAAGTAACTTGTTTGCATTTAGATTTGTGTTAATGTAATTTATGTATAATATCACTAATAATCTTTTACCTTCTAAATATGTCTTAGTTACATATAAAAAGAAAATTTGTACTATACTATATTTATTGTTTTTACTATATTTATTAAGTTATTTATTAACATTTTAAATACAATTAATGATTATATATTATTTTAATTTAATAATTTCTTTATTTTGGGTTTCATAGTGTTGCTTCCTTTCTGGGTGCCGGCCTTTTATAGTAAATATAGGAATAGAATACATTGACATACTAATTTTTCTTGCATATAGATTCTTCATATTTTGGAAATATCCTATATTTGGGCAGGAAAATGGCTTGTTAATATATAATATATTGTTATCTAGAGGATATAATAAAATTTTTCTTTCTTCTGTATTTGGCCTAGTAATAAACCTTCCCACGCAATTATTAATCCACAAGGGGGGCTCACTATATAATCTAAAAATAAAGCTATATTTTGCTTAATTTTAGAAATAGTTACTTTTACCTTGATATATCTGGCCATCTATAGGGTTGTGTTTTTACCAATTGATTACTACTTTTGCGATTATCTTGTTTGTGGCAACTAGTTGATGTTTTCAATTTTACATTGTTCTCTTTGAGCTTATGATATAATTCTTCTTTTCTCTCCTTTAATATTATTAGTATAGCTTCCAAAGTTGAATTGATACATAAAAGTATTTGTTTAATTTCCACAATTGAATTTTGTTGATTTTTAAACAGAGTTTCAATCAAATTTCCTTTGGTTGGTTTTGTTGTGCTTTTCTTTTTATATTGGTTTACTGGAACTAATTATAGATCAGGTCTAAACTATATCAATAATATATGTAAGAAAATTGTACCTTTCTGTAAACAAAAGCTACAAATGCCATCGCTAGGATCTTTGAGCATTGATTCAAATAATTTAGCACACTGACACTCTCTCTTTTCTAATATATGCCTTTTGTTTACTCTAACTGGCAATTTTGACTGCATAATTAGAACTTTAATAATACACAAATAATTTTGAGTACTAAATTATATAATTGTCAAATTTACTAGAAGCAGGTATATTGAAAATTGTCATATAGAAATATCTAACGTCTACCTTATGACAGAAGTATTACACATAGGTATTAATTTACTACTATATTAATTATAGGTAGAAAATATATTAGTTGGAGAAAATGGTAACTATATACTGTGTGATTTTGGATCATCAACTGCTAGAGTGTTGAATCCTTCAGAAAAAGGAGTAGCTATAGTTGAAGAGGAAATTAAAAGATATACTACATTAAGTTACCGTTCACCTGAAATGGTTGATATGTATTCAGGAAAACCAATTTCAACTAAAGCTGATATATGGGTAAAGTTTATTGTTGTGTAAGTTTACCGCCTTAAAATTTAATAAACATATATTTAATTATTTTAGGCATTAGGCTGCCTGTTATATCGATTATGTTTTTTTACATTGCCATTTGGAGAGAGTACTTTAGCTATTCAGAGTGGCAATTTCTGCATTCCAGATAACTCACAATATTCCAGAGGTTTACATCAACTGATTCGTGAGTTTGATTTTAATTAGTCAGATTAAAATGTTCAATCATATATTTACCAGATAGTATATAATAATAATAATAATAACGAGTTTATTTCCAATTCAAAAAAAATACAAATTGTTACAAAAATACTAAATATTAACAATATTATCCAGAAATGATAAATGAATTGGCTGAAATGGTGCAGTCTAGCTTTGGCTACTCTACCAAACCATAATAAGATAATTTAAAAATTGCTAACCCTTAAAGCTACCGCGAAAATAATAAAATAAACATTTAATATGATAACATATATACATATGTAGGTTATAATTATATAAAAATATAAACAAAGCAAAGTTTCAAAAGATTTCGAAAAATCTTTCTTTAAAAGAATACTGAAAGGTAAAAAAGTCATGGGGTTTTAGGCACCCCAGTATTATGGTCCAAACATATCTTATATGAGAGAAAACATACTATTTATAATTTCATCTTTAAGTATTTAGATTATAGTATAAGATTTTTAAGTATAGTTTTGTATGAATGGTGAAACATGGCAGCTCACTAATGTAATGGAACTATGGACTATTAACACTCAAGATGGACTTCTAGGGAAGATTTGCGGGGAAATCAAGATTGGAAAAAATACCGAACAAAAAGATAAGGGAAAGTATGCAGGTCCAGCAAACGATAATAGATGAAATACAGTTGTTATGGTATGGGCATATAGAAAGAATGAGAGAGGACCGAATACCTAAGAAAGTCCTGAAATGGATACCATCAGAAAGGAAAAAGAAATGAAGGCCAAAAGCAACATGGATTGGAGGAGTACATAAAGCTATGCCAGAAAAGAATTTTCATCCAGGGAATTGGGAAAATAGGAAAGGCTGGCAACTGGGTACAGAAGGTGTAGGACGCTATGCACCCGGATATATATGGAAAAATATGTTATTAAATTTATAATATACAACTTTAGTTTGAAAATATGTTTGAATCACGCTGTATATTTTTTAAATAAGGCATAACTTTGCTTATTTTGTTGACGTTTAATACATTTATTTGTCCTTTTTAAGGGTATATGCTGGAACCAGAACCAGAAACGCGACCTGACATATATCAAGTAAGCTGTGTTGCTTTCCAGTTACTCGGAAAGCAAAATCCTGTAAAAAATCTTATGGTATGTTAATTCTAGAAGTTATTTTCTGAATTTTTAATTGAACAACTTGTAGAAAACAACTACACCAAATTTAGAAGAATTACCTACACCTCAATTCGAGTCTGAACAGAAAAAAGCAAATCAAATAAAACAACAAAGTTCCAAGATTATTCCTACGGGCCCTATAGTTGAAAGCACTAGCGTGATGCCTCGTCAACGACCTAAAGCAACCGCTACCGCACCCCTTAACCTGAATAGCATTCCCTTAAATATTAGTTCTAGTCCTGGATCATCAAAGAAGTCACAAAATTCCCAGAGTCCTAATACCCAATCGAACCCAGTTCCCTTTCAAGCAGCACCGCCCCCAGGTAATGTTCCTAGCACCTTTTCCAATTCTCCTGCTTTTCCCGATTTCGGTCCTAGTGATTATTTTTCACCACAGTCGCAAGCAGGTTCAGAACTACCTCCCCAACAGCTTGATTCCTTGTTTCAGTCTTCCATGTATCCAGATCCTTTCCGAGATGATCATGGAGGTGCATCTCCCACCGCCTCTGACACTAATGGGAATAAAGGTGGCGAGAGTTTTCCAATGCAAGTCGGAGGGATGGGTATAAATATTGTGACGCCTACTTCTAGTGATAATCCATTGTTTGGATCTGGAAATTTGGGACATGGGGTAAGTTTAGTATAATCAGAATAAATAGAATTTTATTATAATACATAGGTATGCCAAGTATTTAAAAGTAAATTAGTTAACGTCTCCTTTTTGCTGCCAGGGCTAATCTGGACAGGGTCTTTTTTGTTTACGCGGATTCCGAACCGCGGTCCTCGGCCATATCATGGTCAATGGCCTACCCACTTTGCGAGTGTCTAAATCGACTCTTACTCACGAGATATCCGATCTCATCCGATCTCAAACCGGCGTGAATGAGCAGTGTGTGTCAATAGATTTTTATACTCTTGTCATGTAACAACAGCACGACAAAGTTTCCAGACGGTCACCCGTCCATCCAGTATATAGCCTTGCGTCGCTTAACTTCGGTGATCTAACGGAAACCGGTGTTTCTACGCAGTGGGGCCGTTGCCCGAAAGAAGTATATGTTTTTTAAAGTATACAGGGTAGAGATAAGGACAATCATCTCATATGGGACTTTGTTTGAAAAAGTGGTCACTCAGAAAGGGAACAATAGAGGTTCAAAAAATGGCCAGGGCAGCGCTAAAAAGCAATAAGAGTTTGAACTGATGATAACCAAAGTGAAGTTTGTCGAAAGAGAATGGCATCACGCGCCTTCACAAATTCCAGATTTATCTCTTTTTAATTATTTACAGCTTTAACAATTCTTGGCACTTTCTTTCAAATGTAGAACTTTTGCTACAGCAGCGCCATCTTAATTGTACACTCTTTGATGGCCACTTTTCTATACACAAAGATAATAATTATCGTTCATAGATAAAGGAAACAAGTTTATAAGGGAAATTAAAATAACTTTGTATTTTGTATTGTATTTACTAAGAGAGGGTCCCAGAGGCCGCCAGTGCCTATTGTGGCTCAGTTTCTACAAGCTCTTTAATAGAAAAAGAGCATTAAAGTTCACCCTCAAGACCCAGCCTTTTAACATAGGCCGTTATGTCCGAGGGTGATATGTCGGATAGGTCTAGTGTAGGTTTGCCAAACACCTCAAACCTGATCCTGCCCCCAGCGGGGCAGGTACACAGAACGTGCTTCATTGTTTCGTCATCTTCCATACAGAGTCGGCATTCGGCGTCTTCCACCAGTCCCATCCTCTGTAGATGTGATCTCAGCCGGCAGTGGCCCGTGTATACTGCAGTAAGCGTATGCAATAAGAGTTTGAACTGATGATAACCAAAGTGAAGTTTGTCGAAAGAGAGTGGCATCACGCGCCTTCACAAATTCCAGATTTATCTCTTTTTAATTGTTTACAGCTTTAACAATTCTTGGCGCTTTCTTTCAAATGTAGAACTTTTGCTACAGCAGCGCCATCTTAATTGTACACTCTTTGATGGCCACTTTTCTATACACAAAGATAATAATTATCGTTCATAGATAAAGGAAACAAGTATATAAGGGAAATTAAAATAGCTTTTGTTGCACATCATAATACGATCACCAGCAAACTCCATAAGACGACGCATGGTGTCACTGTTGACGTGCAACGAAAGTTGTTTTAATTTCCCGTATACGTTGTAGGGCGCGGCTATAGTTGTTGCTAAGAACAACCGCCAATCAAGAACAGAAATAATTTTCTCTTGTCAACATCAGAATATTAAAAAATTATAAAATCTTTTAAAATTTAATCATTGAAAAAATACCGCAAAGTGTTTAAAGCGTCCATTTTCAAAGTAATTATTATCTTGTGTTTTTTTTGTCAAAGCCCTGAGACTGTATGATGAGTTATAACTCAAGAAAGGGGGACACAATAGATCTGTAAGGTCGCAGTTATTAACCCCCCTCCCACTCATTCTAAATTCTAATCTTGTGAGTTTCTTCTTGTGAGTTATCTTGTCCGTTTAAATTTTATTTTCTCAAACCCCTGATAATCGTGAAAAAGTGGCATGAAAAACTTAAAAAGCTGTGTGAAGTGTGAAATGCAAAAACCATCGTGGATCGTGGCATAACGTTGGTGTCCAATGTTTCATAGACATTTCATACATGTCCTTATATAAAATAAAGTTTCTTATATGCAACACACTGTATTTTATTTAAAAAATTAAAGAAAAATAATAATAAATTTGAATAAATAATATTTGGCATGTTGGCGACATAATTCCGGAAAAAGCCGAACCGCTCCGAAACTGTCAAAAACATTGTCCTTGTGGGCACTTTCCAATCTAAACTTGTTTCTTTTATCTGTTTTCTTTCCCTTTGTCCACCATAAAAGCATGATACTTAATAGATGATTTTTCTCATTGGGGCATATGGTATTGTATATGGTTATTCCATAAATAATAGTATTTCTTGATAGTTTTGCGAGATATAAAGATGAGAGATGTCATACGCAAGGCTATTTAAAAATAATATTTACTTTTTATTGTGTAGTACTTACTGAATAGCATTAAAATTTAGACTTAAAACATGAAAATTAATATGAAATAAACTACAGCTGATGATGATTAGAATAAAATTCCGATAACAAAGAGCGCGTCCAAAAATTGCTTTAGCAATAATTTCTTGTGATTCCAAATATAATCTGAATAGAATACTCTTTTATTGACAAGTTTAGAAATTGTGATAATAGGGGGTTGATTTCATTAAAGTTTAATAAGAAATTTTCGGAGAAATGTGCCAAAAATATGGGTGTGAAATTTAAAAAAAATATTTTTTATATAAATTCAGAAATAATTAAGAATATGTTCTTTTTTTCTAACTTAATAACACTTAAACAAACATTTACAATTTTGTTTTAATTTAAAATCAAGTATTTTCGAGAAGTTTCTCAGAAACCCTTTACTGAGAAATGTGTTAATTTTTAATAAATTTTGTTTGGCAAGTTGAGTTATAAATTCTTGCTTTCTTACATCAACAAAATATTACGAAAATGACTAAAGGTTAACTTATTGAGGTTATTTGTATAATAAAATAACAAATATTTATATTTATTAATTTAACAATTACCAGAAAATGAAAGTTAATATAGGAAAACAAAAATAGTGTTGCTAGAATAATGTTAAACATATATCACCCCTAATATGAATTAACTAATTTGTTTAGTTGATGATATGTTGACATTAACATGGCATTAAAACAGGGTCACGTTAGAGACAGGCTCTATAGTTAGTACCATGGTCGCTGTAAAACCAAAACCTAAAATATAAAGAAAAAATCTTACTATAAAATGGCTTGAATTTTATTTTGTAAAATTACTAATAATGAGTGACACCACAACAGTTAATTAGAATTTATCTGAGTTCCACATAGGAAGAAATAATTTAAATAATCATGCCTTGGACAATTTCATAGTCGATGGTTAATGACTTTATGGTCTTAGTGTCCTGATGATGAGACATACATTTGGTTGAAACTAGTACCCGCTAATTTTGTAAAAAAATATTAATATAAGACTATAATTGCGCCTTTCATTCCCTCATTTGAGGATAGTTTTTTTTAAATAGAATGTTGTTATATTTTTTGCTCAAGTGGATTTAACAATAATATGTTTATTTACCAAACACAAAGTCTGTTTTAATCCAAGATTTCTACAGAGGACATCCAAAAAAAAAATTACAAAATATAATGTACTAAAGACAGAAAGTATTTACCTAAAGTTAGAATTGGTGTGTGAAATCATATGGTATATAAATATAAAAATAAGAAATAGTAGTATTGCATTATTTTACAATACTAAATCGCTGATTTTTTGCTTAATATATTTCTTTATGATTAATAGACGAGCCCGTTGTTGAAAAGTGGTTTAACAGAGTCAATTGCTGTTATGGGTAGTACTAATACACCTCCATCTAGTCCATCTCTGAGTATCCCAAAGGGCCACAGACGCAATATGAGTGACACTACAGCTTTCAACAAGTAGGTATATTTAAAGGTAGTTTATTATGACACACATTAAATTTGCTTTGAATAGATTTATAAGCGACAAGTTATTTTCAACTAAAGTATTATAACATATTTGCAATTATTGCAGCTTCCCTAATTGTTTATATTTTTATCTTAGATTAGATTCTGGTTGCGTGTTTACAGAACACTGATATATTTTGTTTATTCTGACTCTTTTGAATAAAAAAAAATATTTACCAATCGGTAAATTAACAGCTGACGATTTTTTATAGAGCTTTTGCAAATGAGACTACACAATTTTTGGCTCCTTTTGAGTCGTCAATGAAACCAAAAACTCGGGATTCGCCCACTCAAGCTTGTTCTGATGATACAGTTACAGCTCCAATGGGAAGTTCTACATCTACCTGTGATGTCAGCCATTCTATAGGTAAATCTAATGTATAATACTGTATGGTACAAATATATTATAAGACTCTATTGCTAGTACCGCATTTATACAATAAGTGGAAAGTGAAACCAAAGAAAGGAAATAGGAATATTAATCTTGCATAAGTCTGTCCTTTTAGTTCAACAGGATTTTCGTGCGAACGCGCCAAATAAAACGATGTAATTCGTCTGCTTCATCGCTGAACGCTGTCACCTGCCCGCGCACTATTTTAAATTCTAAATATTAATAACGTATAATACATTTATGTATTTTAAGCAAATTTAATTAAGTCAATAACACATGCACACACAGAAAACATAGTATACCTGTATACTACACATATATACTGTTTTCCGTGTATGCATGTGTTATTGACTTTTAAAGATTAGGATTAAGTTTTAACAAAAAGTACAAATCTACGTTCAGGATGGAACTAGTAGAAGATTCATAATGAAAAAGATCAAGATATGGTCGAAACGTCATGATATATATCGTTGGTGAAATGTGATAAACTGCTAACTCCATTATTTCTAATTTTTTACAGGAGAGCAAAAAAACGGTACAAAAAAATAGGTACACATGTAGGAAGGATTTTCATGCGTTAATATGATAAAGAGGAGAGAATTTTATTTGCTGGGGAACTATAAAACTCAATATTTTGTGTTACATAATTTTTTTCAGACACAATAGGGAGATAGCAGATATTCGTCTTGCAGAGAAATAAGAAATAAAAATATACTTCTGGAGATAGCAACCTTTATTGTTTGAAATTTTGAAAATGGAATTGAATATTACCCGATTTTTTTTTTATATAACAGATGCGATTTTATATAACAGATTTAGAAATAATGAATTAAATTTAAAAAATATGATATTCATAACCATATATTTAGAATATCGTCGGTCTAGAAGAAAAACATACAAGTCCAAAAACGAATAAATTTTTAAAGAACTGAAGTACCAGCATTTTGGACTTAATGAATATGAAAATAATTTGAAAATTAAACTTATAATTCTTAGAAGATATGGTAGAATCCTTCCACGCTTATCCTAATTGTTATATAACGGTAGTAGACCGAGCTTGAAAAACAGTGCGTAATTTGATTAAATTTTTATTACTTTTCTCCTTATTTTTTTTAATTTTTATAAAAATTATGTATCATTTACGTGGAAAAACGTTGAAAAAAATAAAACTGATTAGGTATTATGGAAATTCTTGTACAACTAAGTAATGTTATTTAAACTATTTATAGCACGTTGATGAATTGCTCATATATAGAAAATTTCGTTTTCCCCTTACCCTTTACGGGTATAGTAAACGCCACGAATGTTTGGGAGTGATTCATCGGTCGCTACCATGTGAACTAATCTGTTCAAGGTTACATAAAACTTAATTCCAGTGCCGTGGTGTTTCAAGTCATATAATAATCAATATATAATCTGTTGTAATTTGTTGTTTTAACTGTCAAAGTCTGGTCAAAACATATATTTGGTTATAAATATAAAATGGAATGTCTCATTGGTCGCACTGCAAGCACACCAATTGACTGACGCACAAAAACGAATCAATCAAAGAAACGCGATATAGTATCGTCTTTGTCAATCACGCTAACATTTTAGAATAAGTAGGAGGAGCGCAGGCAAATTATTAGACCGGGCCTTTAAAAACCTACGTCTGCAGTAAAAATTTACGTTTTTAATGTAAAAATTATAGCGCGCGTGTCGATTCTAACTTCATCAAGCGATAAATCACTCCCAAACATTCGTGGCGTTTACTATACTCCATATTTACAGAACGGATCGACGCAGGGTCGGACTGGCCATATTATATATATAACTATTAGGGGGGCCCCAGCCTTCGCGGGCCACCTTTATAGTTCATTATTTATTCTTAACAATATTTGCTTTTGCATTGCATTGGTTTACCTTGCATTAGGGTAGTTCCCTTGGCTTTACTCTTTTTTACTTTCGTGAAATAGAAAAGGAAAATAATAAAACAAGTGACAGTTCTTCCTCTTCTTGCAAAAATCAACACGAAATGTCATAATTGCCAAAAGTAAAATGTCATCAGCGTTTGACATTTCTAAATATCAAACCAATGTCGTCTCTAATAGAACAGCCTCGGAGCGAGATTTATGACGTCACGCTAGTTAGATACTAAGGATTAATAAATATGTTGTAAAATACATGGAAAGCATAATTATTCCTCGTATTTTTGGTTTGTATTTTAAAAATGATATAGTTTACATGAAATATACATAATATACAGTTAATAAATACAATATATATTATTAGTGATGTATTATTATTTGCATTCACAAAATTTATATGTATATTTTGCAAGTACCAATGTTCGAAAAATTATATTTGCAAATAATGCAATATCATAGAAAAAAGGCGTCAGCGATGGCTATAAAATAAAGATCGCTGTCATTTTATATGTAAAATTATTCTAAAATTTTTGATTTTCTTGAGATTTAGGTTAGGATGGAGTACGATTTCAGCCATAGTCAATGTAGATAGTTTTAGTGTCAAGAATAATAATTGTAAAAAATAAACAAAATATTAAAAATAAATAAACAAAAACAATAAATAATAATGAATTAATATTATTAAAAAAGTTATTAACTGTATGTTATGTATATTTCATGTAAACTATATCATTTTTAAAATACAAACCAAAAATACGAGGAATAATTATGTTTTGCATGTATTCTTCAACATATTTATTAATCCGTAGTATCTAACTAGCTTGGCGTCATAAATTTCGCTCCGAGGCTGTTCTATTAGAGACGGCATTGCGTCAGCATGGCCGCAAGTTGCTAACCTAATAAAATTAAAACTAAAAAAGCGCGCGGGAACTGTCAAATTCAAAGTTATTCGTTTCACAGACTATACCTATGTTGCCATATTACAAACAAAATATGTTTTTAAACTAAAAATTAAAAAAATTCCAAACCAAACCAAACCAAACGAAAATAGAACGCAATTCGTAAATCGCAATTCGCAAGTGCATGAACTAGGCTTTACTCTTTTTACTTTCGTGAAGTAGAAAAGGAAAATAATAAAACAAGTGACAGTTTTTCCTCTTCTTGCAAAAATCAACACGAAATGTCATAATTGCCAAAAGTAAAATGTCATCAGCGTTTGACATTTCTAAATATCAAACCAATGCCGTCTCTAATAGAACAGCCTCGGAGCGAGATTTATGACGTCACGCTAGTTAGATACTAAGGATTAATAAATATGTTGTAAAATACATGGATAACATAATTATTCCTCGTTTTTTTGGTTTGTATTTTAAAAATGATATAGTTTACATGAAATATACATAATATACAGTTCGTATCATATTCAATCGTGTTTCTTGGGTCGAAATATACTACCCCTAAAAAGATTTGCACTTATTTAAGACTTACCCTGTATATAATAGGGAAAAATTGACCAAAACGTAAGGCGAAAATATACGCAAAAAAATCCACACGTGTCCCTCCCTACATTCCCACCCGGGCCTCTTTGGCCTAGTGCGACCCTGTATCGACGTACTGTACTAAAGAAACATACGAGTAAGAATCCGTGTGTTTGCTATAGCGTGATCGTAACGGAAATTACGGAGATAGCAGCATTTCGGTGGGTATTTCAGATTACTGGGAGTTAGCAGATATTATTGAGTTAAAATAGCAAATTTTCTTTAATGGGAAAAAATGTATTTGCTTTCCCTACTTATAGAGTATTTTTTCTCTGTCTAATGGTATAAAAACTTATTAACATAAGAAATGGAGTTAGCAGGTTATCACGTTTCACTGACGATATATAAAAAAAATTATCAATAAATAATAATTATGTATAAAATCTTTAAAATATTTATTTATCTGACCTCAAAACCAAGAATTAAATTTGCTTTTAAAAATATATTTCATAACGTCAAAGAATAATTGAAACTAAAATATTTATGTATTATATATTTTATTGGTAATGGAATTATTTCAACCTATTATTTTAGATATTCATCATATCTATCCGTTTCTTGTTTTTGTTTAAATATGTCAGAGATTAAAGATCAAATTTAATTTATCAGTAAAGGCACGAATAGTCAGACGCTAAATTGATTTACGTGGTAGATCGAAACTTAGAAAACTACTTCTATTGGTCAGTATGAAATAAATCAACTAATCGCGAAGCACTTCACGCTTCCGTAGTTCAAAGCTGTTGAACGAAAAGGACAGACTTATGTGGATTTACTAGCAATATAGTCTGATAATATATTTGGTGTGGTAAGTAAAAACGGAATCAAATTTAGCTTGGAAGTCACGATCAATGACATTCAGCATATAATAATCCAAGTTAATAAACCAAAGTCGGGTTAGTTACACCATTTATAACACAAGAACGACTGGACCGATTTTAATGATCGCCAATTTGTGCTGGATTTTTTCTGCTTTCGATTAGCAGAATAAATATTAAAAATATGGGAAAAAATTCACGAAAAAATATACCAAGTCAATAAATTTGGTTTGGAACTACACCATCTTCCCCCAATTGACAGCTTATATCACGCACGCTTATAACCTATTCGTAATAATTGATGTCCACTGCAACATACATAGTAGACAATGTAGATATAGAATAAAAAATTCCATGGAAAATGTGGGAAAATAGCGTATTTTCAAAACTAGAAAGATATTGAAATAAAATATAGAAAATACTTGAATCAAAATGTAAACAAAAATATACAGGGTGTTTCAAAAAATACGTGTCATATCTCGTGGGGGAGATTCCTCACGTAAAAATAAGATTTATTTTTCATATTAACATAGATCCGATTCTGCTTTGTTTCTTAGCTAGGTCTTAATAATTTTCCATTTATTATAATTTTTTTCCAAGTACTTTTTAGCGATTCAAATGAAAAAGAAACTTGGGCGGCACATTCTGCACATAAAAATAAGTAAAAAAAGTTCGTATAAATTTATGTTCTAAATGCTTTGTTTCGGAGATACAGGGTGTAGTTTCATTTTATTTCGATTTTTTTCTAATAATTTCTTATCTAAATTTGGTATTTGGTTGAAAATTAGTATCTAGGGTTTTTTCAACTTGAGAAATTTAATTTCGATGTGAATATGACTCCTTGTAGGGGGCTCCACCTACATCTTTTTTAACTGATTTGAAGAGTAATAACTTTTTGTCCGTTCCTGTATTACACTACTGAGTGTAAAAATATACATTTACGCCTTATTTTACATAAAAAAATGTCTCTTGGTAAAAATCGCTGCAAGCAACTGTTCTCGAGATATTTGGATTTTTAATAATCAACGCACGTCATCAATGACAAAGATTTTCACTAGAAAGATATTTGACTGAACTAATAATTTTTAATAGTTTTTTTGGTCATTTTTACGTAAGAGGTATCTTGGTAAAAATTACAACAAATAACTATTATAGAGATGTTCGGATTTGAAATAATCAATGCATGTTAATTTTCTAAATTGCAAAAATTTTAGAAAATTTATGATAACATGGTTTCGGTAGAACCTTTAGCTTCAACTCGTTTTAACGGAAATACGATTTTTCAAAAATTACGAAATTTCGAGAAAATTGACAATTGGTTTTAAAACAGCTTCTGTTAAACTTTTGGTATCAGAAATCAGAACGTTTCGAAAATTATTAATTTACTCTAATTATTTTTAAAAACGTCGTAAATGTATATTTTTTTTCACTCATTAGTGTAATACAGGATGAACTAAAGTTATTACTGTTCAAAACAGTTATAAAGATGTTGGTAGCGCCCCACAAGTAAGAGTTATATTGACATCGAAATCAAAATTCCTCATGCTAAAAAACCCCAGAGATACCAATTTTTTCGTCCAAATATTAGTTCAAAAATTATTTCGAAAAAATCGAAATAAAAATGAAACTTCTACACCCTGTCTTTCCGAAACGAAGCATTTTAGGACATAAGTTTATACGAACTTTTTTACTTATTTTTATGTGCAGATTATACTGCCGTAGTTTCCGGAATACAGTTCGGACCACCCTGTATAGAAAATGACAGCGACTCTCATGTCCAAGCCAACTCTGATGACGTTTGTTTTCACGCAATAATCTTAAAATATACCACCGTATTGTATATTATTTAAGATTTATTTTTTCTTTCCAAGCTATACGAATAAGTATGTTCAAAGAATATTATACGCTGTAGAAGTCTGGTCTCTCATCAACATCGAATATTTTTATGGGGCAGCCCTATGTGAACCCATCTGCGGCGTTGCAAAAGGAGTCACGAGAATGGCCACAAAACGATGGGTAGCCAACAAATCCCTAGACTCATGGACACATTAACCAGGGCAGAGACAGGCGAAAAAGTTCACAGCAGAACATTCGCTAAACTTCATGGCAAAGAAGAACGTCTCAAAGACAGAAAAACAGTCAAAGTAAATAGTGGTTCTACTAACAGGACATTGTTAGCTGGATAGGCATCTAACGCTAACGAGTTTGATGGAGGAAGTCAGGTTCTGTCAATCTGAAGAAGAAACGACAGAACACATTTTATGTCGGTGCGACAGCCAGGCAAATGTGCAGTTTTCTGTAATAGCCAATGATAGGCTAATTATATGGAGAGTAGTCTCTTAGGATAGGATTGGAGAGTGTAACATATCAGAAGAGGACCACAATAGATCTGAAAATGTCGCAGTGGATCAGGTCGATAGCGACCTCGAAGAATTTAGTGCGACGGCCCGATTTTAATGCGAGACCGGACTTCTAGGGCGTTTAATAGTTTTTGGTATGTTACACGTAATTTTCTTGCTCTGTAGGACCAGATGGCAGGTCACTTTCCGCTGACGTAGCTAATTGGAACCCGTTTGAAGAAGGCACACCTTTCAGTCACATGACAGAGGATCATATTTTCGGTGCAGAATTTGATAAAATCAGACGCGGTAGTGACCAACAAAGCAGTAAGTAAATTATTATGACATACAACAAATAACGGTCAAGTTGGTACCTTTGGAAGTATTTGCACCTCAAAAAATAGATACAATATATAAAATTATATTTCAAAAACAATCTAACCCTGTTTTAATTTATTTATTCTGTTGCAGATATTTCATTGCAATCTAAGGAAAACCTGGCTGTGCAGGAAGACCCTTTTGGCAATGCACCTTTTAGTCTTCCACTTAAAGCCCGTGATAAATCCCATAAAAGGCTACATTCCTCAGGTAATTTGTCCTAAACACATACAGACTTATAGGTTATTTTATATTATAGGGTGATTGTCAAACTTTGAATAAATTCAGTAAATCAAATATATTTTTTTCTGTAACATGTCCAAATACGTCGTCTTTAAGTATTTTATATTGCGCTCTTTTTGATATAAGTAAATTTTGTACAGCGTTTCCAAAATTTAGGATACAATGTTGACAGTTTTTATCTATTCTTAAAGGGCATATCCAGTTACACATGCCATTCAAAATGTTACTCCATGTCATTTAAAAGATGTTTAACTAAAAAATATTGTATCTAATTCAAAAAATAACTTTAATATATATTAGTATTTCTTCCATAAATGCAGAAATTACGATTCATTTACTAACGATAAACCTAAACCATCCTAAACAGAACTTAGTTTATAATTACTTTGTTGGTATATAGTCTATACCTATAATTTTTAGAATTTGGAACTGGGTACGCTTTTGTAGTTTCATGTATAATTTAAGAAACGCCATAAAAAATCGGATTTTGAAAAAAATATTGTTGACGTCATATCTCACATTTTAGACATGCAGCATAAAATGTTCTTACATCAAAACGAACACAATTAAAATTCTGATCCACGTTTACAAGCATATTTCCGTAAAAACAAATATCTTTGATTTGCTGACTTGCTTAGAAGGGAAGTTAGAGAGTCACCCTTTATATTTTCATTTAATTTGAAAGTTTGTACCTACTTCTTTTACGTTCAAGTCTTATTTAGACAAATGATATTAGTTGAGTTTTAAGTTCTATTTATTTGACTCATGTAGAAAATTTTAATGGAAATCTGGAAAATTTAAAATTAATTTTTCTGTTTTATTAATCAATAAACTTTTTTATAGCCTATAATATCGTTTTGCACATATTAGTTTTTGTTATTTAGTCTAGTCAAATTGTATTTTTTGTGGAAGAATTTTGGGTAGTTCTGATTTATTTTGTTCTTTATATTTATTGGTGCGCAGAATCCGAATCGGATGTTTGCTAACCAAACTTCGTGACAGTGAAAAAAATGCGAAATAAGCGTAAAAATGACAATTTTCGCGGTTTTTTGCTTATAACGCAAAAAATACATCTTTTTCGGAAATAACACCTCTGCAAAATTTCCTACAAATTCAGTTAAGTATAATTTTTCCCCCAGATACTCCGATTAGGCTCTATAGCGTTGGTTCAAGATTAGCCTATTTTAGAGATGGGTTGTTATTTAACTATCTGTTATTTTACAATAGTTATTTGGAAATAACATAACGCAACAGTTGCTACTTCTAAAAAATAACATATAAAATAACGACACGTAGAGATCGATCGCTCGTGAAATGCATGGTAAATAAAAATAATTATTAATTATAACTGAATTAAAGAAAATTGTCTTGATTAAGTTTGTGTTATTAGAATCGTTTTGAGCAAGTTTATTTTACTATTTTGCTTTCTGCAAATTTATTTTTATATATTTATTTACATTTTAAAGTT